>NC_134688.1:217081387-217394304 GCF_050947455.1 Rhinoderma darwinii | reverse complement strand
GACAGTAATGGTGGTCAGATTTTCCATTGCATTATCTAAAAACAAAATAAAAAAATAAAAAAAAAGATAGGGTATGGCACCATGGTAAGGAGATACCTTCATAATACGGCTACTGATGGACAAAGTGAAGAAATATCCAAATCTTCATTTCAAACACTATGTTTTCCCCTCTTCCCTTCTCTCTACCAGTCCCAATTATAAGGAAAAAGTTGGAGCATCCAACCTTCTCTTAAAAGGGATCTCTTATCTGAATATGCTGCCCTATGTAAGGGCAGCAAAGTATAGGAACCGGTCACTCTCCTATAAGTTTAGACGGCACAAACACATATTGTGCCATTCGGCTCATAGGAACAATCAAATAATACACAGGCCTTATAGTTGGGAGTCCGGTTTATTGATGAGGAGAGCACTCGCCGCCTCTCCCGACCTCCTTACAGTAATTTTTTTGTGCGGTTTGGACTAATAGAAGAGCAGCCTTGTCCCTGTAACATGCTGCCCTTATATACGCTTTAAAATCACAATTTACTTTGTCAAGTGATACAAAAAGAAAAGGGAAAAGAAAGAGAAAAAAATATTTATAAACAAAAAATAAAACAATTCTTCACTTCTTCCCTCATTCCCCCCATGCTCTTTATAGTTATTCCAAATGGATTATTTTTAACAACTTAAAAAATCATTGTCCATTAAAATATTCTAAACTGGAAATTGACTTAATTTAAAAAAGTTTAAGTATTTATTCAGGACCAAAAAAAACCTGATAAAAAGACGTAACTTTCTGTTTTAGAAAGGACATTAAAAATGTCTCCTGAATAATAACATGAAAATAAATGAAAAATAGATTCAGGGGGAAAACCGATAACTCACCTTTTTATGAAATGAACAGTTTGGTTGTTTGAAATTAAATGTTTCTGTGAATGTTTTTTAATCATTTTTGTGAATTGTGAAGAATCTCCGGCCTGGTTGATATTCTATGAAACATTGTAATGCGCGACTGCTTATTTATACATTTATAGACACCTCGGGGACAATTGGGAATTTATGTGGAGCAATGAGCAGCTCTTGGGATCTATTATTTATGGTTATTACAATGTATAAAGAAAAATAATAGTGATAACTTGTAATGTGGAAATATGAATCAAAGGGAAAAAGGAATCAACTGTGGTCAAATCCTGCCCCATACGAGTGCAGAAGAGAGGAATTTACCCATATGAACTTACACTCTATAAAAGAGAGGTCCATGCCCATAAGAGCTTACACTCTACTGGAGAGAGGACTCTACTGTTCATAAGAGTACAGAGGAGAGGACTTTACCCATAAGAACTTAGACTCTATAGAAGGGAGGTCCATGCCCATAAGAGCTTACACTCTACAGGAGAAAGGACTCTACTGCCCATAAGAGTACAGAGGAGAGGACTTTACCCATAAGAAATTACACTCTATAGAAGAGAGGTCCATGCCCATAAGAGCTTACACTCTACAGGAGAAAGGACTCTACTGCCCATAAGAGTACAGAGGAGAGGACTTTACCCATAAGAACTTACACTCTATAGAAGAGAGGTCCATGCCCATAAGAGCTTACACTCTACAGGATAGAGGACACTACTGACCATAAGAGTACAGAGGAGAGGACTTTATCCATAAGAACTTACACTCTATAGAAGAGAGGTCCATGCCCATAAGAGCTTACACTCTCCAGGAGAGAGGACACTACTGCCCATAAGAGTACAGAGGAGAGGACTTTACCCATAAGAACTTACACACTATAGAAGAGAGGTCCATGCCCATAAGAGCTTACACTCTACAGGAGAAAGGACTCTACTGCCCATAAGAGTACAGAGGAGAGAACTTTACCCATAAGAACTTACACTCTATAGAAGAGAGGTCCATGCCCATAAGAGCTTACACTCTACAGGAGAGAGGACACTACTGACCATAAGAGTACAGAGGAGAGGACTTTATCCATAAGAACTTACACTCAATAGAAGAGAGGTCCATGCCCATAAGAGCTTACACTCTCCAGGAGAGAGGACACTACTGCACATAAGAGTACAGAGGAGAGGAATTTACCCATAAGAACTTACACTCTATAGAAGGGAGGTCCATGCCCATAAGAGCTTACACTCTACAGGAGAGAAGACCCTGCTGACCCGAAGAGCTTACACTCTACAGGAGAGATAACCCTGTTGACCATAAGAGCTTACACTCTACAGGAGAGAGGACACTGCTGACCATAAGAGCTGACAATCTACAGGAGAGAGATTCACCGCATCCGAGTCGTACTTTTGTTAACTGTTTGACGCAGTTTTATTTTTTCGGTATCTCAGAAGCATTTGAATGTTTTCTCCTCACAGTGATGTCTTATAACAGATATGTGGCCATCTGTAATCCCCTCCGTTACACCACTATCATGACAGGTGGACATTGTGTGATATTGGTCGCCATCTCTTGGTTTCTCGGATTTTCCATTAGTTTAATAAACATCATTACAACATCAGAGCTATGTTTCTGTGGACCAAATATCATTGACCGTTTCTTCTCTGATCGTGTTCCTTTATTAGAGCTTGCCTGTTCTGATACCTTCATTGTTCAACTGGTAATTTATTTAGAGAGCATTCCAGTTATTTTCATTCCAACCACAATCATTGTAATGTCTTATACTTACATTATTTTAGCAATATTAAGGATTCCGTCCAGTATTGGTAGACAGAAAGCCTTCTCCACCTGTAGCTCCCACCTACCATCTCCATATTTTACTCGACTTTGTTCAGTGTCTATATTTTCCCAACAAAAGGACAAACAGTCACCATCAGTAAAATCCTATCCCTGCTCTACACTGTGATTACTCCTTTCATAAACCCCATTATATACAATCTACGGAATAAAGACATTAGGAAAGCCGTACAGGTAACCATACATAAGTGTGTGATCTGGTAAATTTTTCATGATATTATATACACTATATGGCCAAAGATATGTGGACACCTGACCATCACATCTATATGAGCTTGAAAAGCAAGGGTATTAATATGGATTTAATGGCTATAACAGACTCTACTTTTCTGGGAAGACTTTCTAAAAGATTCTGGAGTGTGTATGTAAGAACTTGTGCCCATTCTGCCCAAAGAGCATTTGTGAGGTCAGACCCTGATTTTAGACTATAAGTTCTGGCTCACAATCATGGTTAAGGTCAGGGTTTTGTGCAGCCACTCAATTTCCTCCACTTCAAACTCCTCACACCATGTCTTTATGGAGCTCGCTATGTGCACATGGCCACAGTCATACAATGTTGGACGCTACAATTGAGAAAAATGTCTTTGTATGCTAAAGTATAAACATAACCCTTCACTGGAAGTAAGGAGTTAAACCCTAAAAACAGCCCTAGAGAATCACCCCTTCCTCTACCAAATGTTACAGTAGAAACTATGCATTCAAGTAAGTAGCTTTCCCCTTGCACCTGCCAAAGCCACATTTCTCCATCAGTCTGCCAAATGGTGAGATGTGATTTATCACTCAAGAGAACACGCTGTTCCAAACTCCAGTGGCGGCGTGCTTTACATCACTCCAGTCGACGCTTGGCATTGTACATGGTGATCTTAGCCTTGTGTGCTGCTGCAGCTTTTATGAAGCTTTAGGCTCCCAGTTTTTATACTAATGTCACTTCCAGAAAGTTCCACTTCACAATAAAAGCACTTAAATTTGACATTGTCAAATCTAGCAGATCAAACATTTTCTGAGCTGACTTGTGGCAAAGGTTGGATTCTACGACAGTGCCATATTTAAAGTCCCTCAGCTCTTCATTACAACCCATACTTGCAACAATGATTGCCTATGGAGATTGCATGGCTGTGTGTGTGATTTTATGAACCTATTTGTAATGGATGCATCTGAAACACCTGAACATAAAAAACGATTCTAATATTTGCATATGGTCAACATTTTCTCCAACAATCGTACCTCTCAATGTGAATTTTGATGTGAATACATACTCCCAATACTTCTGTTTAAAATATAATTTTTTAAAATCTGGTGTTATTTTAATCCACCACCTCCTTGTAAAAAAACGAAAAAAAAAAACAACAACAATAATAATAATAATAATTATAATAATTTTTAGTATTTCAAATGATATGAATTAAAGGAGACATGCGAATAAACCTTATGACATATACCTCTGTCATCTAAACCTCTTAATGACCAAAATAAATACTTTTACGAGTAGCAGGTACACTACCGTTCAAAAGTTTAGGGTCACTTAGAAATTTCCTTATTTTCGAAAGAAAAGCACAGTTTTTTTCAATGAAGATAACATTAAATTAATCAGAAATACACCCTATACATGCTAACTGTGTTAGAAGGCTAATGGATGATTAGAAAACACTTGAAAATCCTTGTGCAATTATGTTAGCACCGCTGTAAACAGTTTTGCTGTTTAGAGGAACTATAAAACTGACCTTCCTTTGAGCTAGTTGAGAATCTGGAGCATTACATTTGTGGGTTTGATTAAACTCTCAAAATGGCTAGAAAAAGAGAGCTTTCATGTGAAACTCGACAGTCTATTCTTGTTCTTAGAAGTGAAGGCTATTCCATGCGAGAAATTGCCAAGAAACTGAAGATTTCCTACAACGGTGTGTACTACTCCCTTCAGATGACAGCACACACAGGCTCTAAACAGAGTAGAAAGAGAAGTGGGAGGCCCCGCTGCACAACTGAGCAACAAGACAAGTACATTAGAGTCTCTAGTTTGAGAAATAGACGCCTCACAGGTCCTCAACTGGCAGCTTCATTAAATAGTACCCGCAAAACGCCAGTGTCATCGTCTACAGTGAAGAGGCGACTCCGGGATGCTGGCCTTCATGGCAGAGTGGCAAAGAAAAAGCCATATCTGAGACTGGCTAATAAAAGGAAAAGATTAATATGGGCAAAAGCACACAGACATTGGACAGAGGAAGATTGGAAAAAAGTGTTATGGACAGACGAATCGAAGTTTGAGGTGTTTGTATCACACAGAAGAACATTTGTGAGATGCAGAACAACTGAAAAGATGCTGGACGCCATCTGTCAAGCATGGTGGAGGTAATGTGATGATCTGGGGTTGCTTTGGTGCTGGTAGAGTGGGAGATTTGTACAAGGTAAAAGGGATTTTGAATAAGGAAGGCTATCACTCCATTTTGCAACGCCATGCCATACCCTGTGGACAGCGCTTGATTGGAGCCAATTTCATCCTACAACAGGACAATGACCCAAAGCACACCTCCAAATTATGCAAGAACTATTTAGGGAAGAAGCAGGCAGCTGGTATTCTATCTGTAATGGAGTGGCCAGCGCAGTCACCAGATCTCAACCCCATAGAGCTGTTGTGAGAGCAGCTTGACCGTATGGTACGCAAGAAGTGCCCATCCAGCCAATCCAACTTGTGGGAGGGGTTTCTGGAAGCATGGGGTGAAATTTCTCCCGATTACCTCAGCAAATTAACAGCTAGAATGCCAAAGGTCTGCAATGCTGTAATTGCTGCAAATGGAGCATTCTTTGACGAAAGCAACATTTGAAGGAGAAAATTATTATTTAAAATAAAAATCATTATTTCTAACCTTGTTAATGTCTTGACTATATTTTCTAGTCATTCTGCAACTCATAAATATAAGTGTGAGTTTTCATGGAAAACACAAAATTGTCTGGGTGACGCCAAACTTTTGAACGGTAGTGTATATTTATGCACGCTTGTCTTTTCCTAGCTATTAATCAGCAGCTCAGGCAGTTGCTAGAGACAATTGCTGTACAGCTGATTATAAAGGTCAGATGACTACATTAGTTTGAGCCACTGAGGCTCATTTGTAGAGAGTGACCTGATTGGTCTTCCTCTCCTTAAGAATCCCTGGCCTTGGCATTAGGGGATTTCTTGTATTTCCTCAGTAATTGTTTGCTTACATTTTTGGTCTTGTTTAGGTGTTTAGTCTTATCCTGTGTCTATTGTTTTCTGTTCTGCTTGCCTTGTTTCACTGGGTTTTGGATCTGTTTCGTTTTGTGTACTTTGCTTCTGGTTCCTAGGATTTTATCTAAGATTGTGTTAAAACCAGTGTCTGCAGATTAGGGACTACTTTAGGGACAGTGTTTGGGACAGTGAGAGATAGTGGTCTCTGGTGTTAGTGTCAGTGTTCTTGAATAGATCCAGCGATAGATGCAGGGTTAGTTAGGGTCAGCTTGTTGTCATCAACCATCATCCATTTGTTACCATAATACAACTGTTTTAATCACACATCATCCAACTGTCCATCATCTGTATGATATCATCTTGTTACTAAACCTATTTTTAATCTGTATTTTCCTGTTTTCATGTATTCCTGTTGCCTGCTAGAATTATGATACTTACTCAATATTTCCCTTCACTTCGACTGTCTGGTTGGCTCACAATTCGGTCCTACTGCAAGTCCTTGTACTGAGGGATACTATTTGTTTCCGGGAAATGGGACTGCTATACATGAAGTCTAATTCTGCCAACTTGTGGCCTGATAGCATTGTTACATACACTTGTTTTTAAGGTGGCCGTTAAAGGGGCTTTATTCTGAAGTGCCTTAAAATCATGGAACGGCAGAATAGCGGCTTCACTGAGAACTGTTGAGCCGCAAAACTAGTGCCCAGCTCTGTCTATGTTCATAGAGCAGGTTTCTGACCTAACATGACATTAGAACATAGGTTGTCTTCATGAGACTTCCCTATAATGAAAAGTAATTTTTTTAATTAATCCAAATTTTCCTCCGCTATTTGACACTTTTTCTGTTGATGCACAATATGCCACTGATTTGTTCCAATAAATTGATTTGTCTATTCTTGAATGAAAACCATTAATTACATTCAGTTCTTTAATTGACTGAAGACAAAGGAGAGGATGCCATAAAAGTCTCCATAGATGCGTTATACAAACACCATGAGTTCATTTTGAGTATAAATACAGCCAATAAGTTCATGAAATTCTTATGTATTTGTTCACCAGACATCTGCGTGAGAATGGGATTGAGATTAGTTCTTATGAAAATAATGAAAAGCAAAATCATTTTATTCAGGAGGACAATGATGCAGGAGATGGTAACACATGGCACAAGTCCTGGTAGATAAGACTTGACACAATACACCATAATGTCTAGAGGTGGCCATGTACCTTGGATAGCTTGTTCGGCCAGCAGATATTTCTACTGCCCCCTTCCCTTATACACATACATGCTCTTCTCGGCCAAGCATGGATGTGTACTCAATTGGAAGAGGGGAATAAGCCGCTGCCAGTGACCTTTGGTGGAGACTTAACTCCATAAGAACAAAGAATTGCGCATGTTGAAATCCAGTATCCTTCTATTTCTTAACACCTGGCATCAGGGGAGAGTTGGAACACCCCCATACACATTAGATGGGTAGCCGGTCAAAATGAGCAGTGTTTGGCAAACTTTCGTCTAATAGGTATCCTTAAACACAGGGACTGACAATCTTCTAAAAGGTATCTTCTACAGGTTTATTTAAGGGTAGTATCAATATTCTTATTTTCTTATCAATTCATCATCCTCTCCCTGGATGTGAGGAATAAATTTCGTTATTGATCTTATGATTTTTCCCATCATGAGGCTTCTCTTTTTCATTTTTTTCAGTACCGATAGGAAACAGTGAAGAAATTTACAATGGCCACTGTGTCATAGGTTGTCCTAGTCAATGAACTCCATGACGTGTTCTGTGGAGTGACGTTTCTCTATCTGGCGTGTTCTGTAGAGTGACACTTCTCTATCTGACGTGTTCTGTGGAGTGACACTTCTCTATCTGACGTGTTCTGTGGAGTGACGCTTTTCAATCTGGCGAGTTCTATGGCGGTTCGCTTTTAAGACATTATTTTTTCATTAGAACTAAATTGTAAACGTGCGTAAAAATAGCCGTTGCTCACAAGGCTTTTGTGGTCCAAGCGCGCGTCACAGAACCTTGACATTTTGTAGGATTGGTCAGAGTGTCAAGGGCTACATGTGTAACAAATATTAGGTATATTCAACGCTTAGTTTTTAAGATTTACATTTTTTAATAAAAATAAATTGAAGCCGTGTGTAGAAACAGGCATTGCTAACGAGGAGTTTCCCCACTAACCGCGTGACGTATCGTCACGAGTCTTGGCGTACATACTCAGGAGATTGTGACGTATAATAGTTTCAGGGCTCGTAACTCCACATTGAGCGGTTACGGAAATAGTTTGGTAAAACTGTCAATATTAAGCTCTAAATAAGGGAATTCCGCCATGTTTATGGGGCAAAATAGGAGTCCCTTTTTAGAAAAGACGACCGAGTTAGGTGTCGAACTGTTAGGCTGGGTTCACACGACCTATTTTCAGGCGTAAACGAGGCGTTTTACGCCTCGAATTACACCTGAAAACACGGCTCCAATACGTCGGCAAACATCTGCCCATTCATTTCAATGGGTTTGCCGATGCACTGTGCCGACGACCTGTAATTTTACGCGTTGCTGTCAAAAGACGGCTTGTAAAATGACAGCCTCGTCAAAGGAGTACAGGAGACTTCTTGGGACGGAATTGGAGCCGTTTTTCTCCTGAAAACAGCTCCGTAATTTCAGCCGTAATTGACGTTATCGTGTGCACATACCCTTAGGCTTTGCAAGGCAAACAAATGGACACCTAGCTCGGGTCCATCGGGTCAAGGTTCAGTTTTCGACTCTGTCAAAGTTTTCAACTAAGCGTTTCGAGCGTTTTGGTTGGCCGTAAATCGAGCATGCCACCGCCACGAAACTGTACATTTTTTAAGTTGAGACCTTTAGTGGTAAACTTCTGGAGTCAGAAATTATGCCGCTCGTTTCCCTGAAGATTATATATTTTTTACTTTTCACCACCGGAGGTGCTGGCGAATGTCAAAAATTTATTTCATGAGAAATTCCATTCAATTTATCATTTGCTCTAAGAAAAAAAGCCCATTAATCCAACATTAATAGACTTAACTGGTGTGAACTGGTTTTATATTAGAAAATGTTTAATCTGCACATATGACTAATCAAGTGACTAATAGTGGAGGTGTGAAAACCTTCCAAAGGTTGGAATAAGGGTCCTTTTACATCGGCCAATATTGTTCGTAAAAATGAGCACCGATCAATGAGACAATTCGATGATCGGCTCTCATTTGCTCTTTTCTCAAGGAGCTATGATCAGTAATGTATGGGGAAAAGAGATTGTTACTACGCTCACTCGTCCCCATGCATTTTCAACATGTCGTCAGCACATCTCTCTGTTTACATACTGTACTAAGATGTGCTGCCAACAACGATAATATTTTATGCTGCATAAACGATACAACCAGCCGATGAACGAGCGTTTGCTCATTTATGGGCTGATCGTTTCCCTGTTTACACAGGGCAATAATCGGGTACCAGCTTTCGTATGAACGCTTGTTTTCCTGATCATTTACCCATGTAAAAGTGCCTTTAGTCTTCTGAAATCTGCCAGCACACGCTTCATATGTCTCTTCTTTTTGATTGTCCATTTTTTCTAAATTTTTTCTGTTCATTCCACCTTTAGAATTTTTCCATGCATGCTCCTCGATATTATGACTTACTAACAAAGTGCCAGCTTCATACAATTCTTATACTGTATGTATCTCTAAGTAGTAGGTTGCTGGATTTGCTATTGACCTACCGAGTTTGCATGTGGAAGATGGACATTATCTCTCCTCTTATCTCTCCTAAATATCTCCATACTGTGTGGGCTGAATAACTTCTGCAGCCTCCGACTAGGAATGTGTCTCCCACTTCCTATATACTCTCCGGCAAAAAGTACAAGGGCACATGACCATTATACCTACATGGGCTTGTTGGACACCACATTCAGAAATCACTGGAGTTAATATGGAGTTCCCACACTTTTGGGAAGGCCTTTTACAAGATTTTGGAGTGGTACTGTGGGATGTTGGAAGAGAAGGTCTGGCTCACAATCGCCATTCTAATTCATTTCATAGGTGTGTGATATGGTTGAGGTCAGGGCTCTATGCAGCCACTCGAGTGCGTCCACACCAAACTCTTCACATTATGTCATTATGGAGCTCTCTTTGTGCACAATTGCACAGTCATGTTGCAACAGGTAAGGGCCTTACCAAACTGTTGCCACATAGTTGGAAGATACAATTGTGTAAAGTCACTGAGCTCTTCAGAACAACCCATGTTATGTTGCGGACTTGTGCTGAAATCAATTTTTTTCCTCATCATTCTGCACTCAAAACAGAATTTATTTATTTTTTGCAAAAATGAAAAACTCAAATTTCGTATGGACAGAAGAATTCAGACACTTTGCTATGACACTTGAAATTTAGCTCTAAGGGTCTTCCATTTTTCTAAATCATCTTTAAAAAATTTTTTTACACCTTGATTGGTGTCCATCTGCGGTAAATTTAATTGATCGGACATGATTTGGAAAGACACACCCCTGTCTAGATAAGGTCTTACAGCTGACAATGAATATCAGAGCAAAAACGAAGCCATGGGAGGAAAGAATTGTCTGTAGAAGTAGGGATGGGATTGTGTGGAGGTAAAAATGTGGAGAAGGGTGCAAAAATTTTTCTGCTGCACTGAAAGTTCCCAAGAGCACAGTGGCCTCCATAATTCTTAAATGGAAAAAGTTTAGAACAACCAGGACTCTTCCTAGGGCTGGCCGTCCCACCAACTTATGTAATCGGAGGAGAAGGGTCTTGGTAAGAGAGGTGACGAATAACCCAATGCTCACTCTGGCTGTGCTCCAAAGGTCAACAATCACTGCAGCGGTACACCAATCTGGGCTTCATGGCAGAGTGGCCAGAAAGAAGCCTCTCCTCAGTAACAGACACATGAAGGCCCACCTGGAGTTTGCAAAAAAGCACCTAAAGGACTCTCAGACGGTGTGAGAAACAAGATTCTATGGTCTGATGAAACCAAGATTGAACTTTTTGGCCTCAATTCTAAGCGTCATGTCTGGAGGAAACCAGGCACTGCTCATCACCTGCCCAATACCATCCCTACAGTGAAGCATGGTGGTGGCAGCATCATGCTGGGGGTGGGGGTGTTTTTCAGTGGCTGGGACAGGGAGACTGGTCAGGGTTGAGGAAAAGATGAATGGAGCAAAGTACAGAAATATTCTTAATAAATACCTGATCCAGAATGCTCTGGACTTAAACTGGGTGGAAAGTTCACCTTCCAACAAGACAATGACCCTAAGCACACAGCCAAGACAACACAGGAGTGACTTAGGTATAACTTTTTCGAATGTCCTTAAGTTGCCCAGCCAGTGCCCTGACTTGAACACAATCAAACATCTCTGGAGAGACTTGAAAATGGCTGTCCACCGATGTCCCCATCCAACCTGACAGAGCTTGAGGGGATCTGCAGAGAAGAATGGCAGAAAATCCCCAAATCCAGGTGTGCACCGTGTGGCATCAGACCCAAGAAGATTGGAAGCTGTTATCACTGGCAAACATGCTTCAAATAAGTCCTGAGTAAAAGGGTCTTAATACGAATGTCAATGCAATATTTTATGTTTGTCTTGTCAGTAAATTAGCAAAGAACTAACATTCTGTTTTCACTTTGTCATTATGGGGTATTGAGTGCAGAATGATGGGGAAAAACTGGATTTTTTTTTTGTTAGCACAAGTCCCCAACATAACAAAAATATTTTGGTGAAAAAATTGAAAAGTTCTGAAGACTTTACGAATGCATTGTATGTGCTTTATTATCAAGCCAGTAAAGGGAAAGGTTTGTGTGGTGGGTCACAGCCGAGTGAAGTTCTTCTATCTTGTAAGTCAGATCTTCTGTGCATCAGGAGAGGATATGCTCATGTGTGTACAGGCAGGTTCCCTTCCAGCCACGACTCTTCTCTGCAGTTTGCGGCTCAGACTTCTTGGTTCCTTGGTTTCCAGCCCCCCCACCTTTTCATTACCTTAAACCTAAACTCCCCATACTGCTGCTACAGATGCAGCCATCTTTATCTTGACTTTTAACGCATTAAATAAACAATGTCTAGATCTCTTATCTTGACTTTTTCAATGACTTTTGTTGTATGATATCATGCTGCAGCAAGTTATCAGAATCAAGATAAAGATGTCTACATCCGTACCCGCATTTCTGGATCTGCTGCATCATACAGTGTCCCTAAACACTGTACCTAAGATAGTGCCTTCAAAAACTAAGGTGGTAAAAAGATAGTTATCCAGACACTAAAAATCCCCCAGGCAGTACCTGTGACCCTTTTTGTTGCCCTACACAGTAACTAGCCCCCTTTAGGCCCTACACTGCAATAGTTCTCCTCTTAGTGTCCTATACAGTGATAGTGCCCCCTTTGTATTTTCCCTACAAAAATAATGCTCCCTTTTTTGCCCCCGACCACGGTAATATTGACACTGCGGATGTGGACATAGTTGAAATTGATGCCGCCGCTGTACTGTTTGTCTTATGGGTAAAGCGGCCCTGTGATTCCGGTCCAGGAAGCTAATATATCTCATGAAACTTTACTAGTACAGGCCTAAAATACTAAACTTTTCTTTCAGTTTATTGTATATTTTTTTCTTAGTGAATCATCTCTCGAATAAGCCAGTAATTATTAATCATTTTATTCTTATTGTTCTCTTTGGACTGGAACTCAGGAGACATCGGAAACAAAGACAACAACATCTCCATAGAGGTAACAGCAGAGTGTATGTATATATGTATGTATGTATGTATATATATATATATATATATATATATATATATATTTTTTTTTTTTTTGTTCTGAGTAAATGTTCGTGTATCTGATTCTGTCTCATCATCTTACAGGAACTGATCAAACTGATGAAGATTTTCTCTTCCGGGTAATAATTTTCCTCTTCTAAGATCAGGACTGGGAGTAATTCTAAGGAAAAACAAGAACATGGAAATATCTCATTTAAGTATCGGCAGTAATACTTGAGGTAGGACACCGGGAATAAGATTATTCTCTATAATATTTAAGCAAAAATTTAATTTTCTAAACATATTTTACTTGTTTTTACTTTTTTATTTCAATATGAAACTTACATTCAGCTGGTCGTTGACCATTATTTTGGCAAAAGTTAGATAAAAATATGTTGTTGGTGAGTCTAAAGAGAGAAGAAGGTTGAGGAGGCAGACACAGTTTCTTATGATGATTGTCCCGTACATCACACAATGGTGACACTTGAATGTTACGTGTAAATATTCACCATCTGATTCCATTTGTTTTATTGGGCGGTTGTTTCATAATTTGTTTCTGTTCTAGTGGCCTTCATTTTCCATTTCCTTTTCCACACCTTGATTAGGGCATTTGTATTTAGCATTTTTTACACAGAAGAATCTATTCTAGAATATATATAAAAATATAATTTATTAACCATTCTAGTTCTCTCATTTACTCAAGATATTGTTTAAGATCAATTTGTTTTTTGAGAACATTTTAGAATTGCCTCTTTAATGGGGATGTTTGTTGTTTAAGCCCTTAAGGTCGTGCCCTTTTTTTGGGCTTTCATATTTTGTTTTGTTTTTTATCTTCACATTCCATTGGTGGGCTTGTTTTTAGGGATAAGTTCTAGTTTTTATTTGCACTGTTTTGCTTTGCATAGAATCTATTTCATGGATTTATTAATTAAGTGGGGAATGGAAAAAAAAAGTGAATCTGCTGTAGTTTTTTGCAATTCTTGTTTGCAACATTCGCCTTGCAGTATAAATACTATGCTATCTTTATTCTACAGGTCTTTTCACCTCGCAATCATGTCTTAGGGGCTCTGATGGGTTTTTAAAATTCCTTAGGTGCCATAGTTACGACATGTAAGGGTTTTAATTTGCCGGTTTCTTAACTTAACAGTCAGAGTTATTTTTGAACCCGGCTGTTAGAGTGGGATATCAGCTGTCCATTGGAGTCAGCTGTACAATACATGTGACACCCTCAAGTGTTGTCGCACTCTCACTGTGTCATATCGGTACATTGGTTTGTGAGAACGACTCGTGAGCCGTGACATGCTTTTACACTGCCTCGTGGGAAAGGGTTACAATCGCTTTTATGGCTATTAACAATATTAGATGATTAACATCCATGTTCCTATCTTCTACTCTTGACTGTATACACTCATAATTCAAACGTTACATATTTTGTTAACTTTTTTGTGCCCCCCAAAACAGTAGAAACGATTTTGCTAATTCCAGTTACATTTTGGGCAAATCCATTATTTCTGGAATAATCTTATTGTATTATAAGAGATAATGGTCGGTCCCCTCTATAATTACCCATGGGATTTTTATTACAAATCATCCAACGCACCAACCTCAACTTTTTCTTTCAGCCATTGTGTGATCTGTTTATTGAGGATTGCTGGTCCCATTTCCAATCATAATCTTACACCCATGCTGACCGTCATTTCTCAATTCACTCAGTATTGTATAATTTTCCCCATTGGAAAATTTTATCCTACAATGAGTCTTTTATATTTCCTGTGAAATTTCCGGTCAATTTAAATGAAATGTTTGAAGTACAACAGGAAATATTCTTCATTATTTTTTATTTTTTTTTAAATCATAACAAAATCCCCTAAATCTACCAAACTTCTTAATCTTATCTACACCAGTATTTGTTGTCATTGCTGGATTTATTTTAGCACAAACATCTATTTTCCCCCAAAAATTCCCAAATCATAAAAATATCTTTAAAAGGGTTGTTCGAGACTAGAAAAACAGCGCTATTTTTGTATAGGGGCTGTATCTGGTATTGCAGCACAGCGCCATTCAAGTGACTATTGAAATGCAATGGCAGACACAGTCCATAGACAAGGGAGGCGCTGTTTCAGATGTTTTTCTAATTTCATACAACCCCTTTAAATAAAAATAGAGGAATCCAATTTGTTGAGAAATCTTAAATATCACACAGCTATGAAAATGAAAATATGAAATGTGTGGAATCCAGTTCCTGTAAATTCTTATATTAGAAGTGATTCATTTTGGTTTCTTGAGACCTAATATTACTTTAATGTCTAATTTGTTTTTTCTAAATGCAGGAGAACAATTTGACTGATATCGTAGAATTTGTCCTCTTGGGTTTTCAAGGTGACCCACAACTAAGAATTTCCCTCTTCTGTCTTCTTTTTGTGTTATTTTGGTATGTGGAAACCTTCTGATCATCACCCTGGTGTCCACCAGCAAGAACCTCCACACTCCAATGTATTTCTTCATCTCACAACTGTCCATTAATGATATTTTACTGCCATTGAATATTGTCCCCAATTTGTTTTACATTCTCATGAATAATGGGGGGACCATCACATATATTGGCTGCATGACTCAGTTTTTATTTTTTGTCTCCTCTGAAGCATTTGAATGTTTTCTCCTCACAGTGATGTATTATGACAGATATATGGCCATCTGTAATCCCCTCCGTTACACCTCTATCATGACAAGCGGGTATTGTGTGAGATTGGCCGCCATCTCCTGGTTGGTTGGTTTTTCCTGTGCATTCAGTGAAACCCTAACAATATCAAGGCTAAAGTTCTGTGGATTTAATATCATCTACCATTTGTTCTGTGATCTTCTTCCTTTACTGATACATTTAGTTTAAGGGTATGTGCACACGATGAGAGGCTTTTACGTCTGAAAAGACAGACAGACGTAAAAGCTCCTCCTCGTAATATGTGAGGCGTCTGTGACGCTCGTAAATCTTGAGCTGCTCTTCATTGACTTCAATGAAGAACGGCTCAAATTACGTAGCAAAGAAGTGTCCTACACATCTTTGCCAAGGCAGTCAATTTACGCGTCGTCGTTTGACAGCTGTCAAACGGCGACGCGTAAATAACAGGTCATCTGCACAGTACGTCGGCAAACCCATTCAAATGAATGGGCAGATGTTTGCCGACGTATTGTAGCCCTATTTTCAGGCGTAAATCGAGGCATAATACGCCTCGTTTACGCCTGAAAATACGTCGTGTGAACCCAGCCTTAATCTACAACTATTTTTAATGGCCGTTCCTTTAGTGATAATTCCCAGTATAATAATTGTTATTTCTTATGTTAACATTGTCCGTGCTATCTTACGGATCTCGTCTAATATCAGTAGAAAGCCTTCTCCACCTGTAGCTCCCACCTCACTGTGGTCTTTATCTATTTCTTGACTCTCTTCAGTATTTATGCTCTTTCAACAAGTGGACAATCATCGGACATGAATAAAATCAGATCCCTGCTGTGCACTGAATTTACTCCTCTGTTCAATCCCATTATATACAGTCTGAGAAATAAAGACATTAACAAAGCCGTCCAGGAAAATATTCAGAAATATGTGTAATCTGTTGTTATTTTCTCTTAACCCCTCGTCTCTGCAGCCAGTATTGTATTTACCTTTCTAACAGAGCCACATTTTTCAAATCTGACATTGTCTGTGACATCTGCCGTTACTTTGGGTATGTCCACATGTAGCGAAAATATAGCGGATTTTCCACAACGGATTTCATTGCGTAAAATAAGCAGCAGTGTGGATGAGATGTGAACAAACATCCACACGTTATAAGGGGCAGTGGTACAAAATATCTGTGGACCAATAGACCCTCACTGATGGCTTCTTCGTTAGGCACATTTTTAGGACCAAACCCAGTACTGCAGCATTTCTGCTTTGTCGGTGGGATGCCACCTGTATGGCCTGGCACAAAAACTACCGGGGTTGATAGCACTAAACTGTTGAGCACAGAGATTTGTTTGTTCAACTACTTTGTCCACAAGGCCGTCCAAAAAAAAGAGCTTAAAAAAACTCAATTTCGGACAGCCCTGCTGTGTGGACTTGGACCCCTCCGACAGCAGTAAAGTCCGGTACTTGGGGGGGGGGGGGGTAGGAGGTTGGGGGCAACCAATTCGGTTCAGGTGCAGGTGTAACCTGAACACTAACCCTCCTGAGAATAGGAGGAGGTTCCTCGGCGTCGCTTGAGGAGGACAGAACGAAAGCGGACCCAGCATCACTCGCAGTATCTGTGTCCGATGCAAGCATCTCATGAGTGAAGCTGGTAGTTAATAATAGTTCATCCTGTAACCATCAAACATCAATGTACTTTCTCTACCCCCTCACTGTAAAGCCATAGTGCTTACATAGCACCCAGAGTGCAATTTTGACAATTTGCGGGCGGTCACCCCAAAATGTGAGTATGCCCCCCAAAATTCCATGTGAAGGCTCAGAACACTGCTGTGAGTGTGCCACATCAGTAATGCATCAGTGTTTTTATTTTTAATCACACAGTGTGTGTAAAGTGCCATCTGGGCCATCAACGCATCTGTGGTGATCCACAAAACAGGATCTAGCATCTCTGGTGATGCAAAAAGATGAAGCCGGCATCACCGTAGATGCGAAAAGATCAACCTGTCATCTACAAAGATGCCGTTAAAACCAATCAAAAGTTGACTAAAAAGAAACAAAAAAATACAGAGATTTACAAACGGGTGGCAACCTCCATCGGTTGGCCCGGTCTGACCAACCTCTCCTACGCTGGTTGGGCCTATGGGGCATTCAGAGACCTGGGTAGAAGGGATCATCGCACCTGTATGGCCTGGCATATAAACTACCGGGGTTGACAGCAATAAATTATTGAGCACAGAGATTTGTATGCTCAACAATTTTGTCCACAATGCTGTCCGAAAAAAAGAGCTTGATAAAAAACTCAATTTTGGACAGCCCTGCTGTCTGGAGTTGGACACCTGCAGCCGCAGTAAAGTCCGGTACTTAGGGGGTGTAGGAGGTTTCGTAACCACTCAATGTGGAGTAACGAGCCACAAAACTATTATACGTCACCATCTCCTGAGTATGTACGCCAAGACTCGTGACGATACGTCGCGCGGTTAGCGAGGAAACTCCTCGTTAGCGACGCCTGTTTCTACACACGGCTTCAATTTAGTTTTATTAAAAAAATAATATCTTAGAAACTATCAGTTGAATATATTTAATATTTGTTACACATGTAGCCCTTGACACTCTGACCTATCCTAAAAAATTTAAAGGTTCTGTGACGCGCGCTTGGCCCACAAAAGCCTTGTGAGCAACGGCTATTTTTACGCACGTTTACAATTTAGTTCTAATGAAAAAATGTCTTAAAAGCTAATCGCCTCAAAGCCATCAAACTTCTGACACCTGTAGCAGTTGACACTCTGACCTAGCCCAAAAAATGTCAAGGGTCTGCGTCTCATTCTTAGCCCCCAAAAGCCTCTTTAGCTGCTCCGGTTTTATGCACAGAGTGCACGGTCTTGTGCATGGGGCCTGACAAAGGACCCGTATTTATGGCCAGTATTTACAGGAGGGAAAAAATACGGTCATGTGTATGGGGCCTTATGAAGTGTAATAAAGGGGGCTCTTCCACTTCAGAGAAATGCAAAGAATGTATACAGAGCCATAAAGTTTAAAAGCAAAAATACATGTATGCCAGACAGCAAGAAGTTCTAAACTAATTTTTCTATACTCTTTATAACAGGTTTGTATTCTATTGGTAATATCTTTCTTCCCTAACCACGCAGACTGGCAGCATTTGAAAAAAGTAGATAGGGAGGTGGGTACAGTCCATGAGTGCTGCCTAAAAAAAATAAATTATAATATTGAGCGAAAAAACGATTTCTTTAAAAAAAAAAATATTTTTATTTTATTTAAAATGTTTTTGTTAAGCTGAATAATTATTAATCATTAAATCATTTAATCCTGGAAAATTCTGACTATAATCTCCAGCCCGACAGATGTTACATCAGGATATTCAATCTGGTGGTAATATTTCTGATGGAAATAATAGATCTTATGTTGGAAATGTTGATGTTAAAATTGTTTCCTTTGATGTTATAAGGTCTCCGATAACATAATCTTAATGATATTATAGGTCGCTTATTCTAATGTCTTGACGTTACAGCAGAAGATGGCTCTAAGGAACCGTGATGGACGATGGCTCTCTGCATCTCTGCTTTTGTTGCTTCTGATCTTTCTCCTTAGACATCTTGGAATCCAACATCTTCTACTTATGAATGACTCCATGCTTGGCCAGGCCTCCTTCCCATGACTTTCTAAAGTCAAGAATGACTCCGCGCTTGGCCAGGCCTCCTTCACCTGACAACCGAAGGGCCTACTGATGTTCTCCTTAATATATACAACCTCCTCCACTACATCCGCTTCCTCCTCATCCTCCTCTAGAATGGTCTCCAGAATTGGCCGAATAGAGACTTTGGCAAACTTTGATGGCCAGTATGCCGGCTCAGCCTCCTCCACCATCTTTCTCCACATTTCATCTGGGAGCTCCTCCTCGTCGCCTTTCTTCATCCTGTTCAGAATGTCCAAATCTCTTTCCAACACTACCAATCCTCACAAAGTCCAAATATCTCGCCAACACTAAATATCTCCACTGACAACTAAAACCGTCAAATAAGTGTCACCTCTGCAGCTCCTTATATAATGTGAGTGATGTCACAACGTGCGAGGGCGGAGCCGACTTTCACAACATTCCGTAACATCTTCAGCAGCTGCGGCAGTTATTTAAAGGGCTATGCAGCCAATCCAATTCACTGTAGGGAAACTAGTCAGGAAGCTCTCCTCTGCTATATACAAAAGGCAACAACATCATTGTCTGTATATAATGTGATGTTACAGATGAGACGTAAAACACAAATAATTTATAACTAATATATATATATATATATATATATATATATATAGATATATATATATAGATATATATACAAATATATAGATCTGTAGGTATATGTCTCAATACAGAAGCAATTTATAAGGAAATAACACTGTATAAAAGTGGGATGGAGGGAATAGGCAGGCACACAGGTCAATACAATACATTGGTACCTGCTTACAGTACATTGGTTGCTATTAGCAACTGGACTCATTACCCACAGCAACCAAACAGTGCTCAACTTTAATTTCTTAAACTGCTCTGGAAAAATAAAGGTTGCACTGTGTGTCGATAGATAGATAGATAGATAGATAGATAGATAGATAGATAGATAGATAGATAGATAGATAGATAGATAGATAGATAGATAGATAGATATGAATAAAGAAAGTCTTGCAGCACTCCAATAAGAAGATTTTTCTTATTGGAGTGCTGCAAGACTTTCTTTATTCATATCTGTACTTAGTCCAAGGATCAAGAGTACTTGCTGGGTACCCAGATACATATACATTTCCTTCCTGAAGTGAGTGCTGCTGTTTTTCTTCGTTATAGATAGATAGATAGATAGATAGATAGATAGATAGATAGATAGATAGATAGATAGATAGATAGATAGAAAAAAAAAAACAGCACTGAAAGCAAGCTGAATATCAGGCATGTGCACGTTACCAGTGAAAGGATGAATCAACTCCTTTGTATAAAACAGACGGCAAAGACAGAGAACAAGCAACAGCACCAAGACCTCAAAGACGGAGAGATGCCGGCCCACCCACCCACCACAAAGTGAACAGAACAAGCAACGCCCCGCCCCACATCCAAACCCCCCCCCAAGCAGATCTGAACCTTTCTCTGAGCTTGAGAAAGGCTTGGATGCGAAGCGAAACGTCGCCCACCCCGCGGTGAACAAAACAACATCTCTCTATCCTCAGCGCTGCCACCCGCCCTCAAGTGGCAGGTGGCCTCACACAATTTGATCAAAACCTTACTATTGCAAGTAGATTCAGCAGTAATGCATATTTATTTATATTTAGTGTTTAGGTGCCACTGGTATTCCCAGAGTTCTGTCACTATTTTCTTGTGTACTAATATATCATATACACACACACATACATATATATTTTTATTTTCCTTTTTTTTAAATTTTATTTATCACAATTTCCTGTTGTATACATAATCAACAAGCATCAAATAAATAATTTTTTAATCCCACCCTCTAACACCGGCCTAGTTTCACCTCCTTCAATCCCATTTTCCCCACAATGTGTTATTATTCTGATTCCCCATACTTTTTTTTGATGAAATATGAAAAGTTATATTATTATACTTTCAACATTATTTTTCCATATTTTAATTTCTAAGGGATTATTTGAGAGCCACTTTCTTACAATTTGCAGTTAGCAACAAACAGGAGTTTCCTTAACCCCTTAACGTCCGGCGTATAGTGTTTTTACGTCGGCCGCTCAGGGTAGTTCTTCTGAAGCGCCGCCTTTTCACGTCGGCACTTCAGAAGAACTTTCCCCCGCATCGTGCGGGGTGCTGCTGAAGCCCGGGCTGTTAGTAACAGCCTCGGGCTTCAGGGCAACGATCAGAGACCACTAGCAGCGTTCTCTGATTATATTTAACCCCTCAGATGCGGCGCTCAATTGCGAGCACCGCATCTGAGTGATTTTAGAGGGAGGGGGCTCCCTCTCTCATCCCACTGCAATCCCCACGTGCATCGCGGGGTGCCGATGGGTTCTTTGGCAGCCTGGGGTCCTAACAAATGCCCCCAGGTCTGCCCTAAGTAATTGCCTGTTAGGCCATGCCAGAGGCATGACCTAACAGGTGCCTAACAGTTTTACACTGACTGGCAATAATACAATGCAATACAGAAGTATTGCAGTGTATTATAAGGGCACTTTCAGACGTGGCGGAATTGCTGTGGAATTCCGCTGCGGACAGTCCACAGTGGAAATCCGCAGCAGACAGTCTGTCCATTGGTTTCTACACCTTTTTCGTTATCTTCGTGCAGACATTGCGGACAACTCCGCTGCGTACCATAGGCTGCGGTGCTGAATTTTCTGTCCGCAGCATACACTGTCTGTTGCGGACTTGATGCGTATTTGTTGCAGAATTTCTCCATTGACTTCAATGGAGTTTCAAAATTATGCAATGAAATCCGCAGATGTAATGTGTGTTGCGTTGCGGATTGCTTCCAGGAACAGTATATTTCATCATTCTGGCTGGACCTATGTGTGTCGCGGTCTATAGCCAGACTGAGATGAAATGTTTGAAAGACAGCAGGGTGTGATCTGCACCTGAATCCACAACGACAAATCCGCAGCATTTTACTTAGCATTTTAGCCAAATACGCAACGGAATCTGCAACGCGGTTATGTGCGGCATTGATGGGGACAGTGTCTGCAGAATTCCGCAACGTCTGAACATGCCCTAATAGCGATCAAAAGTTTGCACAGTAAAGTTCCCAAGTGGGGCTAAAAATAAAGTAAAAAAAGTTAAATAGAGTTTGAAATAAATAAATGTCCTAAGTAAAAAAAAACAAAAAAAACACTTTTTCCCCTGACAAAATACTTTATTATGAAAAAAAGTGACTCATATTTGGTATCGCCGCATCCGTAACGAACCCAACTATAAAATGATTACATTATTTGACCCGTACGGTGAACGCCGTAAAAAATATAATAAAAAACAACGCCAGAATTGCTGTTTTCTGTTCATCCTGCCTTCAAAAGAATTTGATAAAAAGTGATCAAACCGTTGCATCTACTCCAAAATGGTCCAATAAAACTACAAGTCGACCCGCAAAAAAAAGCCCTCATACAGCTGCATCGGTCAAAAATCAAAAAAGGTATGGCTATTAAAATATGGCGACACAAAAGCAAATAATTTTGACTGTGTAAAAGTAGAAAAACATTAAAAAATCCACATAAATTTGGTATCGCCGCAATCGTAACAACTTGCTGAATAAAGTCATTATGTTATTTATACCACACGGTAAATGGCGTAAAATTAAGACGCAAAAAAATGGCGAAATTTCTGTTCTTTTTCCAGTACCCCACTAAAAAAGTTATTAAAAAGTTAATCAATAAAATTATATGTTCCCCAAATCGGTACTATTATAAAATACAACTTGTCCCACAAAAAAATAAGTCCTTATACAGCTATGTCGACGCAAAAATAAAAAAGTGATAGATCTTTGAATGCGACGATGGAAAAACTTTAAAAATTGCTCGGTCATTAACTCCTTAAGAACGCAGCCTAGTTTGGGCCTTAAGGCTCAAAGCCCATTTTTCAAATCTGACATATTTCACTTTATATGGTAATAACTTCGGAATGCTTAAACCTATCCAAGCGATTCTGAGATTATTACTAGTTCACATTTCCCATAAGGGCATGGCCAGACGTGGCGTATTTCTGCCGACACTGTCCGCATCAATGCCGCACATAATCTGCGTTGCAGATTCTGTTGCGGCTTTGCCTAAAATGTGCAGGAAATTGATGCGGATTAGCCATTGCGTATTCAGGTGAAGAGTACTTCCTGCTGTCTTTTAAAACATTTCATCTCACTCCGACTATAGACCCTAGAAATACATAGCTCCGGCCAGAATGAAGAAATATCCTTTTCTTAAAACCAATATGCAACGCAATACACATAACATCTGCGGATATCATTGCGAAATTTTGAATCTCCATTGAAGTCAATGGAGAAATTCCGCAATGAGTCCGCAACAAGTCCGCTACATGTCCGCAACAGCCAGTGTATGCTGTGGACACCAAATTCCGCACCGCAGCCTATGGTCCGCAGCGGAGTTTTCCGCCACGTGTGCACGAACCTAACTAAAAAGGTGTGGAAACCAATGGAGAAAATGTCCACTGCGGATTTCCGCAGAGGACTGGCCACAGCGGAATTCCTGAGCAATTCCGCCTCGTCTGGCCATGCCCTAAGTCTACTTTAGATCGGCATAGTTTTTTGAACATTCTTTTATTTTTCTTGGACGTTACAAGGCTTAGAACATAAACAGCAATTTCTCATATTTTTAAGAAAATGTCAAAAGCCTTTTTTTAAGGTTCCTGTTCAGTTCTGAAGTGGCTTTGAGGGGCCTATGTATTATAAACCCCCATAAAACACGCCATTTTAAAAACTAGACCCCTCAAAGTATTCAAAACAGCATTTGGAAAGTTTTTTTTAACCCTTTAGGCATTTCTCTGGAATTAAACCAAGTGGAGGTGAAATTTGCAAATTTCATTTTTCTTGGTGAATTTCAATTTTATTCCATTTTTTTCTGTAACACAGAAGGTTTTACCAGAGAAACACTACTAAATATGTATTGTCCACATTCTGCAGTTTTTAGAAATGTCCCACATGTGGCTCTAGTGAGCTCGTGGACTAAAACACAACATGCCAAATTTGAAGAGGTGTTGAGGTGCCAAAAAAGTAGGAATCCCCCAAAAGTGACTCCATTTTGGAAACTGCACCCCTTCAGGAATTCATTTATGGTTGTTGTTACCATTTTGACCCCACAGTTTTTCACAGCGCATATTTGAATTGGGCAGTGAAATTAAAAAAATGAATTTTTTTTTCCAATATGATGTCATTGTTTATTCACAACAGCATATAGAAAGTTGATTAACCCTTTAGGTGTTTCACAGGAATTTAGAGCAAAGTAGAGGTGAAATTGACATATTTCTTTTTTTTAGTCAGAAATTCTTTTTTATTCAATTTTTTCCTGTAAAACAGAAGGTTTTACCAGAGAAACACAACTCAATACTTATTGCCCGGATTCTACAGTTTTGAGAAATATCCCACATGTGGCCCTACTGTGGTAATGGACTGAAGCACCGGCCTCCGAAGCAAAGGCGCACCTTGTGGATTTTGAGGCCTCTTTTTTATTAGGCACCATGTCTGGTTTGAAGAGGTCTTGTGGTGCCAAAACAGTGGAAACCCCCCAAAAGTGACCCTATTTTGGAAACTAAACCCCTTGAGGAATTCATTGTAGTTTTCATGGGGTGCATGCGACTTTTTGATCAGTTTTTATTCTATTTTTAAGTGGCGTGGTGACTAAAAAACAGCAATTCTACTATTGTTTTTTATTCTATTTTTTTTTACAGTGTTCACCGTGCGCTATAAATGACATATTCACTTTATTCAATGGGGCGATACGATTACGGCGATACCATATGTTTATTTATTTTTTATGTCTTATGGCGTTTGCACAATAAAATACTTTTTAAAAAAAATCATTTTCTTTTTGTGTTTCCTTATTCTAAGAGCCAGAACATTTTCATTTTTCCATCAGAAAAGCCGTATGAGGACTTGTTTTTTGCGTAACGAACTGCAGCACCATTTTTAGGTACATCCGACTTTTTGATCTCTTTTTATTCCATTTTTTGGGAGGTGAAGTGACCAAAAAATTGTGATTCTGGTATGGTTTATTATTATTTTCTTTTATGGCGTTCACCATGCGGGATAAATAATAACATAATTTTGTAGTTCAGGCCGTTACGGACGCGGCGATACCAATTTTGTATCGTTTATTTGTTTATTTATCTATTTTTATTAATAATAAAGACCGATAAGGGAAAAAACGGGGATTTTTACTTTTATCACTTTTAAAACTTTTATTTCTTATTTTGACACAACTTTTTTTTTTACTTTTTTTCTTTGTCCCACTATTGGACTTGAGGGCAGGAGGCCCTGATCGCAATTCGAATACACTGCACTACATGCGTAGTGCAGTGTATTAGAGCTGTCAGCTACTCACTGACAGCAAGCATAGTAGGTCCTGACTCTATCAGGACCCACTAGGCTTCCGTCGATGGCGTAGCAGTAGTCCATTGCTAGGACTCTGGTTGCCATAGTAGCCATCGCTGCCCGCTATCATGTAGCGGGACCGTCGATAGCGGTTTAACCCCTAAGAAGCCGCGATCGCTGTTGAACGCGGCTTCTAAGGGGTTAATCTGCGGGACCACCGCGATCGGTCCCTGCACACTGAGCTGTGATAGCCTGCTGTCGGAAACAACAGCTATCACAGCTCATGAATGCGCCCCGCGTGAACGGCGCCGTGCTTTATCCATGACGTACTATTATGTCATGGAGCGCGAACTACGCAGTTCCCATACCTCCCAGCCGTCCCGGATCCGGCAGGACAGTCCCGGTTTTTTCACCGCTGTCCCGCCGTCCCAGGCGGTCTGTAAATGTCCCGCTGGGCGCTGTATCGGAACAGCTGATCACTGCTGACTGCAGCAGCGATCAGAAGAAGGCAGGAGTCTTGCGGCGGTGTTCTCACTGGGATCGATGCCGGCCCGTGAGTGGACCAGTCCAGTCACCTGACCTGTCATCTGACCTCACCGGTCAGGTGACTGGACTGGTTCACTCCCGGGCCGGCATCGACACCAGTGAGAACGCCGCTGCAAGACTCCTGACTTCTTCTGACTGTAAGTGATGGGGCTATTCACACGACCGATTTTTTGACAGCCCGGTAAACCTGGCCGTCAAAAAATGGGACATGCCCTATTTTCGGCCGTTTACCCGGCCGCCCGGCTCCCATAGAAGTCTATGGGGCCGGGTAATACACGGCCATCACCGGATGTGACCCGAGTGACGGCCGTGTCTTCGGTCGCTCGCGCTCTTTCTCCTCCTCCTCACAGTGCAGAGTTCATGTGAGGAGGAGGAGGGTCTTTTTATGCTCCCTGTAGGAGTCGGAATCCCAAATCCCCTACAGGAGAAGTGAGTGACTACACTGTCCATATATGGACACAGTGATGTCACTCACTTGTGAAGCGGAATCCCCGACCCTGTGGCTGGGGATTCCGCTACAGAAGAAGTGAGTGACCACACTGTCCATATATGGAAACAGTGACGTCACTCACTTCTGAAGCAGAATCCCCGACCCTGTGGCCGGGAATTCCTCTCCAGGAGAAGTTAGTGACTACACTGTCCATATATGGACATTGAAGTCAGTGACTTCTCCTGGAAGGGGGGGGGGGTTGGTGCAACCTACAAGGGGCTGTGTGGCATTACCTACAGGGGGCTATGTGGCATTACCTGCAGGGGGCTGGGTGGCATTGCCTGCAGGGGGCTGGATGGCATTACCTACAGGGGGCTGGGTGGCATTATACAGGGGGCTGGGTGGCATTACCTACAGGGGGCTGGGTGGCATTACCTACAGGGGGCTGGGTGGCATTACCTACCAGGGGTGCTGTGTGGCATTACCTACAGGGGGCTGGGTGGCATTACCTACCAGGGGACTGTGTGGCATTACCTACCAGGGGGGCTGTGTGGCATTACCTATCAGGGGGGCTGTGGCATTATCTACAGAGGGCTGTATGTGGCAACAAATTTAAATGAAATTCATCCGATTTTAAAACGGACAGGGAAAAAACGGATGCAAAACGGGTCAAAATCGGCCATTAAAAACGGCAACACGGCCCAGAATTGGAATGGATGAAAAACGACCCAAAACGGCCGTTTTTATCGGCCGACACTCGGACCCTGTCGTGTGAATAAAGCCTACCTCTACAGCTCTCCGCTACGGCGGCAATGTGGCACCTACAGGGGGACTGTGTGTGGAGCTATCTACAGGGGTGCTGTGTGTGGCTCTATCTACAGGGGTGCTGTGTGTGGCGCTATCTAGAGGGGTGCTGTGTGTGGCGCTATGTACATGGGGCTGTGTGTGGAGCTATCTACAGGGGGGCTGTGTGTGGAGCTATCTACAGGGGGGCTGTGTCTGGCGCTATGTACAGGGTGCTGTGTGTGGAGCTATCTACAGGGGGCTGTGTGTGGCACTATCTACAGGGGGCTGTATCTGACGCTATGTACAGGGGGGCTGTATCTGGCGCTATGTACAGGGGGGCTGTGTCTGGCGCTATCTACAGGGGCCTGTGTCTGGCGCTATCTACAGGGGGCTGTGTGTGGCACTATCTACAGGGGGCTGTATCTGACGCTATGTACATCTACAGGGGGCTGTGTGTACAGCTATGTACAGGGGGCTGTGTGTGGCGCTATCTACAGGGGGCTGTGTGTGGCGCTATCTACAGGAGGCTGTATCTGACGCTATCTACAGGGGGGCTGTGTGTGTAGCTATCTACAGGGGGGCTATGTGTGGAGCTATCTACAGGGGGCTATGTGTGGAGATATCTACAGGGGGCTGTGTCTGGCGCTATCTACAGGGGGGCTGTGTGTGGCACTATCTACAGGGGCTGTATCTGACGCTATGTGCGGGGGGGGGCTGTGTGTGCAGCTATGTACAGGGGGGCTGTGTGGGGCGCTATCTACAGGGGGCTGTGTGTGGCGCTATCTACAGGGGGCTGTATCTGACGCTATCTACAGGGGGCTGTGTGTGGAGCTATCTACAGGGGGCTGTGTGTGGAGCTATCTACAGGTGGGCTCTGTGTGTGGTGCTATGTACAGGGGGACTGTGTGTGGAGCAATCTACAGGGGGGCTCTGGTGGATGATTTTTCCATTGACCAGTAGCAGAGTTACACAACTGGAAAAATAAATCCCCATCATGTAACTTTGCTACCTGTCAATTGAAAAGTCATCAACCACAGGGTCTCCCTCTTGACTTTCATTGTTCTCAGCCTTTTGGTTTGTCCTGCAGCTGCTGCCGCCGTGATAAGCAAATGTTATACCCAAGTTAGGAAAAGTAACATAAAGACGACATAACCTGATCCATAATATCTGTGATATCCAGACAGTCTAGAAATCCGTAGTGAGAATGTGCACGCGTTATTTGCAGAAGGATTTGGTCGTGATTTGATGTGTTTATGCCGGATATTCGGCGTGGTTAGGGGCGTGGCTTATAATGTCCCTCTTTTCCGAATTCAAAAGTTGGGAGGTATGCAGTTCCCATGACATAATAGTAAGTCCTGGAGCGGGAAGGGGCTGAACGCACCTATTGACCGGCTAATGCGTACTGTATGTGGGTCTCCCGACACTCCCCTGACAGCAGATGTTGGGGGTAAGAAGGATTTGCATGTTAGATCCCTTTATTCCTGCTAGAGGAGGTTGGCAGGGGCTTATTGCTCTCTCCTCATTGACAACACATATACACTTGACTGAGCCAAGTTGCATTTGTATGGAGCAGTCGAGAAAGCAACGGTCATCTGAACGAGTGCTCGGCAGACAAGCGTCTCAAGTGTTTGGGCAGCTTTAATCTCCCATGTCTTTCTTTCATGCATGTAACGAGACCTCTCATAGAAGTAGAACCATCAGAGGAGTCATTCATCTGACAAGTTTATACCTGTCTGGCACCAAGACGTGGCCTCGCCTGCAGGATTCACGCTTTATGTTCCCTGTCCTCTTCCTAGAGTAACAGCTGAGGGGAGACAATCAGATAAAAACAAGGGGACATATAACACAAAAACACAGAAAAAGGCCATACTTACAAATGGACACAGACAAGTCAGAAACGCTGATAAATTAGCTGATGGGGGCTGATATGGGGGGAGCATTATACTACATGGGGGCTGATATGGGGGAATTATACTGTATGGGTAGCTCATATGGGGGGCATTATACTGTATGGGGAGCTCATATGGGGGGCATTATACTGTACGGGAAGCTCATATGGGGGCATTATACTGTATGGGGAGCTCATATGGGGGGCATTTTACTCTATGAGGACCTAATATGGGGGCATTATACTGTATGGGAAGCTCATATGGGGGGCAATGTACTGTATGGAGAGCTGATATATGGGGCACTTTACTGTATGCAGAGCTGATATGTGGGGCATTATACTGTATGGGGAGCTGATATGGGGGGCATTATAATGTATGGGGGCTGATATGGGGGGCACTATAATGTATGGGGGCAGCTATGTGGGGCATTATACTGTGGGGGCTGATATGGGGAGCATTATACGGTATGGGCTGTTATGGGGGGATATTATACGTTATGAGGCATTATATTATGTGGGGGCAGCTATGCGAGCATTATACTGTGTGGGGGCATTATTCTATGGGGGCTGTTGGGCAAGACGTCTGGGCATAGGTGCGCGCAGGTGTCTGATGATGGTGGTATTGGGGAGGGGTAGGGGGGCCCAAGCTGAATTCTTGCACCCAGGCCCATGAGCCTTTAACTATGCCCCTGCCACTACCTACACGGGGCTGTGTGCTACTACCTACAGGGGGCTGTGTGCCACTACCTACAGGGGGCTGTGTGCTACTACCAAGAGGGGGCTGTGTGGCACTACCTACAGGGGGCTGTGTGGCATTACACTGGGCTATGTGGCATTACAGGAGGCTGTGTGGCATAACCTACAAGGAGCAGTGTGGCACTACCTACAGGTGGCTGTGTGGCATTACCTACAGGGAGCTGTGTGGCACTACCTACAGGGGGCTGTGTGGCACTATCTACAGAGGGAAGTGTGTGGCAAAAACTTACAAATGAAATTCATCCGATTTTAAAACAGACAGGGAAAAAAACTGATGCAAAATGTGTCAAAATCGGCTGTTAAAAACGGCAACATGGAACGGATGCAAAACAGATGCAAACCAGCCGAGAAAAACGTCCCAAAAAGGCAGATTTTATCAGCCGACACTTGGAACCTGTCATGTGAATAAGGCCTTAAGAGAATACAAAAACATATAATGACTGATGCCACTGCCTGTCCGGAGTCCTTCACACACAAATATTTCCTGCCAATATAAACTGCATCAAAAACATCTTTGAGAAACACCATCATTATAAGGCTTCATGCCCACTTCAGTCTTTTTCTTCAGGGTGCTAGCAGTTTTTCTGACGGCTAGCACCCTGACCAATTCATTTAAATGGGGCCATGCACACTTCAGTTTTTTTGACGGTCCCGTTGTTCCATTCCGATAAAAGTAGAGCATGTCCGACTTTGGTGTTGCTTTGCTAGGAGAGAACTGGCCTGCCACAGAAGCTGCATCCCAGAGGGAGAGACGGCCTGATCCAGTAGGCCTCAGTAGAGATCACAGTCAGTGTGAGTACTGGGGAAAGCGGAGGTGGAGCCGAGTTAATCTACGTCGACCAGACCAAAGAGAAAGGGTACTGGTTGTAATGTCCGTGGCTGCGGGCTGTCAGCTCCAACCTCCCACTGACAGCCGCAGCCACGAGTCGGCAAGCGCTGGCACCAGCCTCCTCCTCAGGAGACGCCAGCTCTTGCATCCACCAACCTCTGCCAGATCCTGTAGGGTGCGCACCGGACATCATGGACGATCTTTGACCCGTGAGTACCCTGGACTATAAGAGGGGTCCAGCCCCCTAGTTCGATGCCTGAGCGTTGTTGTGTTTCCTTAGTCTGTCTATGCAAATTGGTCCCCTAGTGTTTCCTGCTCCCAGTGTTTCCCGTTCCTGCTCCTGTTCCTATATCCCGATCTAGTGCCGTGCTTGCTATTGTCGTGCCATGCTGGATACCATGTTTGACTGCCTACCCACGCCTGTCGTCCACCTTCTGCCTAGTTCCTGCCAAGCTACTGTCCGCGCTGCCACATGTACGCTATATATTATAGACTGTGACCTGTGCCCTGTTGGCCAGCTGCCCTACCGCAAAGGTGGTACGGCCCAGTGGGTCCACAGACCCTTCGTGAGAGTACGCTCAGGCCCCCGCTGGCCGGTTCAAAACTATGACAACGACGCAAGAGATGCGAGCGGATATGCTGGACCTCCGGTCCCGACAGGACCAACTCCTCCAGGCGTTGAACATTCTTGCACGTCGGCAGGAGGCACAAGCTGTTGTTCCTCATACTACGCCTCCTGGAAATGTGGATCCTCCGTCTACACCGCTTGGCAGTCTTGACCTACGTGTTTCTTTGCCCCTTCCTGACCGCTACCATGGAGAAGCAAGTGCCTGTCGCGGTTTCCTTAATCAATGCCAGATCCACTTCAGCTTGTACGCTAGGACTTTTTCGTCTGATGGCGCCAGGGTCACGTTCATCATTTCTCTCCTCACCGGAAAGGCCCTTGCATGGGCGAACCCTGATCCGGTGACGCACCAGAGACATGTCCGTCAGGTTCTGCTACGGTTAAGGGAGAATCGTCTGTACGCCAAGTTAGAGAAGTGCGTATTTGATAAGGATGCTCTACCCTTCCTGGGCTACATCGTCTCGAATCGAGGTCTCGAGATGGACCCTGAGAAGGTAAAGTCTATCCTGTAGTTGCCACGCCCTCAAGGCTTGAGGGCCATACAGCGCTTTTTGGGATTTGCTAACTTTTACAGGCAGTTTATTCCGAACTTCTCTTCACTGACTTCTCCCATCTCTAAACTTACTAAGAAGGGTATGAATGCCAAGATGTGGACTCCCGAGGCAGAGTCTGCATTCAATAGCCTGAAGAGCTTCTATCCTCCATCATCTGGATGTCTCTCTACAGTTCTCGTTGGAGGTGGACGCATCCTCTGTCGGTGCTGGTGCACTCCTGTTCCAGAGAGGCCCCAAGGGCAAGTCAAGGGTATGTGGATACTTCTCTAAGCTCTTCTCTTCCGCAGAACGCAACTATTCGATTGGGGATCGGGAGTTACTTGCCATCAAATTGGCTCTGGAGGAGTGGAGACATCTTGTAATGTCAGGATAGGGAGACAGACAGGTGAGCCCTAATCTACCCACCACTCAGTCCCTGCCTATTTGCACAGCCCGTCCTAGGCGACGGCGTACAACTTGGCGATGGTCCCTACGCTCAATATGTGCACGACAGACAAAACAAGACAAGGGAACACAGAAGCAAAGGGAAGTAGGTCAGTTGCCCACGGCAACACCGTGAGCAACAGAGTAGTGGACGAGCCGAGTCAAACCCGGAGTGTACGTGGTAACAAATGCAGAGCAGGAGAATAGTCAGTCAAGCCAGGGTCAATATGAAGCAGAGGTCAATGGTAACAGCAGAAATAGCAGAGACAGGAAGCAAGAGAATCACAGGCAAAGGACAAGCAGCAAATGAAGGTATAAGTAGACCAAGGGCGGGAGCTAGAAACATCTGGCCAGGCTGCGATAGGCTCTCCCACTCCTCAGCCTACCAGCCGGAGTGGTAGCAGATCGAGTCACTCTAGCAGACCTAGGAACAAATGCAGGCTGATTAACCACGGGCGTCGACACAGAAGCTGTGTCAGGCAAATCCTTTACACATCTACTAGAGGCCGCAGCTCACCCGTTCTTGATTTTTACGGAACACAAGAATATGACCTACCTCCAGACGGCCCAACGGCTGAACCCTCGTCAGGCCAGGTGGTCACTGTTCTTTGCAAGGTTTCTGTTTGAGCTTCATTATCGCCCGGCCGACAAGAATGTGAGGGCCGATGCCTTGTCCAGGTTTTTCGAGACAGAAGACACCATTGAGAATCCACAGAATATTATCGGTCCATCTTCCAACTTTTGTGCGCCTGGCTGATCATGGAAGAATCCTCCGCTGGGGTCACTTCTCTAGACTGGCAGGTCACGCGGGGTTACGTAAGACCCGGGATTTGATTGCTCGTCATTTCTGGTGGCCTACTCTGCCCAAATATATTGTGGACTTCGTTTCTTCCTGTGCGGTATGTGCAGCCAACAAGGCGACCCACTCCATACCTGCTGGTCTGCTCCAGCCATTGTCTGTGCCCAATGCTCCCTGGCAGCATATAGCGATGGACTTTATCACGGACCTGGCTCTCTCTGCTGGATGCAGTACTGTCTGGGTAGTGGTGGACAGATTTTCGAAGATGGCCTGCTGAGTTCCTCTGACCGGCCTTCCTTCCACTCCTCAGTATGCCAAATTATTTATTCAACACATCTTCCGCCTGCACAGCATATTGTGTCCGATCGGGGGGTTCAGTTTACCTTGAGGTTCTGGAGAGCCCTCTGCGGACTTCTTGGCGTGAAGTTGGACTTTTCTTCTGCCTACCACCCTCAGTCTAATGGTCAGGTCGAGAGGATCAACCAGAATTTGGAGAACTACCTTCGCCACTTCATCTCCAAGCAGCATGATGACTGGGTGCAGCTGCTCCCATGGGTGGAGTTCTCCTATAACAATCACACCAGTGAGTCTACTAGGAATACTCCGTTCCGCATTATCTATGGCCAGCATCCACAAATTCCTCTTCCGGTGCCTGATGCTTCCGAGGTACCTGCAGCTGACTCCACGTTTAGAGACTTTTTGCAGATCTGGCAGCAGACTCGATCCTCCATCCTAATGGCAGTGGACCGGATAAAACGGAAGGCTGACACAAGGAAAAGAGAGCCTCCTCGGTTTCTTCCTGGCACTAAGGTCTGGCTGTCATCCAGGAATATCCGACTGAGGGTGCCATCATGTAAATTTGCCCCCAGGTTCCTCGGACCATTCGAGGTCCTGCAGCAGATCAACCCTGTCGCCTACAAGCTTTGGCTGCCTCCTAACCTCAGTATTCCCAATTCCTTCCACGTCTCCCTCTTGAAGCCTGTGATCCTAAACCGCTATTCCAACACTCCCAGCCCCGCGGTTGCCCCCAGCGGCCCCTCGGACATCTTTGAGGTCAAGGAGATCTTGGACACCAAGAGAGTGAGAGGAAAGACCTTTTATTTGGTGGATTGGAGGGGGTTTGGTCCCGAAGAGAGGTCCTGGGAGCCAGAGGAGAACCTCAATGCCCCTACTTTTCTGAAGAAGTTTCTCTCTCGCTCTGGCCGCAAGAAGAGGGGGCGTAAGAGGGGGGATACTGTAATGTCCGTGGCTGTGGGCTGTCAGCTCCAACCTCCTGCTGACAGCCGCAGCCATGAGTCGGCAAGCGCTAGCCCCAGCCTCCTCCTCAAGAGACGCCAGCGCTTGCATCCACTCACCTCTGCCGGATCCCGTAGGGTGCGCGCGCACGCTCGTCCCCGCTGTTAAGGGAGCAGCGCGTGAACCTTTGACCCGTGAGTACCCTGGACTATAAGAGGGGTCCAGCCACCTAGTTCGATGCCTGAGTGTTGTTGTTTCCTTAGTCCGTCTATGCAAATTTGTCACCTAGTGTTTCCTGCTCCCAGTGTTTCCCGTTCCTGCTCCTGTTCCTATATCCCGATCTAGTGCCATGCTTGCTATTGTTGTGACGTGCTGGATACCACGCTTGACTGCCTACCCACACCTGTCGTCCACCTGCTGCCTAGTTCCTGCCAAGCTACTGTCCGTGCTGCCACAGGTACCCTTTATACCATAGACTGTGACCTGCGCTCTGTTGGCCAGCTGCCCTACCGCCAAGGCGGTATGGCCCAGTGGGACCACAGACCCTTCGTGACACTGGTGTATAGAACAACTAACATGGAGGGAAATACAGACATCAGCTATGACGGAATCTTTCTCAAAATGTTTCCATACAGTTGGACTATACCAGTAAACCGAGTTATAACCTGGTGCTGTCATAGTTACATGTAATATGAAGACTGATTAAGAACGCATTTTGAAGTTTATCACATACAGTACATGCCGAGTTTCCAGCATTCTCCCAAGTAAAGAACTAGTTAACTGTAACCACGATCTCAGCCATTTTGTCACCCATCATCCTGCACCTTACACACAGATAACCCATTGATATAATTGGGCACTGTGTAACGCTTAATTTCTCCTCTGCTGGTGCCACAGGAAAATGTAATACTTACTGCCAGATTACAACTGATCGCTGGCAGGGACGTAACTAGGAAAGACTGGGCCCCATAGCAAACTTTTGACCTGGGCCCCCCCTCCCCTGGGTATCACTCAACCCCCACTTGTAGATAGTGCCTTCCTATAGATTCCGCCACACAGCACCCCCTATAGATAGCACCATACAGCCCCCTGTAGATAACATCATACAGCCCCCCTGTAGATAACGTCATACAGCACCCCCCTGTAGATAACATCATACACTCTCCCCCTGTAGATAACGCTATACAGCCCTCCCCCTGTAGATAACGCCATACAGTCCTCGCCCTGTAGATATCGCCATACAGCCCTCCCCCTGCAGATAACGCCATACAGCCCTCCCCCTGTAGATAACGCCATACAGCCCTCCCCCTGCAGATAACGCCATACAGCCCTCCCCGTATAGATAACGCCATACACCCCCCTGTAGATAACGCCAGACAGCCCCCTGTAGATAACGCCAGACAGCCCCCGCATAGATAACGCCAGTGTAATGACGGGGTAGGGAGACAGACAGGTGAGCCCTAATCTACCCGCCACTCAGTCCCTGCCTACTTGCACGGCCCGTCCTAGGCGACGGCGTACAACTGGGCGACGGTCCCTACGCTCAATATGTGCACAACAGACAAGGGTACACAGAAGCTAAGGGAAATGGGGCAGTTGCCCACGGCAACACCGTGAGCAACAAGAGTAGTGAACAAGCCGAGTCAAACCAGGAGTGTACGAGGTACCAAATGCAGAGCAGGAGAGTAGTCAGTAAAGCCAGAGTCAATATGAAGCAGAGGTCAATAGTACAAGCAGCAGCAGAGCCAGGAAACAGGCAGAATCACAGGCAAAGGAGGAGCAGGAAATGAAGGTATAAATAGACAGAGGGCGGGAGCTAGCTCCATATGGCCAGGCTGTGATAGGCTCTCCCACTTCTCAGCCTCCCAACCCGAGTGGTAGATGATCAAGTCACTCTATCAGACTTAGGAGCAGGTGCAGACTGATTAACCATGGGCGTCGACACATAAGCTGTGTCTGGCAGATCCTTTACAGCCAGACAGCCCCCCTGTAGATAACGGCATAAGCCCCCCTGTAGATAACGCCAGACAGCCACCACTGTAGATAACGCCATACAGCCCTAAACCCCCCCGCCCTTTGTAGGTAACACCATGCAGCCCCCAACAAAAAACGGCCTATAGTTTGTCCTACAAAAGACATGCATCCCTTATCCACAGGATAGGGGATACATGTGTGATCGCTGGCAGCGATAAGGAGAACGGGGGACCGAAAGTCCCCCGATGTTCTCCATGACAAACCTTGGACTTCCGGAGTCTGCGCAGTTCAAAAAAATGAAAGGTGCGCTGGTCACACATGCACACAAGCGCGAGTCATTTCTATGGAGCTGCAGAAAGACCCTGGAAGTCCGAGGTTTGTCATGGAGAACTTCGGGGGACTTTCGGTCCCCCGTTCTCCTTATCGTTGCCAGAGATCCCACATGTATCCCTGCTGCGGGCCCCGTAGCAGCCGCTACAGCTGCTACTGCGGTAGTTACGCCACTGATCGTTGGGGGTCCCAGTAGGAGGACACCTTCTCATCGTCGTATTGTCAAGTGCCTTTTCTAACAAGTAGAAATTGTCCACAGTGGACAATCCCTTTTAGAGGTCTGAACATTTGGCTGTTTACTCAAGATTTGATTCTATACATGGGATTACAGTAGAAAAATAGTGTAGTACCGTGTTAGCCAGAAACATTATGTAATGTTAAAATATTTTTGTGTCAAAAAAAACAAAAGTATAGTAGGTATGTGTAATGGATTTGCCAGACACAGGTTCTGTGTCGACACCCGGGGTTAATCAGCCTTCATCAGCTCCAAGGTCTGCTAGAGTGACGCGATCTGTTACCACTCAGGCTCGCAGGCTGAGGAGAGGGAGAAACTATCACAGCCTGGCCTTACGGTTCTGCTCCCGCCCTTGGTCTATTTATACCCTGACTTGCAGTTGTTCCTTGACTGTGATTGTCTTGTTTCCTGGCTCTGCAATTCCTGCTATTTACATTATTGACCGCTGTTACTTTTTGACCCTGGCTTGACTGACTCTTCTCCTGCTCTGATTTTGTCACTACGTACTCTCCTGTATTGACTCGGCTCGTTCACCACTCCTGTTGCTCACGGTGTTCCGTGGGCAACTGACCCTTCTTCCCCCTTTGCTTCTGTGTGCCATTGTCTTGTGTTGTCTGTCTTTCACTTATTCAGCGTAGGGACCGTCGCCCAGTTGTACGCCGTCACTTAGGATGGGCCTTGCATGTAGGCAGTGACTGAGTTGCGGGTGGATTAGGGCTCACCTGCCCGTCTCCCTACCCCGATTCGTTACATAATCACAAGCCCATATACCTTTTCTTACCCTGGTCCCTGACTCTACTATGGACCCCCTTGAGCTCCTGGCTCAGCAAATGCAGGGTCTCTCCCTACAGGTCCAAGACTGGCTCAGAGGTTCAACCAGCGTGATGCTACCCAAGTAGTGCCCTTCACCTCACCTGTTGAACCCCACCTCAAGTTGCCTGACCGGTTCTCAGGGGACCGGAAGACTTTTTTCTCTTTCCGGGAGAGTTGAAGAGTCTATTTCCGATTAAGACCCCACTCCTCTGGTTCTGAGAGCCAGCGAGTGGATATGATTAGGTCCTGGCTCCAGGACGGCCTCCAGGAATGGGCCTTTTCCTTGGCTCCTGACGCCCCTGAACTTTCTTCTGTTGACCTTTTTTTCCTGCTCTCGGGCTCATCTATGACGAGTTATAACCTAAAGAAAAAGACGCCAATGAACTAGAAATATAAGAAAATAGAAAAATACTTTATTGAAAATGACAAATAGATGTACAATAATTAAAAAGAATCCACAACCAACAGGTTAAAAAAGACATACAAGTCATGCAACTCACTGCAATGAGCAAGCCATATAGGCAAAGGATAATATTAAATGCCTAGTGGCAAAACCTATCACTGTATGCATCTATAAATTATATCCTGTCCACAATAATTAGACAGAGTTAAATGAGCATGTGCCATGTGAAAAGGTAGAAGGGTAAATAGCAAAATGCATGTGAAAATAACACCAGAGAGTAGATAATATTGACAAATGAAGCAATCTCAAAACAAATTGCAGCAATAAAGCATACCCATGATAGGTCCAGGACTGAGTGCACAGCAAGATGTCTGCCCCAACGCGCGTTTCGGCGCAAATGCCTTCGTCTGGGGGTAGCGTTGGACAATGCAAGTGCCACTTTTAAGGAAGAGCCAGCCAATTGTTATGAGGTATCCAAAAGGAGGTATCCTATATGTAAAGAATATATATATATATACCTCGCTGCATACTTACAGGTCGCTGCCTCAAGGTGATCCAAGATCGCCGCGCCGCCGCAAACACCGGTCATGAGGGGCAGGAGCCGGATACACGTCACCGCGTCAGCTGACACGGTCACGTGAGTCCGGAGTCCAGCACGTCACAAGTGGCGGAACGGTGGCCGGTCACTCGTCCACCAATCAGGGGAGCGACACAGCGAGGAACAGGTAACCCTGGATACAACAACAGTGTGAATGGGTTGGCTCATGCAAAAATAAAATGGTATTTAATAGCTTGGCCATAGTCGAAAATGAGACTGGGAAAGGCACAATAATAGACGTAGTAATATACATAAAGAAACATGAGGAAAAAATAAATGGATGTTTCACAACAAATTGGAATATCAGAAAAAAACGAACACAATGATTATAAATTACTGGGCTTACTGTAGCAAATAAAGTATAAAACATGTGTAAGTGACAAAGTACATATGTGAGTGAAAAAGATGATGCATGAAGCAAAGTAAGTAGTGATGTGATAATGAGGAAATAAAGGGTTGCAAATGAAAAGAGTGAAAAATGGGGGAATAGACAAATGATGATGTGATGAAAAGAAAAAGTGAAAAAATGAATGAAAAATATGTGAAAAAACGAGCCCTCCATACAGTAGAATACAACATGAGGACATGTGAGTGAATGTAATGTGATACAGAGCAAAATATGATATTAATATGTGAAGGACAAGTGGAATGAAATAAAATATTTATTGAAACATACATATGCCCATAAAAGGATATAGTGAAGAAGAACAAATCACTAATAAATATGTTGAAGAGAAGGGACCATGAAATCCAAAATGTAGACAATCTCAATAGTAGTTGATAAATAAACGCGACGAAAGGCCAAGACGAATAATGATTCACGGAGGCACCCCGAGAAAAGTGGAAAAGCAAAAAATTACAGATGTAATGAAAGAACTCATATTAGAAGTCTAATCTGTAGAAAACAAATATGAAAATATTAAAATCACAAAAACATATAATACTACAACAATAAAAGAATCCAACACCACTAAAATCTGCTGGCAGTCAGAGAAATGATGAAAACCCCGCGGTCTCATTGAGACCCTTGGGGTGTAAAGTTTGGAGCCTCCAAATCCATTTGCACTCTCTTTGTAATAAAAGTTTTTTGAGATCACCTCCATGCATATCAAGGATGATATGGTCAATGCCCCTTACCTTCAACATTTTGGAGTTGCAAGCATGGTAGAGTCGGAAATGTCTAGGGATTGTTTTAAGTTGTTCAACATCATCTTCGATTTTCGCATTTTCAATATCCCTGACATGCTCCCTTACTCTCAAACGCAACTCACGGGTAGTCATGCCTATGTATATCTTTGTACATGGGCAGGTAGCATGGTAAATAACCCCTTTAGTGTTGCAAGATATGGGCCAACAAATCTTGAAACTGCCATTTCCACTGGAGTCCACAAAATTGTTAGAGCGTTCAATGTTGGGACAGCTTATACAATCGCCACATGGTTTGCAGCCCCATTTGGGCTCCTTTGTGCCAAAAACCTTGCCGGGTTTGATTGACAAGAGATAACTATGTACCATGGCATCGCACAGATTGCGAGCTCTGCGCGGTGCCATGGCAGGGTAATTTGGAAGCAACCTCTGCAAAATGGGGTCAGTCAGCAGGATAGGCCAAAATTTATTCAAGACATCACACATTTCTGCCCAACGTGAGTTAAAGGTGGTAACAAATCTCACCTTTGGTTGTTTACAATCTTTTGGGGTGACCTGAAGTAATTGTTGTCGATTCACCTCTGATGCTCGATGTGGAGCTTTGCGTATGCTACGTTGGCTGTAACCCCTCTGAGTGAACCTATCTCCCAATTCGTCAGAACGAAGTTTAAGATCTTCTTCAGTAGAACAAATCTTTTTGACGCGTAAGAATTGGCCCACTGGAATCGCGTCGATGGTATGTTGAGGGTGTGAGGAGGTGGCATGCAGTAGCGAATTAGTAGATGTCTCCTTCCGATGAAGATCTGTCTGTAAAAGACCGTTGACATCTTTCTTAATCAAAATATCCAAAAAATCAATGCTGAAATAACTCCATTTGTATGTAAGTTTAATATTTAGAGAATTGCCGTTCAGAACATTAATAAAGTAAATGAGATCATCTGGAGTACCCTGCCAGATCATGAAAATGTCATCGATGAACCGTGCCCAAAACAGGACACGGCTCATCAATGGCTCACGATCTGACAGAAAAAGGTCCCTCTCCCACAGCCCCAGGAACAGATTGGCATAAGAGGGTGCGCAAGCTGCCCCCATAGCCGTCCCCTGGAGCTGTAGGAAAAAGGAACCATTAAAGGTGAAAAAATTATGTTTAAGGATGAAATCTAAAAGAGACAAAATGAGCTGAGAGGTCTCCTTTTCAATATTGCTCATCAATAAAAAATTTGCCACTGCATGCAAACCGTCCCTGTGTTGAATGCTGGTGTAGAGGGACTCAACATCACACGTGACCAATAAGTGGTCCGGATCCAGATGGAGGCCGTCCTGGAGATAGCGAGTGGGTATGATTAGGTCCTGGCTCCAGGACGGCCTCCAGGAATGGGCCTTCTCCTTGGCTCCTGACACCCCTGAACTTTCTTCTGTAGACCTTTTTTTTCTGCTCTCGGGCTCATCTATGACGAGACTGACAAAACTGCCTTTGCCGAGAGTCAGCTGGTGACCTTACGTCAGGGTAAGAGACCCGTTGAGGAGTACTGTTCTGACTTTAGGAAGTGGTGTGTAGCTTCTCGGTGGAATGACCCTGCCTTGAGGTGCCAGTTTAGATTGGGTCTGTCGAACGCCCTGAAAGACCTGTTAGTTAGCTATCCCACTTCAGACTCTCTAGATCAAGTTATGGCTTTAGTGGTACGTCTTGATCGATGTCTCAGGGAACGACGACTTGAACGTTCTGGTGCCTTCACCTCTGGCTCCCCTATGATGGCTCCCGAGGTTCCGTTGCTTCGTTCTTCCACGGAGAACTCGGATGAACAGATGCAACTCGGGGCCTCCGTGTCTCCCAAACAACGTAGAGATTTCCGCAGGAAGAATGGTCTCTGCTTCTACTGTGGGGATGAAAAGCATCTACTGAACTCCTGTCCCAAGCGCAAGAATAAGCAACCGGAAAGACTTCCGCGCCTAAGTGACCATCGAGGAGGTCGCATGGGCGCACAGGTATTTCCCATAAACATAAAGCCTAATAAAATCTTGTTCCCCTTTCAGGTCTCTTTTGATGGTAGGTCTGCCACCGGCAGTGCCTTCGTGGACTCAGGGTCTGCTGCTAATATTATGTCTGTGGAATTTGCTATCTCTCTAGCTATGCCATTAATTGATTTGCCTAAACCTGTCCCGGTAGTGGGTATAGACTCCACTCCACTTGCTAATGTTTATTTTATGCAGCATACCCCTGTTTTTGAACTCATTGTTGGCTCCATTCATTTGGAGCAGCGTTCTGTGTTAGTGATGCAGGGGTTATCGTCCGATTTCATTTTAGGCCTTCCTTGGTTGCAGACGCATAATCCCACTTTTAACTGGAATACTGGTGATCTTACTAAATAGGGTAATGTATGCATGACGTCATGTTTTTCTATTAATTTGGTTTCTCTCGTTGAGGAGGTGAACACTCTACCTGAGTTTATTCAGGACTTCGCTGATGTTTTTTCTAAAAAGGCCTCCGAAGTGTTACTTCCTCATAGAGAATACGATTGCGCTATCAATTTGGTACCAGGAGCTAAGCTCCCTAAGGGTAGGATATTTAATCTCTCCTGTCCCGAACGTGAAGCCATGAGAGAGTATATCCAGGAATGCCTGGCCAAGGGTTACATTCGCTCCTCTACTTCTCCGTTAGTTACCTCCTCATAGAGAGTACGATTGCGCAATCGATTTGGTACCAGGAGCTAAGCTCCCAAAAGGTAGGATATTTAATCTCTCTTGTCCTGAACGTGAAGCCATGAGAGAATATATCCAGGAAAGTCTGGCCAAGGGTTACATTCGCCCCTCTACTTCTCCGGTAGGTGCTGGCTTCTTCTTCGTGGGGAAGGATGGTGGTCTTAGGCCGTGCATCGACTACCGAAATTTAAATAAGATCACTGTAAGGCTGGGTTCACATGACCATGTTACGTCCGTAATGTACGGAACGTATTTCGGCCGGAAGACCCGGACCGAACACAGTGCAGGGAGCCGGGCTCCTAGCATCATAGTGATGTACGATGCTAGGAGTCCCTGCCTCTGCGTGGAACTACTGTCCCGTACTGAAAACATGATTACAGTACGGGACAGTTGTCCTGCAGCGAGGCAGGGACTCCTAGCATCGTACATCACTATGATGCTAGGAGCCCGGCTCCCTGCACTGTGTTCGGTCCGGGTCTTCCGGCCGAAATACGTTCCGTACATTACGGACGTAACATGGTCCTGTGAACCCAGCCTTAGGAACCAATATTCCCTTCCTTTGATTCCTGATCTCTTCAATCAGGTTCAGGGGGCCCAATGGTTCTCGAAGTTCGGTCTTCGGGGGGCTTATAACCTTATCCGGATCAGAGAGGTGGGTTGTGTAATGCTCCCGCGGTCTTCCAGAATTTCATAAATGAGATTTTAAGAGACTATTTGGGGGTATTTCTTGTAGTGCACCTTGATGATATACTTGTGTTTTCCAAGGACTGGTCCTCCCACATTGAGCATGTCAGGAAGATGCTCCAGGCCCTTCGGAAAAACAAACTCTTTGCAAAAACCGAAAAATGTGTGTTTGGGGTGCAGCAGATGCCATTTTTGGGTCAAATCCTCACTCCTAACGAATTCCACATGGACCCTGCCAAGGTTCAGGCTGTAACAGAATGGGTCCGCCCTGCCTCCCTGAAGGCCATACAGTGTTTCCTGGGGTTTTCTAATTATTACAGGAGATTTATTGCTAATTTCTCGGTCATCGCTAAGCCTCTTACGGACCTCATTCGTAAAGGTGCTGATCTCCTCCACTGGCCTCCGTAAGCGGTCCAGGCTTTTGAGATCCTTATGAGGTGCTTTGTATCTGCCCCAGTGCTGATTCAGCCTAACCAAATAGAGCCATTCATCGTGGAGGTTGACGCCTCCGAGGTGGGAGTGGGTTCTGTCTTGTCCCAGGGTACTAGGTCTCTCACCCATCTCCGTCCCGGTCCCTACTTCTCCAGGAAGTTCTCCTCCACTGAGAGAAACTATGACGTTGGCAACCGCGAACTCTTAGCCATTAAATTGGCATTTGAAGAGTGGCGCCACTTCCTGGAGGGGGCTAGGCACCAGGTAACGGTACTTACTGACCACATGAATCTGGTTTTCCTAGAACCTGCCCGGAGGCTAAACCCGAGACAAGCTCGATGGGCGTTGTTTTTTACGAGATTCAACTTTGTGGTTACCTATAGGGCTGGGTCGAAAAATATTAAAGCTGATGCTCTGTCGCATTGCTTCATGGCCAGCCCTCCTCCTGAGGAGGATCCCGCTTGTATTTTGCCCCCAGGTATAATCATATCCCCTGTTGATTCAGACTTAGTCTCCGAAATTGCGGCAGATCAAGAACCTGAGAACAAGCTGTTTGTTCCCCTACAATTCCGGCTAAGGTTGCTCAGGGAGAATCATGACTCCGCACTATCTGGCCATCCAGGCATCCTGGGTACCAAGCACCTCATTTCTAGAACCTATTGGTGGCCTGGGTTGCTTTAAGACATTAAGGCCTATGTCGCCGCTTGTGAAATTTGTGCTAGGTCCAAGACTCCCAGGTCCCGACCTGCGAGCTTACTTGGACCCATATCTCCATGGATTTTATCACCGATCTGCCTCCATCCCAAGGCAAGTCGGTGGTGTGGGTTGTAGTAAACCGCTTCAGTAAGATGTGCCACTTTGTACCCCTCAAAAAACTACCCAATACCAAGACGTTAGCTACCTTGTTTGTCAAACACATCCTGCGTCTCCATGGGGTTCCGGTCAATATTGTTTCTGACAGAGGGGTACAATTTGTTTCATTGTTTTGGAGAGCTTTCTGTAAGAAACTGGAGATTGATCTGTCCTTTTCCTCGGGCCTTCCATCCTGAAACTAATGGCCAAACTGAGAGGACTAATCAGTCTCTAGAACAATACTTAAGGTGTTTTATTTCAGACTGTCAAAATGATTGTGTCTCCTTCATTTCCATCGCCGAATTTTCTTAATAACCGGGTCAGTAACTCGTCGGGGGTCTCTCCCTTCCTCTGTAATTTTGGGTTTAATCCACGGTTCTCCTCCGTTTCACCTGGTGGTTCCAACAATCCCGAGGTAGATGTCGTTCATCGGGAACTGTGCACAGTCTGGGCCCAGGTTCAGAAGAACCTTGAGACGTCCCAGAGCATCCAAAAGACTCAGGCAGATAAAAGACGTTCAACTAACCCCCTGTTTGTGGTCGAGGATCTGGTGTGGCTGTCTTCTAAATATTTGCACCTTAAAGTTCCGTCCAATATATTTGCTCCCCGGTATATAGGGCCGTACAAGATCATTGAGGTCCTCAACCCTGTCTCTTTCCGGCTGGAGTTACCCCCGTCTTTTCAGATACACAATGTGTTCCATGCCTCCCTCTTGAAAAGCTGCTCCCCGTCCTTGGCTACATCGAGGAAACCTCCGGTCCCTGTTCTCACTCCTGATGGGGTAGAATTCGAGGTATCCAAGATTGTGGACAACAGGATGGTCCAAGGCTCCCTCCAGTACCTGGTCCTTTGGAGAGGATATGGGCCTGAGGAGAGGACTTGGGTACCTGCCCGGGATGTTCACGTTGGTATATTGCTCAAGAAGTTCCATCTTCGGTTCCCCAACAAGCCAGGCCAAACTAGGAGGGGTCCAGTGGCCCCTCATAAAAGGGGGGGTACTGTAATGGATTTGCCAGACACAGGTTCTGTGTCGACGCCCGGGGTTAATCAGCCTTCATTAGCTCCAAGGTCTGCTAGAGTGACGCGATCTGTTACCACTCAGGCTCGCAGGCTGAGGAGAGGGAGAACCTATCACATCCTGGCCTGACGGTTCTGCTCCCGCCCTTGGTCTATTTATACCCTCACTAGCAGTTGTTCCTTGCCTGTGATTGTCTTGTTTCCTGGCTCTGCGATTCCTGCTATTCACATTATTGACCGCTGTTACTTTTTGACCCTGGCTTGACTGACTCTTCTCCTGCTCTGATTTTGTCACTACGTACTCTCCTGGATTGACTCGGCTCGTTCACCACTCCTGTTGCTCACGGTGTTCCGTGGGCAACTGCCCCTACTTCCCCCTTTGCTTCTATGTGCCCTTGTCTTGTGTTGTCTGTCTTTCACTTATTGAGCGTAGGGACTGTCGCCAAGTTGTACGCCGTCACTTAGGACGGGCCGTGCAAGTAGGCATGGACTGAGTTGCGGGTAGATTAGGGCTCACCTGTCCGTCTCCCTACCCCGATTCGTTATAGTATGATACCTTTATTGTCTAACCATAAAAGTTCTATATGCTTAAAAATAATCTTTCAGAGCACAAAGGCCCCTTCTTCAGGCAAGTTTAGAAATGAATGACATAGAAAAAGCACAACATTAAAGATGTTACACAAAGATAATTAGTACATGAGGTGATACATCATTAAGATAAGCCGGGGCAATAAAACGGAGGTTAAAGGGCTGATGAGTTAAGGCATCTGGAGTCAGTCTGATGGGGATGTGACGTGTGTCCATGTAGCTGCATATATAACTTTTCTGGGTAGTCAATAAAGGTATCATACCTACTATACTTTTGTCTTTTTTGACACAAAAGTATTTAACATTACATATACATGGGATTGTAATACATATGATGTACCGTCTGTTTACCATTGTACATCTTTTACAATGTAGAAGAATACCTCAGAAAAGAAATGACCCCAGAGCCCAAGAAATAATCACCTAATTAATAAACCATCGTTACATTCTCTTGTGCTTTACCTTACATGGGATTCTCTGTGGACTCGTCTGATCTCGATATTCACCAGTTCACTGACATATAAAAGCAGTGGATTCTCCTCATACATTTCATTAACACTTAATATCAGACTTACAGAGGAGCAGACGTGTAACCAGTGAAACGCGTCACATGCCGTAAGTATTCTTAATAAAACTATAGGATCTAATGAAGGGTGTACATACAATAGAGGCCGACCATGCAGCTCTGGAGCCCGTGGAGAGAGGGAGACCAAGTCCTAGTTGTTCTTACACTTCATGATACTGTGCAGAATTACCCTTTCCAGAGGAATTGCATTGTTGGTAAAGATCGGGTGGGAAATTGTGGGTGTGTAAAGTACTCAGCCTTTATCAAATTCTCATCATTCAGACAATGGAAATAGCCCAACTTACGAGACCCCAAAAATGTCTGTTGTGTTGTTACTGGTGACCCAATAGCTGCATTAACTAGGCGATCTCTCAGGTTCTGTGGGTGTCTACAGTCGTTCCGTGGGTGATCTCAAATACATAGAAATACTCATAGAAATGCACTCCCCAAAAAACGCAAAATGATGCAAAAACTCTACTTATGGACATACTCTCACATGTCTACCTAATCTTCTCTCATATACAAAAAAAATACAGTCATTTAGAAAATACAATTTCTTACAATTCATCTTGGTAATTTGTCCTTTCTTCTTAGTTTATTCCATAATTGTTTTGTAATCTGGTTTATTTCACATAAACATTCTCAAAATTATTTTCAGACTTCCTAACATTTGTTGTGTTGCATTTCTTATTAATTAAAATTTTAAAGGATTTGTCCAGAACTAGGACACAAAAATAATTATTTTATTTTTTAATGCCGAAACAGTGAATGTGTTGGTATTTGGTATTTATTACAATGAGGCAATAACAAATGCAGCTAATGGACTAGAATAAAAAAAATCAGTAGCAGATCTTACTGCAGCAAATAAATCTAATCTGTGTTGTGATAATTCTGTCTATGTCAATCTACTAGAAAAATCTGATAATAGATTCATAGTGATGGTTTTACAGTAAGGGTCTATTTACATCGGTCAATATCGGTCGTAAAAACGAGCTCCGATCAACGAGACAGCTCTCACAAGGAGCTATGATCAGTAATGTATGGGGATGAGCACCCGTTACTCTGATCACTCGTCCCCATGCATGTCTCCCCATTTACATATTGAGATGTGCTGCCAACAACGATAATATTTTGTGCTGTGTAGACGATATGAGCAGCCGATGAACATTTCTTCGTTCATCAGTTGATCGTTGCCCTGTTTACATAGGGCAATGATCGGGAACGAGCGTTCATATGATTGCTTGTTTGCCCGTTCATTGGCCCAAGAAAAGGTGCCTTAAAGGGAACCTGTCACCAGCATTTTAGCTATAAAGCCAGCAATACTTAGTGAAAGTGGGTGAAAAATCATTGTCATCTAAGCTATAAATATGTTCTAAGTAAGCTCTGTACCTTTTAGTATTCCGTTTTTCAGTGGTCCCAAACCGTATGCAAATGAGCAGAAAAGAGTCAAATCTTCATCTGAAAAGAGTCAGATTTTCATTCCTCCAGCGTCTCAGAGTGGACTCCACCTCCTTCTTTTTGATTGACAGCTCCTTAGCCAGTCAGGGCCGGACAGGTGGCGGTGGTGGGCGGGGTTAAGAAGCTGGGTCCCAGAGGGAAAAATAATTACCATAAAAGGCGGGAAGAGTTTAAACGACTACATTTACCGACAGAGGAGGACTTCAGGAAAGAAGAGAACAGGAACGAACTCTGGACAGCTGCGGCCATTGAGGGGTCAGGCGAGTTTAACAGGTAAGATGTTGATGACAGGATCCCTTTAAGAACTTGATGACCTTATTACTGTAACATGTTCTTGATTTTTTTCTACATTCCCCCATAATAAATATAGATAAATATATGTAAATATTTGCATGAATTAATGTTCTTCATTTATATCCGTGTCTCATTTTTATAGGGAATGGAAGAGAGCAACATAACCTCAGTTCTTCTCCTTGGGTTTCCAGGACTACATAGCTTCACAATTTTGTTTTTTCTTCTAATTCTTATGATTTACTGTGTTACAATCTGCGGGAACCTCTTGGTCATCACCCTGGTGTCCTACAGCAAGAACCTCCACTGCCCCATGTATTTCTTCCTGACGCAACTCACCATGTCAGATATCATCCTGTCCTCAAATATTGTCCCGAACATGCTTCATGGTGTCCTGAACAATGGATCTTCTATGTCTCTATCTGGATGTATTACACAGTTTCTTTTCTTTTCTTCTTGTGATTGCTCAGAATGTCTTCTACTGACTGTCATGTCTTATGACAGATATTTGGCCATATGTCGCCCACTACATTATAATTCTTTGATGACTCCTCTGGTTTGCCTCATGTCTGTTCTTTTATCTTGGCTCATTGGTTTTTCTCTAACAATAATTGAAACAATCAATATCTCCAAGCTTCACTTCTGCAAGTCAAACGTCATTGATCACTTCTTTTGTGACTTTGATCCTATATTAGCTCTATCTTGTTCTAATATAATGACATTTCAGATATATGCTCTAGTCATTGGATTCTTTGTAATTGTTTGTCCATTCTTGATCATTTCCATTTCTTATGCATATATAGTCCATACAGTCCTCAAGATACAGTCCATTACCGGTAGACAAAAAGCCTTCTCTACCTGCAGCTCCCACTTAACTGTGGTGTCAATATTTTATGGGGCCCTATTTTCAGTTTATCTGACCCCAAGAAAGGGAAAATCTATTTCTTTATATAAGATTCTGTCTCTCATGTACACTATTGTGACTCCACTAACTAACCCTGTGATATACTGCTTGAGAAATAAAGACATCAAGGAAGCCTTCAGGAAGGTATTTTTTTGATGTTCTGTATGTTATATATGAATCTAATAATAAGTCATACAGTATAAATATGGTCAATGTAGAAAGGTAAGGGGAATAATTTTAAAATAGTGACCTCTTGATTGTGGTGTAAATATTCAGAACATTTTATAGTTTCAAAATGAAGAAGATTCACATTTTCTGTATTTTTCTGAAAAAGAAAGCTAAATAAGAATCCCAAAAAGAGATGGTATAAATGATTGTTACTGTTATCTACCCAATGACACATTTCCTACTAAGGAGACATAATTTCCTCACTTTTTGCAATGGAGACTGAAATAGGGATCTATAGTTATAGTATTTTAGCGTCCTTTGTATTATATATACTAAATATGATTTCATAATGGGGAATTTGGCCGTCAGCTATACAGTTTAACTGTGTAGATTGGGGCAGCACAGCAGAGGATTTAATCACAGTTCTATTGTACTGCTAAAGGCCTAGATAAGGAAGGATAGTAACACAATACACAACACACAACACACACGCACACACACACACACACACACACACACACACACACACACACACACACACACACACACACACACAGTATTAGGAATCTATTAAGTCTCTTTACCCTCTGTGAAAACATGAGGGAACAAACATATTAGCTAGAAGAATAGAAGGGCTATGAACAGTTGATTTTCCATTGCCTAATATAATATTGAAATCACTAGAAATAATGGTAGTAAGATCAGATATGTTAACGCTATGATTAGAAATTAAATAAATGTTTATTCAGGCTTAAGATTTTGGATGTTTGTCGAAGTCAGCGTCGGGTCAGGGTAGAGTCAGAAGCCATTCAGTTTCATTGTGCCAAAAGTGTTTTCTTTCTCATTCAGGATTTAGTCTCCTGCTGCTCTGCTGCTTCTCGGACATGTTTCTTGATCTATGATTTCTGCTAAGAAGAACTAGGCAGTACAATAAACACAAAACATTTAATAAACCCAGACATATGTCATAATATACAGTATATAAATATATATACCCTTTTGGTCAAAGGTAAATGGACACTGGAACACCTCACCTATATTGTTGGAAAAACCATGAATAATAATATGGAGTTGGTCTCAACTTTTGCGGCTACAAAAGCTTTCCACTAGAATTTGGAGTGTGTCAGTGGGAATTTGTTACCAATGAGCCAAAAGGCATTTGTAAGGTCATCCACTGATGTGGGATGAGAAGGTCTGGCTCACAATCACCATATAACTTCATCCCAAAGGTTAGGATGGGGTTATGGTCAGGGCAATGTGTAGAACACTCACGTTCCTCTACACAAAACTCATTATACCAGGTATTTATGGACTACGCTTTGGGCACAGGGGCACAGTCATGCTGGAACCGGAAAGGAACTGTTGCCATAAAGACTACAATTGTATAAAATGTCTACAATTGTCTAAGATTATCCTGCACTAAAAATAAGGGGCCAAATGTCTGAAAGTGTCCATTATCCCTTAGCCACCAATTGTTAGAGAAGGCACTTTGCTTTTCAGTAGCGTTCTTCTGTCTTTCTCCAAACCCAGATTTATCAATCAGAGTGTCAGATAATGAGACGTGATTCATACCTACAGAGAACACACTGCCCCAGTGTCCAGTGGTGGCATGCTTTACATCCCTCTAGCCAAAGCTCTGCATTGTGCATGGTGATCTTAGGCTCGTGTATTTTTGCTTGACCATAGAAACTCGTTTCATAAAGCACTGAACGCACAGTTCTTGTGCTGATGTCACTTCCAGAGACATTTTGACTCTCTGTGGCGAGTGATGACACAAAGGAGAGGCTATTTGTAAATAAGCTGTTGTTACTCCTAGACACTGTCACTTCACAATAATAGCACTTACAGGTGACCAGGGCAGATTTAGCAGATAATAATAACACTTACAGGTGATCGGGGCAGTTCTAGCAGATGATAACATTTATAGGTGACCGGGGCAGATCTAGCGGATAATAATAACACTTACAGATGACCAGGGCAGATCTAACAGACAATAATAACACTTACAGGTGACCGGGGCAGATCTATCAGATAATAACAACACTTACAGGTGACCAGGGCAGATTTAGCAGATAATAATAACACTTACAGGTGATCGGGGCAGATCTAGCAGATGCTAACATTTACAGGTGACCGAGGCAGATCTAGCAGATAATAACAACACTTACAAAGGACCAGGGCAGATCTAACAGACAATAATAACACTTACAGGTGACCGCAGCAGATCTAACAGGTAATAATAGCACTTACAGGTGATTGGGGCAGATCTAGCAGATAATAATAATACTTACAGGTGACTTGGGTAGAACTACCAGATAATAATAACACTTACAGGTGACAGATGCAGGACTAGCAGATAATAATAACACTTATAGGTGACCGGGGCAGATCTATCAAATAATATTAACACTTGCAGCTGACCGGAGCAGATCTAGGAGATGATAATAATAGCATTTACAGGTGACCGGGGCAGAATTAACAGATAATAATAACACTTACAAGTGACCAGGGCAGATTTAGAAGATAACAATAACACTTATAGGCGACCGGGGCAGAACTAACACATAATAATAACACTTACAGGTGACCGGAGCAGATCTAGCAGGTAATAATAGCACTTACAGGTGAACAGGGCAGGTCTAGCAGATAATAATAGTAAAAATTAAAATAAAAAAGCTTGCACCATCAGATTTATAATGTGCAAGATGAAGGGAGCATGTGTTATATTCCCGAAATGTAGTGCAACCACAATGTTCCTGCCATTGTCACTGACTGTGTTGACCAGTTGTAGTTAGCGGGGTGACATCCAGCAGGACATTTGCTGCTCATGGCACTATAGCAACTGACCGCTGTATGGCTTCATTAGGGGTAAGCAGGAGGGAGGGGGAATGAAAGTAATGCTCTGCCCAGTTTCTGATGAGGACGGGAAGATGTCCATTGAAGAGGACATGGAGATGTATAAAAGCTTGGTGGCAGAACAAGACCTGCAGAACCGTGGAGATGTCACTAGCACTTGTCCTCGTTGCGGTGGTGCATAGTCGCCACTGCCACGGAAAATAATTATCCAGTGGGCCGTGAAAGCCAAATAATTTCAATGGTCATAATTGTTGCTCCACATGTCAGTGTCGGTGTTGTCAGTTGTGGCATGCACCGTACCACACACCGAAAATACCAATGAGCGGTCACTTTTTTTGAGGATGGAAAAATGGAATCTAGGTACCCTCCATCGTGTCTGAGTGCATGCGATCAGTTGCCTAAAGGCAGTGGAATCCACTCAGTAGTACAGAAGCGACTGTCTCTGCCTTCAACTTCGCCAGGTGGGAGTTCAGTCGGCAGACAAGCAAATTACTGGGCACATATTGTTGTTTCCTGCCCAGACATTCAGTTATTGATGACTGTCAATGGAATGGTGGAGTAGGAGTAGTGGAAAAGGAGAAGGAGCAGGCAGAGCAGGAGTTTATGATGTTGACGATAATGATGACAACGACAACCATGCACCTTCTGAGGATGTGGCCGTGCTACTAGAATGAAGGTGGCGAGGAGGACGGTCTGGCTGGCTTTGCTGGCCAGTACGGTTCTTCCACATGAACAGATGATGTTATTTATGTTCTGAAAAAAAGCAGTAGTTTCCACATTTGGGCCTGAATGGCCACAGTTTACTATCTGCCTGCAGATCTTGCACACTGCGATGGTATTGTCAGCAGGTGTGTCCAGAAAAATTACCACATGGTAGATATCTACAAAAAAGCCAGCACCAGCAAAGCTCGCAACATTTATGCCATTACCACCACCCGAGCTTGTCCTAGGTTTGACAGCTTTTGAGTCTACACCAACAGCAGCAGCATCACCTGCTCCTGAGCTGACCACAGTAGAAGCAGATCTACCCCTGGCAGGTTTTGATTTTTTGGCCGTACAGCCAAATCATTATCGCCGCCTACACCCTCATCCTCTGATGTCATCACCTTCTCACCACCCTTATCCAGTTCCCTGGTCCTTTCCAACACACAACCATCACCATCATCATCATAATTATCCACGCCACTTTCTTAGACTGTGATATGTCATGGGCTCCTTTCTCCTCCTTATGATTCCCACTTCTCTTTTTAGCCAGAGTGCCACTACCACCATGGCTAATAGTGCTCCTACCACCACCACCAACATAACTACAATTGCCAGTAAGCCCACCTCCAACTTAGCTATGTATTTCAGTCATGTCCCTTACCTCCGCCTGATCCTCCCCTTCATCGCAGTCCAAACCTTGACTGTTCTCATAGAGCTCATCAACAGGAACATTATCTTAAATATCTTCCTTAGAAGGTAGACACACTAAGGGTCAGTAAAGACAGAGATGCTTAAATAGAAATTATTCCATTGAGCCGCAAACTAACTGGAAAGGAAGAGAAGGAATGCGCTGAATGCTGGCTTAAAGTCACGGTATCAGAGGTAGTATCATTCTGATGTGACTGAAATGATGAGTAAGCCATCCAGTCCACAATGCCATCTGCTTCCTCTGCAATAATGCATCTACCGGAGGTGACGGACAACTGTGGCCTGCTACTACTAACTGGATGGCTGGTGCCGACAATGCTGCTGCTACGTGCGCTATGACCACCCCCAGGGGCGTAGCTAAAGGCTCATGGGCCCCGATGCAAAAGTTCTTATTGGGCCCCCCCGCAAACTCCTCATCGCCGGCGGTCCGCAGCTTTCAGCTTCATCACTGGGTCTCCTAAGTGACCCAACAATGCAGCACTAGCAGCTGGGGCGTCACTAAGGCTGGGTTCAGACACCCTATTTACGGACGTAATTCGGGCGTTTTAGCATTGATTTACGTCCGAAAATGCGGCTCAAAAGAGTTGGCAAACATCTGCCCATTCATTTGAATGGGTCTTACGATGTTCTGTGCCGACGGTCATTTTTTTTACACGCCGCTGTCAAAAGGCGGCGCGTAAAAAAGACGCCCGCGTCAAAGAATTGTCTGTCACTTCTTCAGACGTAAATGGAGCCGTTTTCCATGGACTCCATGGAAAAACAGCTCCAATAACGTCCGTAATGGACGCAGCGAATGACGCCTGCACATGTATTTACGGCTGAAATTACGGTGCTGTTTTCTCCTGAAAACAGCACCGTAATTTCAGTCGTAACGGACGCTGCCGTGTGAACATACCCTCAGGGCTTAAAAAGTCAGGGGAAATAGCCCCAATACATATGTGTCCGCCCAAAAAAAAATGTGTGTATAGGAGACAGCATAGCATATCTATAGCACTACGACCCTATAAGCTATGGCTAGTATTAGATACATTGGCTCAGCAGACAGTATCAGACATGATAGGATTAGATACAGTGGCTCAGCAGACAGTATCACACATGATAGGATTAGATACAGAAGTTCAGCAGACAGTATCACACATGATAGGATTAGATACATTGGCTCAGTAGACAGTATCACACATGATAGGATTTGATACAGTGGCTCAGCAGACAGTATCACACATGATAGGATTAGATACAGCAGTTCAGCAGACAGTATCACACATGATAGGATTAGATGCAGTGGCCCAGGAGACAGTATCACACATGATAGGATTAGATACAATGACTCAGCAGACAGTATCACACATGATAGGATTAGATACAGTGGATCAGAAGGCAGTATCACACATGATAGGATTAGATACAGTGGCTCAGCAGACAGTATCACACATGATAGGATTAGATACAGTGGATCAGAAGGCAGTATCACACATGATAGGATTAGATACAGTGGCTCAGCAGACAGTATCACACATGATAGGATTAGATACAGTGGCTCAGCAGACAGTATCACACATGATAGGATTAGATACACTGGCTGAGCAGACAGTATCACACATGATAGGATTAGACATAGTGGCTCAGCAGACAGTATCACACATGATAGGATTAGATACACAGCTCAGCAGACAGTATCACACATGATAGGATTAGATACAGTGGCTGAGCAGACAGTATCACACATGATAGGATTAGATACAGTGGCTCAGCAGACAGTATCACACATGATAGGATTAGATACAGTGGCTGAGCAGACAGTATCACACATGATAGGATTAGATACAGCGGCCCAGCAGACAGTATCACACATGATAGGATTAGATACAGTGGCTCAGCAGACAGTATCACACATGATAGGATTAGATACAGTGGCTCAGCAGACAGTATCACACATGATAGGATTAGATACAGTGGCTCAGAAGGCAGTATCACACATGATAGGATTAGATATAGGGCCCAGCAGACGGTATCACACATGATAGGATTAGATACAGGGCTTAGCAGACTGTATCACACATGATTGGATTAGATACAGGACTCAGCTCGCTGACATTGCGGCTCCAGCGCTGGACCCAGGAAAGGTAAGAATAATAATTTTGCTTCTTTATGTGTTACTGATTATTTTTGTGTGTTTGTGTTTTTTTACAGGCTCGGTTGTTGGACTTCGGATACGAGGACTTAAATGACGGCGTTTTTTTTATTCTCAATAAAATGGTTAATGAGGGTTGTGTTTTTTTATTTCAATAAAATATTTTTTCTATGTGCTTGTATCTTTTTAAACTTTATTATCCCCGCCTTAGTAATGGCCGCTGGCTGATTGACAAAGTCCATTACTAAGGCGGGGCTTAATGTTAGCAGGTGCAGAGGCTAACACTAACCCCCATTATTACCCCGGTACCCACCGCCACCAGGGGTACTGGGAAGAGCCGAGTACGAACCAGTACCCGACCATCTGCAGTGACGGTCAGGCACCGGGGCGGCCGCAGGCTGGTAGTATCTGGCTGGGGAAGGCCAAAAACAGTGGCCCTTCCCACCCTGGTAATGCTGCCTGCTGCTGCTGTGTTGTATCTGGCTGGTTATGAAAACTGGGGGGGGGGACCCCACATCGTTCTTTCCAATTATTATTTTTTATTTTTATTTTTTAAATGACGTGGGGTCCCCCCCATTTTTCATAACCAGCCAGATACAATAAAGCAGCAACAGCCTAGCATTACCAGGGTGGGAAGGGCCACTGTTTTTGGCCTTTCCCCTCCTGAAACTACCAGCCTGCGGCCACCCCAGTGGCCAACCATCACTACAGATGGTCAGGTACTGGATCGTACCCGGCTCTTCCCAGCACCCCTGGTGGCGGTGGGTACCGGGGTAATAAAGGGGGTTAGTGTTAGCCTCTGCATCGGCTAACACTAAGCCCCGCCTTAGCAATGGATGCTGTCAATCAGCCGGCGGCTATTACTAAGGCGGTAGTAATAAAGTTAAAAAAAAAACAAAGACATAGAAAAAATATTTTATTGAAATAAAAAAGAACCCCACATAACCTTCATTAACCATTTTATTGATAATAAAAAAAAGCCGTCATCGAAGTAGTCCTGGAATCTGACGTAGTCCAACGACCGAACCTGTAAGAAAACACACAAAAAACGATTAGTAACACATGTGTTAGGCTTAGGTACAGGGCCCATGTGTGATACGGTCTGTGGGACCCTGTATCTAAGCCTACCACAAGGTAGGCTTAGATATAGGGTCCAGCAGACAGTAATCTTATACAGTATAAGATTACTGTCTGCTGGGGCCCTGTATCTAGACCTACAGTGTGGTAGACTTAGATACAGGGTCCCACAGACAGTATCACACATGGGCCATGTATCTAAGCCTACCATGTGATTGGCTTAGATACAGGGCGCAACAGACAGGATCACACAATCTGTGATCCTGTCTCATGGGCCCCCTAAGCCTGCTACATCGTAGGCTTAGGGGTTGTGCAGTCCCTAAACATTGATGGCCTATCCACAGGATAGGCCACCAATAGCTGATGTGTCCAGGGTTCGTCTCCCGGGACCTGCCAATCAGCTGTTTTGAAGGGGCCGCAGCACTCGTACTAGAGCTGCTTCCCCTTCATTTCACTACTCGCTCACACTGTGAATCGCCGACACCGATTCACAGTGTGACCGGAATTAAGGGGAGCAGCTCTCGTTCGAGTGCTGCGGCCCCTTCAAAACAGCTGATTGGCAGGTCCCGGGAGTCGGACCCCGCCAGTCAGGGCTAATCTTACCTTCCTCTTCAGCCGCGGCGGTAGTTCTGTCGTCTCGATGCTGTGCGCGGCGCATAGCGCTGTGACGTCATGCGCTGCGCACAGCGCTTGACGTCAGAACCTCCGCTGCGATCCGGAACCAGGAAGGTAAGTACAGTCTGTTACTATAGTAACAGGGGCCCGCGGCCCGAGTTACTATAGTAACTTTTTATTGATGTGGTGCGGGGGGCTGTGGGCCCCCTGGCTTCGGGGCCCTGTCGCAATTGCGACCGCTGCGACCCCTATAGCTACGCCAGTGACCACCCCCATTCTTTACTGGCAGATGACTTGGCACGGGTGTTTCCTTTTACATTAACCTGTCCATTGCCACTCTTTCTTTTGCTAGACATTTTATTTTTAAATGGGGCAGCACAGAGCCTGAGTTATTAAAAAAAAAATTCAGAAGTTACACAGTCTATCTACTAGAAGCTCACTGTATTTCTGCTCGTTGCTGCTGTTATTGTAAATTTTGTTTAACGGGGAACATGCAAAATTTGGATGGAATTATTAGCAATTAGATATATGCAAAACAATCAACAGGCTTGTAAAGGAGACCAGGGGTCAGGTATAGGATGTCGGATGCGTCATAGTGGTGTGCAAGAACCCTAAAGGAACCCAGACGTTAGGGATGATTATTTGTAACTATTTTCATGAAAAGGGCATGTTTTTTTGGCCTGCTGCACGGGTTACGTTTGTTTGGGTGTCCTGATTTTTTAGGGTGTAGCTAAGAGTGTCAAAGGCTACGATTATATCAAATGTTATGGGTTTTGGACGATTCGTTTCTCAGACATTATTTCTTTATTAGATATTGTTTCTTTATTGTAAACGAGCGTAAAATACAGCCGTCGTGACGAGGTTTTTCTGGGCGAACCGCACAACGCAGGTTCATGAGTTGTGGTAGACATACTCAGGACATGGTGATGTATGAATGTTTCAGGTCTCGGAACTTCACAATAAACAGTTACGGAAATATTTTGCTAAAAACACTCAAATTTAGCAATAAATGAAGGAACTGCACCGTGTTTCGGGGGCAAGAGAGGGTTTCCCATTTACAGCAAATGATCGAGTCACGTATCTTATTATTCATCTGTGTAAGTCGAACGTATGGATGCCTAGGTCATTTCCATCAGACCCGCGGTTCGTTGCTGGTTGTACAATGCTCTGGGACAGCATTTTGAAAAATGATTATTTATACCCATTTTAGTGAAATAGGTATAATTTTTTTCGCCCGCTCAGCGGGCTACATCTGTCCTGCTGGCCTGAGTTTTTATATGGTAAGTCAGAGCGTCAAAGGCTAGATGAGTATAAAAAATTAGGGCTTTTTCACTACTAGTGTTTATGATATCATTTATTTCTTAGAATTAAATCGTACATTACGCACTCTGTGCGTAAAACAGGAGCAGCTAAAGAGGCTTTTGGGGGCTAAGAATGCGACGCAGACCCTTGACATTTTTTAGGGTAGGTCAGAGTGTCAACTGCTACCAGTGTAACAAATATTAGGTATATTCAAGAGTTAGTTTTTAAGATATAAATTTTTTAATAAAAATAAATTGAAGCCGTGTGTAGAAACAAGCGTTGCTAACGAGGAGTTTCCTCGCTAACCGCGCAACGTATCGTCACGAGTCTTGGCGTATATACTCAGAAGATGGTGACGTATAATAATTTCAGGGCTTGTAACTCCACATTGAGCGGTTACGGAAATAGTTTGGTAAAACTGTCAAAATTGAGCTCTAAATAAGGGAATTCCGCCATGTTTGTGGGGCAAAAGAGGTGTCACCTTTTAGAAAAGACGACCGAGTCAGGTGTCGTATTGTTCGGCTTTGCAAGGCGAACAAATGGACACCTAGCTAAGGTAATTCGGGTCACGGTTTAGTTTTCGACTGTCAAAGTTGGCCGTTGGAGCATTATGGTTGGCCGTAAACCGCGCACACCACCATTACGAAACTGTACAAATTTCAAGGTCAGACCTTTAGTGGTAAATTTCCGGAGTCAGAAACGATTCCGGTCGCTTCTCTGAAGATTTCATTTTTCACTTTGCACCACTGGGGGTGCTGGTGAAAGTCAATAATATATATATATATATATATATACACACAGCACCAGAACAAAGCTCAGTACATATATACAGCTCCAGAACCAAGCTCATTACATATATATACAGCACCAGAACTAAGCTTTGCACATATATACAGCACCAGAACCAAGCTCAGTCAATATATACAGACCCAGAACCAAGCTCAGTACATATACTGTATACAACACCAGAACCAAGCTCAGCACAAATACAGCTCAATTTAGTGCAACCCCTGCCATATAGGTTTGTACGGCGTAAAACTACAGCTCCCAGCATGGCCCGAACAATGGTAAGGATATGCTGGGAGTTGCTGTTTCACAAAAAAAATCATACTGTAATGGCAGGAAGGAGGTGAAGGGAAAGTGAGCCCTAATCTACCCACCGCCCTGTCCCTGCCTACTTGCAACGACCCGCCCTAGGCGACGAGGTACAACTGGGCGGCGGTCCCTACGCTGTCTAAGTGCACAGGAAAACAAACAGGGAACATGCAAGGGAAGGGGCAGTAGCCACGGAACGCCACGAGGAAACGCAGCGGCGAACGGACAGTCAGGACCTGGACGAAGTGAGTACACCCAAGCGGGCAAGGAGACAGAAGCAAGCCAGGGGCAAAGCAAAGCAGGTCAAGCAGAACTGCAGCAAGGCAGAAGCACGGCAGAAGCAGGCTGGAGCAAGCAGCAGTGGGGCCAGGAATCCAAAAGAATTACAAGCACTGAGGGAGAGAACAGGGTGGGTAATAAAGGACAGGGGGCAGAGCTAACTCCGACAGACCAGGCCGCGATAGGCTCTCCCACTCCTGAGCCTGCCACCCTGGTTGGTGGGAGATGGTGTCAGTCGAACAGGTCTGGCCTCAGGTGTGGATTGATTAATCCCAGGAGTATACCTAGATGAAGTACCTGGCAGATCCCTAACAGTACTCCCCCTTTTATGAGGGGCCACCGGACCCTTACTAAGGGGACCCGGTTTAGTGGGGAAGAGAAGGTGGAACCTCCTGATCAATACCCCAGCGTGAACATCACGGGCAGGTACCCAAGTCCTCTCCTCCGGCCCGTATCCTCTCCAATGGACCAGGTACTGGAGGGAGCCCTGGACCATCCTACTGTCCATAATCTTGGCCACCTCGAATTCCACCCCCTCAGGGGTGAGAACGGGAACAGGAGGTATCCTCGAGGGGGACCAGGACGGGGAGCAGCGTTTAAGGAGGGAGGCATGGAAGACGTCATGTATGCGAAATGATGGGGGGAGCTCCAGACGGAAGGATACAGGGTTGAGGACTTCAATGATCTTATAAGGTCCAATAAATCGGGGAGCAAACTTCCTGGACGGGACCTTAAGGCGCAAGTTCCTGGACGACAACCAGACCAAATCCCCGACGACAAACCGGGGGTTAGCAGAACGTCTACTATCCGCCTGAATCTTTTGTGCGCTCTGGGACGCCTCTAGGTTCTTCTGAACCTGGGCCCAGACAGAGCACAGTTCCCGATGAACATCCTCTACCTCAGGATTATTGGAACAACCAGGGGAGACGGAGGAGAATCTTGGGTTAAACCCGAAATTACAGAAAAACGGGGAGACCCCTGACGAGTTACTGACCCGGTTATTCAAGGAAAATTCAGCAAGGGGAAGGAATGAGACCCAATCGAATTGACAGTCAGAGATGAAACACCTTAAATATTGTTCCAGGGATTGGTTGGTCCTTTCCGTTTGGCCATTAGTTTCGGGATGGAAGGCGGAGGAGAAGGACAGATCAATCTCCAACTTTTTACAAAAAGCTCTCCAAAATAAGGAAACAAATTGTACCCCTCTGTCAGAAACGATATTGACTGGGGCCCCATGGAGACGCAGGATGTGTTTCACAAACAAAGAAGCTAACGTCTTGGCGTTAGGTAGCTTCTTAAGGGGCACAAAGTGGCACATCTTGCTGAAGCGGTCGACTACCACCCACACCACCGACTTGCCCTGAGATGGAGGCAAATCGGTGATAAAATCCATGGAGATATGGGTCCAAGGTCTCTGGGGAATGGGCAAGGAACGTAGTAGGCCCGCAGGTCGGGACCTAGGGGTTTTGGACCTAGCGCAAACCTCACAAGCGGCGACGTAAGCCCTAACGTCTTTAGGCAACCCAGGCCACCAATAGTTTCTGGTAATGAGGTGTTTGGTGCCCAAGATGCCAGGATGACCAGATAGAGCGGAGTCATAGTTTTCCCTGAGTACCCTCATCCGGTATTGCAGGGGAACAAACAGTTTGTCCCCAGGGACGTTCCCGCTACGTGACAGAGCATCAGCCTTAATATTCTTGGACCCAGCCCTATAGGTAACCAAGAAATTAAATCTGGTAAAGAATAGTGCCCACCGAGCTTGTCTAGGATTAAGCCTCCGGGCCGATTCTAGGAAAACCAGATTCTTGTGACCACCATTACCTGGTGTCTGGCCCCCTCCAGGAAGTGCCGCCACTCCTCAAAAGCCCATTTAATGGCTAGAAGTTCGCGGTTGCCAATATCATAGTTACTCTCCGTGGGCGAAAACTTCCTAGAGAAGTAAGCACAGGGGCGGAGATGGGTGAGGGAGCTGGTACCCTGGGACAAGACGGCCCCCACTCCCACCTCGGAAGCGTCAACCTCCACAATAAATGGCTCCTCTTGGTTGGGCTGAATCAGCACGGGGGCCGAGATAAAGCACTTCTTGAGGGTCTCAAAGGCCTGGACGGCCTCTGGGGGCCAATGGAGGACATCAGCACCCTTGCGGGTAAGGTCCGTAAGAGGCTTAGCGACGACCGAGAAGTTGGCAATAAATCTCCTGTAATAGTTGGCGAACCCTAAAAAACACTGTAACGCCTTAAGGGAGGCAGGTTGGACCCATTCCGCCACAGCCTGAACCTTGGCAGGGTCCATGCGGAATTCATGAGGAGTGAGGATTTGCCCTAAAAATGGTATCTCCTGTACCCCAAAGACACATTTTTCAGTCTTAGCAAACAGATTGTTCTCCCGAAGGACCTGGAGCACCTTCCTGACATGCTCCACGTGGGAGGACTAGTCCTTGGAAAACACCAGTATGTCATCAAGGTACACAACAAGAAAATTACCCAGGTACTCTCTCAGGATTTCATTAATAAAATTCTGGAAGACAGCAGGGGCATTACACAACCCAAAGGGCATGACCAGGTATTCGAAATGACCCTCGGGTGTGTTGAACGCAGTTTTCCACTCATCCCCCTCTTTGATGCGGATAAGGTTATATGCCCCCCGTAGATCGAACTTAGAAAACCATTGGGCTCCCTGAACCTGATTAAAAAGATCCGGAATCAAAGGAAGTGGGTACTGGTTCCTTACGGTGACCTTATTCAGGTTACGATAATCAATGCACGGCCTAAGACCACCATCCTTCTCCCCACGAAGAAGAAGCCAGCACCTACAGGAGAAGTCGAGGGGCGAATGAAACCCTTGGCCAGGCATTCTTGGATATACACCCTCATAGCTTCACGTTCAGGACATGAAAGATTAAATATCCTACACTTAGGAAGCTTGGCACCAGGCACCAAATCGATAGCGCAATCGTAATCTCTATGGGGGGGCAACACCTCGGAGGCCTCCTTAGAAAACACATCAGCGAAGTCCTGAACAAACTCAGGAAGCGTGTTTACCTCCTCCCGGGGAGAAATAGAGTTAACCGAAAGACATGACATAAGACATTCATTACCCCATTTGGTGAGATCCCCAGTATTCCAATCAAACGTGGGATTATGCAACTGCAACCAGGGAAGGCCTAAAACCAGATCAGAGGATAATCCCTGCATCACCAGTACAGAGCACTGCTCCAAATGCATGGAGCCAACACGGAGTTCAAAAACAGGAGTATGCTGAGTAAAATAACCATTAGCAAGGGGAGTTGAGTCGATTCCTACTACAGGGATAGGATAAGGTAAATCAATACAAGGCATCTTTAGAGACATAGCAAATTCCACAGACATGATATTAGCAGATGAGCCAGAATCCACGAAGGCACTGCCGGTAGCAGACCGGCCAGCAAACGAGACCTGAAAGGGAAGCAAAATTTTATTGCGTTTCACATTAACGGGAAATACCTGTGCGCCCAAGTGACCTCCCCGATGATCACTTAGGCGCGGAAGTTTTCCGGCTTCTTATTCTTGCGCCTGGGACAGGTGTTCAGTAGATGCTTGTCGTCCCCACAGTAGAAGCAGAGACCATTCATTCTGCGAAACTCCCTACGTTGTCGAGAGGACATGGAGGCCCCGAGTTGCATAGGTACCTCCGAGTCCTCCGTGGAGGGGCGAGGAGACGGGACCTCGGGGGGGATCGCAGAAAAGTCAGAGGGGAGCACACTGAAGCGTTCTAGCTGACGTTCCCTGAGACGTCGGTCAAGTCGTACTGCTAGGGCCATAACCTGGTCAAGGGAGTCAGACGAGGGGTAGCTAACCAGCAGATCCTTCAGGGCGTCAGATAATCCTAACCTAAACTGGCACCTTAGGGCCGGATCGTTCCACTGAGAAGCTACGCACCACTTCCTAAAATCAGAACAGTATTCCTCAACCGGTCTCCTACCCTGACGTAAGGTCACCAGCTGACTCTCGGCTAAAGCAGTCCTGTCAGTCTCGTCGTAAATGAGTCCGAGGGCAGAGAAAAAACGATCAACAGAGGAAAGTTCAGGGGCGTCAGGAGCCAAGGAGAAGGCCCACTCTTGGGGCCCTTCCTGGAGTCGGGATATGATGATACCCACCCGCTGGTTCTCGGAACCTGAGGAGTGGGGCTTTAGGCGGAAATACAGTCTGCAAGTCTCCCGGAAGGAGAGAAACGTCTTACGGTCCCCTGAGAACCGGTCAGATAACTTGAGGTCGGGTTCTAGAGGTGAGGTGAGGGGTACTACTAAAGCAGCGTCACCCTGATTGACCCTTTGGGCCAGGGCCTGGACCTGTAGGGAGAGGCCCTGCATCTGCTGGGTCAGGGTCTCAAGGGGGTCCATGATAGCGTCAGCGTAGGAGAAATGGTAGACTAGGTAAGGGCTTGTAATTATGTAATGGCAGGAAGGAGGTGAAGGGAAAGTGAGCCCTAATGTAATGGCCGGAAGGAGGTGAAGGGGAAGTGAGCCCTAATCTACCCACCGCCCTGTCCCTGCCTACTTGCAACGACCCGCCCTAGGCGACGAGGTACAACTGGGCGGCGGTCCCTACGCTGTCTAAGTGCACAGGAAAACAAACAGGGAACATGCAAGGGAAGGGGCAGTAGCCACGGAACGCCACGAGGAAACGGAGCGGCGAACGGACAGTCAGGACCAGGACGAAGTGAGTACACCCAAGCGGACAAGGAGACAGAAGCAAGCCAGGGGCAAAGCAAAGCAGGTCAAGCAGAACTGCAGCAAGGCAGAAGCACGGCAGAAGCAGGCTGGAGCAAGCAGCAGTGGGCCAGGAATCCAAAAGAATTACAAGCACTGAGGGAGAGAACAGGGCAGGTAATAAAGGACAGGGGGCGGAGCTAACTCCGACAGACCAGGCCGCGATAGGCTCTCCCACTCCTGAGCCTGCCACCCTGGTTGGTGGGAGATGGTGTCAGTCGAACAGGTCTGGCCTCAGGTGTGGATTGATTAATCCCAGGAGTATACCTAGATGAAGTACCTGGCAGATCCCTAACCGTACTCCCCCTTTTATGAGGGGCCACCGGACCCTTACTAAGGGGACCCGGTTTAGTGGGGAAGAGAAGGTGGAACCTCCTGATCAATACCCCAGCGTGAACATCACGGGCAGGTACCCAAGTCCTCTCCTCCGGCCCGTATCCTCTCCAATGGACCAGGTACTGGAGGGAGCCCTGGACCATCCTACTGTCCATAATCTTGGCCACCTCGAATTCCACCCCCTCAGGGGTGAGAACGGGAACAGGAGGTATCCTCGAGGGGGACCAGGACGGGGAGCAGCGTTTAAGGAGGGAGGCATGGAAGACGTCATGTATGCGAAATGATGGGGGGAGCTCCAGACGGAAGGATGCAGGGTTGAGGACTTCAATGATCTTATAAGGTCCAATAAATCGGGGAGCAAACTTCCTGGACGGGACCTTAAGGCGCAAGTTCCTGGACGACAACCAGACCAAATCCCCGACGACAAACCGGGGGTTAGCAGAACGTCTACTATCCGCCTGAATCTTTTGTGCGCTCTGGGACGCCTCTAGGTTCTTCTGAACCTGGGCCCAGACAGTGCACAGTTCCCGTTGAACATCCTCTACCTCAGGATTATTGGAACAACCAGGGGAGACGGAGGAGAATCTTGGGTTAAACCCGAAATTACAGAAAAACGGGGAGACCCCTGACGAGTTACTGACCCGGTTATTCAAGGAAAATTCAGCAAGGGGAAGGAATGAGACCCAGTCGAATTGACAGTCAGAATGAAACACCTTAAATATTGTTCCAGGGATTGGTTGGTCCTTTCCGTTTGGCCATTAGTTTCGGGATGGAAGGCGGAGGAGAAGGACAGATCAATCTCCAACTTTTTACAAAAAGCTCTCCAAAATAAGGAAACAAATTGTACCCCTCTGTCAGAAACGATATTGACTGGCGCCCCATGGAGACGCAGGATGTGTTTCACAAACAAAGAAGCTAACGTCTTGGCGTTAGGTAGCTTCTTAAGGGGCACAAAGTGGCACATCTTGCTGAAGCGGTCGACTACCACCCACACCACCGACTTGCCCTGAGATGGAGGCAAATCGGTGATAAAATCCATGGAGATATGGGTCCAAGGTCTCTGGGGAATGGGCAAGGAACGTAGTAGGCCCGCAGGTCGGGACCTAGGGGTTTTGGACCTAGCGCAAACCTCACAAGCGGCGACGTAAGCCCTAACGTCTTTAGGCAACCCAGGCCACCAATAGTTTCTGGTAATGAGGTGTTTGGTGCCCAAGATGCCAGGATGACCAGATAGAGCGGAGTCATGGTTTTCCCTGAGTACCCTCAGCCGGTATTGCAGGGGAACAAACAGTTTGTCCCCAGGGACGTTCCCGGGAGCAGCACCCTGATCAGCCGCGATATCAGAAGCTAAATCAGAATCCGTGGCAGAGACGATTATACCAGGGGGTAAAATACAAGCAGGATCCTTCTCAGAAGGAGGATTGGCCATGAAACTACGTGACAGAGCATCAGCCTTAATATTCTTGGACCCAGCCCTATAGGTAACCAAGAAATTAAATCTGGTAAAGAATAGTGCCCACCGAGCTTGTCTAGGATTAAGTCTCCGGGCCGATTCTAGGAAAACCAGATTCTTGTGATCCGTAAGGACCGTTACCTGGTGTCTGGCCCCCTCCAGGAAGTGCCGCCACTCCTCAAAAGCCCATTTAATGGCTAGAAGTTCGCGGTTGCCAATATCATAGTTACTCTCCGTGGGCGAAAACTTCCTAGAGAAGTAAGCACAGGGGCGGAGATGGGTGAGGGAGCTGGTACCCTGGGACAAGACGGCCCCCACTCCCACCTCGGAAGCGTCAACCTCCACAATAAATGGCTCCTCTTGGTTGGGCTGAATCAGCACGGGGGCCGAGATAAAGCACTTCTTGAGGGTCTCAAAGGCCTGGACGGCCTCAGGGGGCCAATGGAGGACATCAGCACCCTTGCGGGTAAGGTCCGTAAGAGGCTTAGCGACGACCGAGAAGTTGGCAATAAATCTCCTGTAATAGTTGGCGAACCCTAAAAAACACTGTAACGCCTTAAGGGAGGCAGGTTGGACCCATTCCGCCACAGCCTGAACCTTGGCAGGGTCCATGCGGAATTCATGAGGAGTGAGGATTTGCCCTAAAAATGGTATCTCCTGTACCCCAAAGACACATTTTTCAGTCTTAGCAAACAGATTATTCTCCCGAAGGACCTGGAGCACCTTCCTGACATGCTCCACGTGGGAGGACCAGTCCTTGGAAAACACCAGTATGTCATCAAGGTACACAACAAGAAAATTACCCAGGTACTCTCTCAGGATTTCATTAATAAAATTCTGGAAGACAGCAGGGGCATTACACAACCCAAAGGGCATGACCAGGTATTCGAAATGACCCTCGGGTGTGTTGAACGCAGTTTTCCACTCATCCCCCTCTTTGATGCGGATAAGGTTATATGCCCCCCGTAGATCGAACTTAGAAAACCATTGGGCTCCCTGAACCTGATTAAAAAGATCCGGAATCAAAGGAAGTGGGTACTGGTTCCTTACGGTGACCTTATTCAGGTTACGATAATCAATGCACGGCCTAAGACCACCATCCTTCTTCCCCACGAAGAAGAAGCCAGCACCTACAGGAGAAGTCGAGGGGCGAATGAAACCCTTGGCCAGGCATTCTTGGATATACACCCTCATGGCTTCACGTTCAGGACATGAAAGATTAAATATCCTACCCTTAGGAAGCTTGGCACCAGGCACCAAATCGATAGCGCAATCGTAATCTCTATGGGGGGGCTACACCTCGGAGGCCTCCTTAGAAAACACATCGGCGAAGTCCTGAACAAACTCAGGAAGCGTGTTTACCTCCTCCCGGGGAGAAATAGAGTTAACAGAAAGACATGAAATAAGACATTCATTACCCCATTTGGTGAGATCCCCAGTATTCCAATCAAACGTGGGATTATGCAACTGCAACCAGGGAAGGCCTAAAACCAGATCAGACGATAATCCCTGCATCACCAGTACAGAGCACTGCTCCAAATGCATGGAGCCAACAAGGAGTTCAAAAACAGGAGTATGCTGAGTAAAATAACCATTAGCAAGGGGAGTGGAGTCGATTCCTACTACAGGGATAGGATAAGGTAAATCAATACAAGGCATCTTTAGAGACATAGCAAATTCCGCAGACATGATATTAGCAGATGACCCTGAATCCACGAAGGCACTGCCAGTGGCAGACCGGCCAGCAAACGAGACCTGAAAGGGAAGCAAAATTTTATTGCGTTTCACATTAACGGGAAATACCTGTGCGCCCAAGTGACCTCCCCGATGATCACTTAGGCGCGGAAGTTTTCCGGCTTCTTATTCTTGCGCCTGGGACAGGTGTTCAGTAGATGCTTGTCGTCCCCACAGTAGAAGCAGAGACCATTCATTCTGCGAAACTCCCTACGTTGTCGAGGGGACATGGAGGCCCCGAGTTGCATAGGTACCTCCGAGTCCTCCGTGGAGGGGCGAGGAGACGGGACCTCGGGGGGGATCGCAGAAAAGTCAGAGGGGAGCACACTGAAGCGTTCTAGCTGACGTTCCCTGAGACGTCGGTCAAGTCGTACTGCTAGGGCCATAACCTGGTCAAGGGAGTCAGAAGAGGGGTAGCTAACCAGCAGATCCTTCAGGGCGTCAGATAATCCTAACCTAAACTGGCACCTTAGGGCCGGATCGTTCCACTGAGAAGCTACGCACCACTTCCTAAAATCAGAACAGTATTCCTCAACCGGTCTCCTACCCTGACGTAAGGTCACCAGCTGACTCTCGGCTAAAGCAGTCCTGTCAGTCTCGTCGTAAATGAGTCCGAGGGCAGAGAAAAAACGATCAACAGAGGAAAGTTCAGGGGCGTCAGGAGCCAAGGAAAAGGCCCACTCTTGGGGCCCTTCCTGGAGTCGGGATATGATGATACCCACCCGCTGGTTCTCGGAACCTGAGGAGTGGGGCTTTAGGCGGAAATACAGTCTGCAAGTCTCCCGGAAGGAGAGAAACGTCTTACGGTCCCCTGAGAACCGGTCAGGTAACTTGAGGTCGGGTTCTAGAGGTGAGGTGAGGGGTACTACTAAAGCAGCGTCACCCTGATTGACCCTTTGGGCCAGGGCCTGGACCTGTAGGGAGAGGCCCTGCATCTGCTGGGCCAGGGTCTCAAGGGGGTCCATGATAGCGTCAGCGTAGGAGAAATGGTAGACTAGGTAAGGGCTTGTAATTATGTAATGGCCGGAAGGAGGTGAAGGGGAAGTGAGCCCTAATCTACCCACCGCCCTGTCCCTGCCTACTTGCAACGACCCGCCCTAGGCGACGAGGTACAACTGGGCGGCGGTCCCTACGCTGTCTAAGTGCACAGGAAAACAAACAGGGAACATGCAAGGGAAGGGGCAGTAGCCACGGAACGCCACGAGGAAACGGAGCGGCGAACGGACAGTCAGGACCAGGACGAAGTGAGTACACCCAAGCGGACAAGGAGACAGAAGCAAGCCAGGGGCAAAGCAAAGCAGGTCAAGCAGAACTGCAGCAAGGCAGAAGCACGGCAGAAGCAGGCTGGAGCAAGCAGCAGTGGGCCAGGAATCCAAAAGAATTACAAGCACTGAGGGAGAGAACAGGGCAGGTAATAAAGGACAGGGGGCGGAGCTAACTCCGACAGACCAGGCCGCGATAGGCTCTCCCACTCCTGAGCCTGCCACCCTGGTTGGTGGGAGATGGTGTCAGTCGAACAGGTCTGGCCTCAGGTGTGGATTGATTAATCCCAGGAGTATACCTAGATGAAGTACCTGGCAGATCCCTAACACCTAATCTACCCACCGCCCTGTCCCTGCCTACTTGCAACGACCCGCCCTAGGCGACGAGGTACAACTGGGCGGCGGTCCCTACGCTGTCTAAGTGCACAGGAAAACAAACAGGGAACATGCAAGGGAAGGGGCAGTAGCCACGGAACGCCACGAGGAAACGGAGCGGCGAACGGACAGTCAGGACCAGGACGAAGTGAGTACACCCAAGCGGGCAAGGAGACAGAAGCAAGCCAGGGGCAAAGCAAAGCAGGTCAAGCAGAACTGCAGCAAGGCAGAAGCACGGCAGAAGCAGGCTGGAGCAAGCAGCAGTGGGGCCAGGAATCCAAAAGAATTACAAGCACTGAGGGAGAGAACAGGGCGGGTAATAAAGGACAGGGGGCGGAGCTAACTCCGACAGACCAGGCCGCGATAGGCTCTCCCACTCCTGAGCCTGCCACCCTGGTTGGTGGGAGATGGTGTCAGTCGAACAGGTCTGGCCTCAGGTGTGGATTGATTAATCCCAGGAGTATACCTAGATGAAGTACCTGTCAGATCCCTAACACATACCACCCATCATCTCGCTGCAGATCATACGGTGACTACAGTACTGAATAGAGGCAGAATAAACATTTACATTAAGTGACTCACTAGTGACGTATTTTTCCCTTTTCTTCTCCATCCGGTCAGGACCTCTATGATGACTTCTCCCAAGTTTGCCGCTCAGATGTCTTCAGCTTCTCACTATTCAAACATTTCTGCACCTATAAACGAAGATAGAATTCTCATGGTGACCCACACTGTAAATGTGACACACACCCCTAAATATAATAGTTCCATACCTGAACCTCTACTTATAATAGCACCATAGACTGTGTCCTTGATTATAATAGCACCAAACACTATGTCCCTGATTATAATAGCACCATACATTGCATCCCTGATTATAATAGCACCATACACTGTGTCCCTGATTATAAAAGCACCATACACTGTGTCCTACACACAGTGCTCCCAGTAGATAGTGCCCGCATAGAGCCCCCTGTAGAAAGTGACCCGAATATAACCTCTCTGTAGATTGCGCCCCACATATTGCACCCCCTTTATATAGTGCCCCACATATAGCCTCCCCTGTAGACTGTGACCCACAGATAGGACTGTCCTGGAAGCCACCGGATCAGTTCTTCCAAAACTAAAAGATGACGTGGAACTTTTGTAGAAATTTCTTGAACCTTGTGATGGTGTCTCCAGACATTGCTCTATGACCTGGATATAACTGTGCATAGGACTATCTTTACAGCCTGTGGACTGTTCCTACTGAACTGCAATAAGTGGCTTATGAGTGAGGTGGCCAGAGTCCTGTGCAGGCCAGATGGCCAGCTCACTTATTGTATGAGGAGAGCGGTTGAAATGGTGCATTATGTGTGGTTTATTGTAAGCCCTCAGCAGAGTGGAATCATTCTGTAATCAGGTACCACAGGTCATGTCTCCAGCATATTCACAATCAGATGAGACATCGGTGCAGCCACAAGACATAAAGTGCCCTCATTGTCCAGTCTCCACAGGGGATCATCAGGAGGCAACACCATCACTCAGCTAGTGTGCAGACCAGCAAACCAAGCAGATCCAATTATCTCCCCCCACTGAGTTCTCACCCTGGCTGTGGCAGACAATAGACAAGCAATACACATAATAGTACAAAGACCACAACTCACATACAGACAGTAGAAATACAAACTAAAGTCATTATAACAAATCATGGTGACTAGAAACTGACAAGGATGACTAAAAACACACACTCAAATAACCCACCAGAAGGGGAGTAAACGTGGGCACAAAATAGCCAAACCCACATGTAATCAAAATGCTGCCTAACTAGTTAGAAATAATGTCTAAGTAGACTCGAAGAGCCCTATAAGAACATGAAGGCACAGATGGCCAAGAGACTCAAACTAACCGTAGCTGATCGTAATGAATAAATTATGTAAGGACTAAAGGCCAGCACATACCCTGGGACATGATGGAGAGCGGTGCAAAAGTTCCAAAGTGGATGGATGAGTGAACGCCTCGACGCGCATTTCGCCCTGTAGACCGGCTTCGTCAGGATTTATTGCATCCAATGCTAACCGACCAGGTCACCTTCCACGCAGGGACAGCACACAGTCCCCAAAATCAGGTACTCACAGGAATCTCCTCAGAGAGCTGGCCTCAGCTTTCAGCTCTCAGTAAAGTCTACATCCAGGAGATCTCCCATCCTCCCCAGGACAAGCCCTTATATACCCCTCAGGGGGAGGAAAATCTTGGATGGTTGACTCTGTTTGTCCATGGTCTGTTCCATCTGACCCTGCTGTATTTTTTTCCGTGTATGGTTCCTCTTTTATCCTGTATTATGTCATTGTTCAATATATTTAATAAAGACTTTTGTACTCTTGTATATCATCAGTATACTATTTCTTTAAGGGTTATGTCCATTTTTTTGGTTTGCTTTTAGGTTGTTCACTTCCCTACTGGTCTGCTCTTATTTCCTGCTACCAACGGACTCCACTTCCCTCCTGGTCTGCTCTTATTTCCTGCCTACCTGAAGACACACCAACTTGGACCACATGGATCGCTAAGTTTCTACGTGTAGCAGCAGCTACACGTTATGCTCTCCCCCCTCCTTACTTCAACCCTTTACCTGCATATCCCTTGGTACCTGTTTAACCCTTTCCCACCATTTACACAGCAACCAATTCCCCTTGTTAACCCTTTATCCTCTTGCTGTACCTGGTAACCCTTGCTATTAATCCTTAGTGTACAGGGATAGTTATTGCTAGGAAAGAGTGGGACAGAAATAGTGAGCATGTATTGTATTGTAACGTAACTGTATTCATATGTATGTTTAGGTATGTGGGTGGAGGTATAACTTAGGTTTGTGATACTGTGGTTATACTGTACTACGTGTAGTGTGAGTATAATCAGTATATATTAACGTGTTATATGTATTGGGGTATACGGATACTATACTGTGATTGGTTACTATGTTTTGTGTTTGGTGTATTTTATATGTAAGTGTGATTATTGTTAGTATTAAAGATTACCCTTTATTTACTATACAATTGTATTTATACGGTCTTATTCCCTTGAGTAGCAGAAAAGCAATTAGATCGACGTTAGTATAAGGAAAAGGTAGGGGAACTAGGCATAACCCTAGAGACTCTGATTATAAAGGAGGTAGCAATAGTGGGTGACACAAGAAGGTGAAACCCGCTATTATACCATGTGTTATACCATGTGTTATATGTGTTATATGTGTGTGTGTTTATATTATATATATATATATATATATATATATATATATAAAAAGATAGATAGATAGATAGATAGATAGATATAGATAGATAGATAGATAGATAGATAGATAGATAGATAGATAGATAGATAGATAGATAGATAGATAGATAGATAGATAGATAGATAGATAGATAGATAGATAGATAGATAGATATAGAGCCCTTCTTCAGATATACAGTTAACTATAGTCTTTACATAAAATGTATAGCTGAAAGTGTAATGAAGCTATAAAGCATACAATAGATTACATAGGTAGATAATCTCACAATACTATTGTGGAATCATAGTATTGATATCTTCCCCCTTCTTGCATTCTGGGCCCTAATGACCAAGCCATTTTTTACGTTTTTCCATCGTCACATTTGAAGAGCTATAACTTTTTTATTTTTGCGTCGACATAGCTGTATAAGGTCTTGTTTTTTGCGGGACAAGTAGTTCTTTTTAATAGCACCATTTTGGGGTACATATAATTTATTCATTAACTTTTATTAACTTTTTTTGGGGGGTGATAGAAGAAAACCTGAAATTTCACCACTCTTTTTTTGCGCCCTAAATCTACGTCATTTACCGTGTGGTTTAAATAACACAATAACTTTATTCAACGGGTTGTTACGATTGCAAAGATACCAAATTTGTATAGATTTGTATGTTTTACTACTTACACAGTAAAAACACTTTTTTTTCAAAATTATTTGTTCTTGCGTCTCCATATTTGAAGAGCTATAACTATTTTATTGTTCCGCCGATGCAGTTGTATGAGGGCTTTTGAGGGCCGACTTGTAGTTTTTATTGGTACCATTTGAGAGTAGATACGATTTTTTGATCACTTTTTATCAAATTTTTTTAAAGTCAAGATTAACAGAAATCAGCAATTTTTCCATTGTTTTTTATTTTATTTTTTAAGGCTTTCACCGTGCGGGTTAAATTACGTAACAGCTTTATAGTCGGGGTCATTATGGATGCGGCGATACCAAATATGTGTGACTTTTTTGCTTTATTGTGTTTTTTTTAATAGTAAAGCATTTTGTAAGGGGAAAAAGTGTTTGTTTTTTTTTCACTTTTTTTTTAATTAACTTTATTCAACTTTTTTTTAACTTTTATACTAGTCATACTAGGGGACTTTAATATGCGATCATCCGATCGCTATTATAATACACTGTATTACTGCCTGTCCGTTTAAAACGGACAGGCATCTGCTAGGACATGACTCTGGCATAGCCTAGCAGGCATTCACTACAGGCAGAACTGGGAGCCTTTATTAGGCCCCCGGCTGCCATAGAAGACACAGACACTCGGTGATCTTATCGCCGGGTGTGGTTGGGATGAGAGGGAGCTCCCTCCCTCTCTCCAAAACAACTCAGATGCGGCGCACGCTACTGAGCACCGCATCTGATGGGTTAAACAGGTGAGATCGATACTAATATCGATCTCACACGTTCGAGCAGGGACGCCCCCAGCTCTCAGCTACATCTGGCAGCTGAGAGCAGGCTGATTTGACAGCTCCCTGCTCTGTTTACTTTATTCTGATGCAGCGACGTATAAAGGCTATTGCATCAGAATAAAGCACACTAATGACTGCCGTGAAAAGGCGTATCGGCGGTCATTAAGGGGCTAGAGATGGTTATATAGCCAATACAAAGCAGAGTAAACCAAAATTTAAACCAAAACAGATGCCACATGACATTCAATTGGTATAAGAGAGCCCAATTAATATGTTACACTTCTAGAACTATGGGGCCAAGCTTTCCACTCCTCCTCCATTTTCAAACCAAAAATACTATAGAAAAGTATTTTTTCACAGTTATACGTGCTAAGGAGAGTAATTATTTTTGTCAGATGAGGAACAGTCTTACTTTTCCAGTATCTAGTAAGAAGTAGTTTAGCTGACAACAGGTTATGTCCTATTAGTGATCTAAGGTGACGTGGAATTATAACACAAAGTCTAACAAACCTACAGCTAGATACACATAGCTCCACATTTCTACAGCTAGATACAAATAGTCATACAGACCTACAGCTAGATACACATAGTCCCACATTTCTACAGCTAGATACAAATAGTCCTACACACCTACAGCTAGATACACATAGTCCTACAGACCTACAGCTAGATACACATAGTCCTACGGACAAATAGCTAGATACACATAGTCCTACAGACCTACAACTAGTAACACATAGTCCACCAGACAAACAGCTATATACACATAGTCCTACGTACATACCTACAACTAGATACACAGTTTTACAGACCTACAACTAGATAAACATAGTCCTACAGACCTACAACTAGATACACATAGTCCTACAGACCTACAACTAGATTCACATAGTCCTACAGACCTACAGCTAGATACACATAGTCCTACAGACCTACAACTAGAAACACATAGTCCTACAGACCTACAACTAGATTCACATAGTCCTACAGACCTACAACTAGATTCACATAGTCCTACAACTAGATAAACATAGTCCTACGTACATACCTACAACTAGATTCACATAGTACTACAGACCTACAGATACACGTAGTCCTACAGATCTACAGCTAGATACACATAGTAATACAGACCTACAACTAGATACACATAGTCCTACAGAACTACATCTAGATGCACATAGTACTACCGACCTACAGCTAGATACACATATTCCTACAGACCAAAAGCTAGATACACATAGTCCTACAGACCTACAACTAGATACACATAGTCCTACAGACCTTAAGTAGTGTAATATATTCTATCAGCGATCAGAGCTGCTGGTATTCAAGTCCTGTAGTGGGACCAAAAAAAAAGTTTACAAATATTTTATAAAAGTGTAAAAATAAAAAGGTAAGATTTACAAAAACAAAAAAAGCTTTTTTACCCTCTATCACGACAGGTGGATATTGTATGAAACTGGTCGTCATCTGCTGGTTGTTGGTTTTTTCCTGTGCATTCGTTAAAACTGTAATGGTATTGTCGTTAACCTTTTGTGGATAAAATATTATTGACCATTTTTTCTGGGACCTCGTCCCTTTGCTAGAAATTGCAAGTACAGAAACCTACATGGTCCAACTTGAAGCTTCCTTACTATGTATACCTGTAGTCATTATGCCGACCATCGTAATCATTATCTCTTATGGTAAAATTGCATCTGTCATCTTAAGGATTCCATCCGGTACAGGTAGGCAGAAAGCCTTCTCCACCTGTAGCTCCCACCTCACAGTGGTCTCCATATTTTACTGCTCTCTGTGCACTGCTTATGTCACTGCTTATGGGCAGTGTTAAAAGCATCCCAGCCTCTAACGAGCGGTCTAGGGTTTAAGTGGCAAAAAAATTCCGAGCGCCCTAGAGTGTGTTTTAGAGTCCATTTTACCTTTTGGGACCGAAATTTTCTATGGACGGACGCGGTCCATTATTGACTTTCACCTGCACCGCCGGCAGTGCAAGGGAAAAAATGAAATCTCAACAGAGCTGTGTGTCTGGGGTCTGTATACTAGACCCTAGACCAGGCCCCATAAACTAATACAGACCCGAGACCCCTAAATACAGACCCCCTAAATACAGACCCCCTAAATACAGACCGCAGACCTACATAGTTATCTGAGCTGTAGCAGAGCTGTGTTTGTAGCAAAGCAGTGTTTTTGAGTGCGCGCACAGCAGAGCTGTGTATGTGTGCGCAGCAGAGCTGTGTGTGTGTGTGCGTGTGTGTGTGTGTGCAGAGCAGAGCTGTGTGTGTGTGCGCACATGAGAGCTGTGTGTTGCGTGGAGCAGAGCTGTGTGTGTGTGCGCTGCAGAGCTGTGTGTTTGTGCGTGCAGCAGATCTGTGTGTGCGTGTGCAGCAAAGCTGTGTGTGTGTGCAGCACAGCTGTGTGTGTGTAGCAAAGCTGTGTGTGTAGCAGAGCTCTGTGTGAGTTTGCGGCAGAGCTGTGTGTGTGTAGCAGAGCTGTGTTTGTAGCAGAGCTGTGTGTGTACACGCATCAGAGCTGTGTGTGCGAATGCTGCAGAGCTGTGTGTTTGTGCGCGCAGCAGAGCTGGGTGTGTATGAGCGCGCAGCAAAGCTGGGTGTGTGTGCATGCGCAGCAGAGCAGTGTGTGTGGGCGTAGCAGAGCTGTGCGTGTGCGCGGAGCAGAGCTGTGAGTGTTCCTGTGCAGCAAAGCTGTGTGTGTGCGCGTGCAGAAGAGCTGTGTGTGTGTGAGTGCGGCAGAGCTGTGTGTGCGGCAGAGCTGTGTGTGCGTGTTCGCGCAGGAGAGCTGTCTGTTTGTGCACAGCAAAGATTTTTGTGTGTGCGCGCGCGCGCAGCAGGGCTGTGTGTGTGCGCGTGTGTAGAGGAGCTGTGTGTGTGCGTGCGCAGCGAATCTTTGTGTATAGCAAAGCTGTGTGTGTAGCAGAGTAGTGTGTGTGAGTGTGTGCACAGTAAAGCTGTGTGTGTGTGCGTGCAGCAGGGCTGTGTGTGTGTGTGCGCGCAGCAGGGCTGTGTGTGTGTGTGCGCGCAGTAGAGCTGTGGGTGCGCGCAGCAGAGCTGTGTGTGTGAGCGGAGCAGGGCTGTGTGTGTGCGCGCAGCAAAGCTGTGTGTGCGCGGAGCAGAGCAGTGTGTTATAGTATCACAGTCTCCATTGTTTTATATGATAGAAACATGGCTCCATTCATAGGAAAATAATAATTTAGCAAAAATACCTGCAAAGCAAATTCATTCCTAAATTCCAACAAAGACATTTAGGCCTCATGCACACGACCGTGTTTTTCCGTCCGCAATTCCCCCGCAAATCCACGGGAGAATTGCGGACCCATTCTTTTCTATGGGGCCGTGCACACGACCGTAGTTTTTGCGGTCCGTGCACGGCCCGGGAACCCGGACCGCAGAAAGTACGGACATGTCCTATTATGGTCCGGAGTTGCGGTCCGGGCTCATTGAAAACAATGGCCCGGCCATGTGCATGTGCGGGCGGCTTGCGGCTGACAGTCCGCTGACAGTCCGCAGCCGGCCGACACGAAAATCACGGGCGTGCACACGGCTACGGTCGGGCTACGGTCGTGTGCATGAGGCCTTAGTTATATACTGCCAGCATATTCCACAGCGTGATACAGAGAATGCGATCTGTTACTACTTTCACTGGGACTCACTATCTAAATTCACCTTTTAGTTTGGATAAAGAGGGTAGAAGGAAACCCCCACAAACACCAAGGAAGAACATACAAACTCTGTGCCACCCAGGATCCCTGTGCTACAAGACAACAGGGCTAACCACTCCCCATAGGGTTTTACGTTTTCCCTTTAATTGTAATATAATTTTTTTTCTTCACACCCCATTATAATAAACATTTAATATATTGATTTTGAATATAAAACTAGTTAAAAACAAACACATCATTTTGCTCTCTGATTTTATTCATTTGGTTCTGTCCTAATCATAAAATATTTCATTGATATAATTCTTGACGAATCAGCATCATCCACTTCTATTCACAACGCCCAGCTTCTGGCAGTGCACAGACACACAGCGTGTCCTCGCGAGATCACGCTGTGACGTCACTCACTTCCTCCCACAGGAACTTCATCGCGTCGGATGAGCGAGGACACGCTGTGTGTCTGTGAACTGCCAGAAGCTGGGTGGTAACAATGGGAAGTGGATGATGCTGATTCGTCAGCATCATACACTTCCATTCACAACGCCCAGCTAGTAAAACAAGTAAAAACGCCCAGATGTACACACACAATACACGCCCACTTGGACATAACATTAAACACGCCCAGTTGTACTTAAGAAAGGCTCATTTGCATAAATATAAAAATGGTCATAACTTGGCCAAAAATGCTTATTTTTGAGAAAAAAAAAAACACGTTACTGTTATCTACATTGCAGCGCCGATCTGCTGCAATAGGAGATAGGGGTTTGAAAATCTGGTGACAGAGCCTCTTTAATGTCTTTATTCCGTAGACTGTATATAATGGGGTTTATGAAAGGAGTAATCACAGTGTAGAGCAGGAATAGGATTTTACTCATGGTGGCTGTTTGCCCTTTTGTTGGAAAAACATAAACACTGAACAAAGTCCAGTAAAATATTGAGACTACAACAAGGTGGGAGCTGCAGGTGGAGAAGGCTTTCTGCCTACCGGTACTGGATGGAATCCTTAACCCCTTCCCGCTCCTGGACGTACTATTAGGTCATGGCAGCTGTATCGTTCGCGCTCCATGACCTAATAGTACGTCTCGGGAGTAACGGCCGTTTCGGCCGTCCTCCCGACACATACAGGAGCTGTGACAGCTGCCGTCTTGTTCAGCAGCTGTCACAGCTCCTACACCGGGGACCGATCGCTGTGTCCCCGCTGATTAACCCCTTAAAAGCCGCATTCTATAGAGATCGCGGCTTTTTAGGGGTTAAGCTGCCATCGCCGGCCTGCTACGCGATAGCGGCCGGAGATGGTGACTATGGCAACCGGACACCAAACAATGGCGTCCGGCTATGCCATAGACGGAAGCCTAGTGGGTCCTGACAATGCCAGGACCCACTATGCTTGCTGTCAGTGAGTAGCTGACAGTTCTAATACACTGCACTACGCATGTAGTGCAGTGTATTAGAATTGCGATCAGGGCCTCCTGCCCTCAAGTCCCCTAGTGGGACAAAGTAATACAGTAAAAAAAAAGTTAAAAAAAGATGTGTAAAAATAAGAAAATAAAAGTTTTAAAAGTATTAAAAGTAAAAATCCCCCTTTTTCCCTTATCAGTCATTTATTATTAATACAAATATATAAACAAACAAATAAACGATACATAATTGGTATCGCCGCGTCCGTAACGGCCTGAACTACAAAATTATTTAGTTATTTATCCCGCACGGTGAACGCCGTAAAAGAAAATAATAATAAACCGAACCACAATCACAATTGTTTGGTCACTTCACCTCCCAAAAAATGGAATAAAAAGAGATCAAAAAGTCGCATGTACCGAAAAATGGTACTGATTGAAACTACAATTCGTTACGCAAAAAAAAAGTCCTCGCACGGCTTTATTGATTGAAAAATAAAAACGTTATGGCTCTTAGAATAAGGTAACACAAAAAGTGAATGATTGTTTACAAAACGTATTTTATTGTGCAAACGCCATAAGACATAAAAAAAAACTATAAACATCTGGTATCGCCGTAATCGTATCGCCCCGCAGAATAAAGTGAATATGTCATTTATAGCGCACGGTGCACGCAGTAAAAAAAAAGAATAAAAAAAATTAGTAGAATTGCTGTTTATTAGTCACCACGCCACCTAAAACTAGAATAAAAACTAATCAAAAAGCCGCATGCACCCCAAGAAAACTACAATGGATTCCTCAAGGGGTCTAGTTTCCAAATTGGGGTCACTTTTGGGGGGTTCCCAATGTTTTGGCACCACAAGACCTCTTCAAACCGGACATGGTGCCTAATAAAAAAGAGGCCTCAAAATCCACTAGGTGCTCCTTTGCTTCGGAGGCCGGTGCTTCAGTCCATTACCGCACTAGGGCCACATGTGGGATATTTCTCAAAACTGCAGAATCTGGGCAATACGTATTAAGTTGCGTTTCTCTGATAAATTCTTTTGTGTTATAAAAAAATGGTATAAAGAGGATTTTCTGACAAAAAAAAAATGTACATTTCACCTCTACTTTGCTCTAAATTTCTGTGAAACACCTAAAGGGTTCATAAACTTTCTAAATGCTGTTTTGAATACTTTGAGGGGTCTAGTTTCTAAAATGGGGTATTTGATAGGGGTTTCTAATATATGGGCCCCTCAAAGCAACTTCAGAACTGAACTGGAACCTAAAAAAATAAATAAATGAGGCAATACTTCGCTTCTTACATTATACTGATAATGAGCCGTGCCCACCCCGAGATGACCCCAGTTTTGACCGTTTGTATAAACGGAGACCCCTATTAGACCGTTCCAGTGCCCGGTTTTACCAAGCATTCACCCCCGAGAAGTGTATTTCTATTGATGAGTCCCTGGTACATTTTAAAGGGAGGGTTCAATTCCGCGAGTACCTGCCGGGTAAGAGGGCAAGGTATGGCGTGAAGATGTATAAGCTGCGAGAGTGCATTAGGGTATACCTACAGGTTTAGGCTATATGAAGGGAAGGCCACCCCCAAACCAGACTGCATCCTGGACTACAATAGGTACATGGGAGGGATGGACTTGTAAGATCAAATCCTGAAGCCCTACAGCGCCATGCGGTGTGGTATAAGAAGCTGGCCGGGCACATCATACAGATGGCATTGTACAATGCGTACGTGCTACGTCGATGTGCAGGCCAGACGGGAACTTTCCTGGAATTTCAAGAGGTGATTATCAAGAACCTAATCTTTAGGGACCAAGAAGGAGGGGCACCCAGTACTTCTGGAAGCGGGGCCACACGCATCGTACCAAGGCGGCAACACTTTCCAGGAGAAGTTCCCCAAACTGGCAAGAAGGGTAAAAGTCAAAAAGGTGCAAAGTCTGCTATAAGAGGGCGATAAGGGATGACACAATATATCAATGTGACACGTGTCCCGAATAACCAGAGCTCTGTATGAAAGTCAGTTTTAAAATTTATCATACATCCCTTGGTTTATAATTTACCCCAATTTTACTTACCCTGATGCACTCCGCACAGCTTATCCCCCCTCGTCTTTCCCCTCTGAGCCCTGCTGTGTGTCCAGGCAGCTGATAACAGCCACATGTAGGGTATTGCCATACCCGGGAGAACCCACATTACAGTTTATGGGGTGTAGGTCTCTGGTCAAAATGCTCACTACACCTCTAGATGAATGCCTTAAGGGTGTAGTTATTAAAACGGGGTCACTTCTTGCGGGTTTCAACTGTACTGGTACCTCAGGTGCTTCTGCATACATGACTTCGCACTAGAAAATCCCCAGTAGGCCAAATGGTGGTCCTTTCCTTCTGAGCCCTCCCATGGGCCCAAACGGCAGTTTATCACAACAAATGGGGTATTGCGGCACTCAGAACAAATTGCGCAACAGAATGGGGTATTTCGTTTCTTGTGAAAATAAGAAATTTTCAGCCAAAACTACATATTATTTGAAAAAAATAATTTTGTTTTCATTCCCAGCCCAATTCAAATAAGTTCTGTGAAAAAACTATGGGGTCAAAATGATCACAACACCCATAAATGAATTCCTTGAGGGGTGTAGTTTCCTAAATGGGGTCATTTGTGGTTGGTTTCTATTGCTTTGATACCTCTGGGGCTCTGCAAATGCGACATGGCACCCGAAAACCAATCCAGCAAAATCTGGACTCCAAAGAACACACAGCGCTCCTTCCCTTCTGAGGCCTCCCATGGGCCCAAACGGCAGTTTATCACCACAAATGGGGTATTGCCGCACTCAGGACAAATTGGGCAACAAAATTGAGTATTTTATTTCTTGTGAAAATAAGAATTTTTGAGCTAAAATTACATATTATTGGAAAAAAAATATATTTTTTTAATTCCCAGCCCAATTCAAATAAGTTCTGTGAAGAAACTATGGGGTCTAAATGGTCACATTACCCATAAATGAATTCCTTGAGGGGTGTAGTTTCCAAAATGGGGTCACTTCTGGTGGGTTTCCATTGATTTGATACCTCTGGGGCTCTGCAAATGCGACATGGCACCTGAAAACCAATCCAGCAAAATCTGCACTCTAAAGAACACACAGCGCTCCTTCCCTTCTGAGGCCTCCCATGGGCCCAAACGGCAGTTTATTGCCACAAATGGGGTATTGCTGCACTCAGGAGAAATTGGGCAACAAAATTGAGTATTTTGTTCCCTGTGAAAATAAGAAATTTTGATAAAAAATTACATCTTATTGGAAAAAATTTCATTTTTTTAATGTCACAGCCCAATTGAAATAGGTGCTGTGAAAAAACTCTGTGGTCAAAATGCTAACAACAACCATAAATGAATTCCTTGAGGGGTGTAGTTTCCAAATTGGGGTCACTTTTGGTGGGTTTCCATTGCTTTAATACCTCTGGGGCTCTGCAAATGCGACATGGCACCCGAAAACCAATCCAACAAAATCTGGACTCCAACAAACATATAGCGCTCCTTTCCTTCTGAGCCCTCCCATGGGCCCAAACGGCAGTTTATCACCACAAATGGGGTATTGCCACACTAAGGACAAATTGGGCAACAAAATGGGGTATTTTGTTCCCTGTGAAAATAAGAAATTTTGATCACAAATGACATTTTATTGGAAAAAATTACATTTTTTTCATTTCACAGCCCAATTCAAATACGTGCTGTGAAAAAACTGTGCGTTCAAAATGGTAACAACCATAAATGAATTCCTTGAGGGGTGTAGTTTCCAAAATGGGGTCACTATTGGGGGATTCCTACTGTTTTGGCACCTCAACACCTCTTCAAACCTGGCATGCTGCCTAAAATATATTCTAATAAAAAAAAGGCCTCAAAATGCACTAGGTGCTTCTTTGCTTCTAGGGCTTGTGTTTTAGTCCACGAGCGCAGTAGAGCCACATGTGGGACATTTCTAAAAACTGCAGAATCTGGACAATACATATTTAGTAGTGTTTCTCTGGTAAAACCTTCTGTGTTACAGAAAAAAAAATGAATAAAATTGAAATTCAGCAAGAAAAATGAAATTTGCAAATTTCACCTCCACTTTGCTTTAATTCCTGTGAAGTGCCTGAAGGGTTAAAAAACTTTCTAAATGCTGTTTTGAATACTTTGAGGGGTCTAGTTTTTAAAATGGGGTGTTTTATCAGGGTTTCTAATACATAGGCCCCTCAGAGCCACTTCAGAACTCAAGAGGTACCTTAAAAAAAAGGCTTTTGAAATTTTCTTAAAAATATGAGAAATTGCTGTTTATGTTCTAAGCCTTGTAACGTCCAAGAAAAATAAAAGAATGTTCAAAAAACGATGCCAATCTAAAGTAGACATATGGGAAATGTGAACTAGTAACTATTTTGGGTGGTATAACCGTCTGTTTTACAAGCAGATGCATTTCAATTCTGAAAAATGCAATTTTTTCAAAATTTTCTCTCAATTTTGCAATTTTTCACCAATAAACACTGAATATATCGACCAAATTTTACCACGAACATGAAGCCCAATGTGTCACGAGAAAACAATCTCAGAATCGCTTGGGTAGGTTTAAGCATTCCGACGTTATTACCACATAAAGTGAAATATGTCAGATTTGAAAAATGGGCTTGTGAGCCTTAAGGCCAAAACTAGGCTGCGTCCTTAAGGGGTTAGGATTGCTAGAATGATGTAAGTATAAGACATTCCAATGATTGTGGCTGGAATTATTGCAATGGGAATGCTCTGTAAATAAACTTACAGCTGAATAATGGAGTTATCAGAACAGGAAATTTCTAATAAAGGAACAAGATCACAGAAGAAATGGTCAATAATATTGGGTCCACAGAAACGTAGCTTTGATGTTGTTATGGCGTTAATCAAAATAATGAAAAGCCCAAGCAACCAACAGATGGAGGTCAAAATTACACAATGTCTACTTGTCATGAAAGAGGTGTAACGGAGGGGGTTACAGATGGCCACATATCGGTCATAGGACATCACTGTGAGGAGAAAACATTCAAATGCTTCTGAGACACAAAAAAAATAAAACGGAGTCAAACAGTTAATAAAAGTAATGGCGCTCCTATTATCCAGTATAATACGGAGCATGTTGGGGACAATAGTTGTGGTCAACAAGATGTCACTGATGGACAGTTGTGAGATGAAGAAGTACATTGGAGTGTGGAGGTTCTTACTGATGGACACCAGGGTGATGATCAGGAGGTTCCCACATAATGTCCCACAGTAAACCACCAGGAGAAGACAATAAAATAAAATTCGTAAATCTTGACTGACTTGAAAAGCTAAGAGGAAAAACTCAGTGACCGCCGTCAGATTGTTCTCCTGTGTGTAGAACAGATAGTTATGGTGTAAGTAAATATTGTATTGTGTGTATATATATATATATATATATATATATATATATATACATACACATATATATTACAATATTAAGAGTGCTCCATACTGTAGCATGTTATATCATGTATAGACTGCTAAGAAATGTTGCATTTGTCCCTTACATAGTGACAGTTCTAACTATTATTTTGGAGCTACTAATTCAACTAATATTTACCATATATGATCGATTACATATGTGCATCATTATTACCACCAACATTCCCTATTTTGATTTTTTTTTTTTTAAATAGATGACATGACACAATCAGATGATAACACTTAATTGTGCTTAATTCTAGAATTTAGATTATATTTCTCGGCATTCATATTAAGAATTGAAGAATTTAGGAGGTATTGTGTCTTTTTTCTCTATAGACTATACTAATGTAATTGTTCCTTATAAAATGATTATCGTAAAAAAAAAAAAAAGCATTAAATAACTGACCGAAAAAAACAAACAAACATTTTAGAATGCCCCTTTCTACGCTGCTGGTGTACAAACTACAATTGTAAAAGGTGTCTGGGCCATTTCTTCCGGCGGGGGGCCTTAAACACATGAGTGAGACAACATTGCCTGTAACAATATAAATTAGCAGTGAACTTGCCAGCTTGAGATCCTGCCAAGCATAAAAACATGTGACCACAGGTCCTTTGCACATAACATATATATAACGTTAGCATTGGTCTAACCCCTGTCTTGCACCTACAGCGACATGGGAGAGAAATAGATCAAATACAGTTGAAATTCAAACATGCGCAAGTGCCAGATATCATCAGCTCCTCCTCAGGATCTGGACCTGTAGAACTTTAAATATTAGCACAACATAAATCAATGCATATTAAAGAAACAGCAGTGGTTTCTCCACCTCTTAGTAGCAAATAAAGGTATTTTTATATTCTAGAACACTGCAAAATACTATAAAACTGCAACTAACATCATGTCCAGACTTTTAGAACATATTTGTTTTTATATATATATATATATATATATATATATATATATATATATTACACAAACATGTTTAGAGTTCTGTTAAGAAGTCTTTATTGTTTCTTGTATCACAGAGGTCACCGCACAATACTTATATCATGTTCTTTGTTCTTCACATTCATTTAATTTTCCTTTATATAAATCTTAATTTTGTCCCAGAGGCAAATAAATGGAATTTTAGAAAACATCTAAATCATGTTGTGTGGCCGTCAGACAGAAGAATATGAGCTATTAATGGACGACATGTAGATAATTATATAGAAAATAAAGACAAGGTGCCGGGTAGAATAAGTCTGGGGAGAATTTTTTACAAAGTCTCATGAGTCTCCTTTGTTTGAGGTAATTGAAGAATATAAATTATAGTGTAATTACCAGCTGGATCTTAAGAATATCCTAATTAATTTGTTTAGAAATAGTTTAGTATTAAAACTGTATAAATACAAGAAAAAAATAACATGTATTATAAGTTCTAGAAGTTAAAGGGACAGTACTGTCAAAAATAATTTGTGCTTCATTTATAGAACTGTTGCTAGTGATATATATTTTTTTACCATAATTCAAACATTCCATCAAAAAATATTTTGTATTCTGCTTTGTTCACTTGCTAGAGATAGTCTTCAATGGAAATACCCCTCCTTTCTTCGCAACAGTTCACTGTCAAGTTATAATTGTATTCTAGCATTTGTACATCACTAATCCAGACCCTAATAATTTCCCGTTGCATCATGTACACAGCAGCCAGTATATGAACACTTTTATAGAACCACCTTTAGCAGCAACAACTTCAAGTAATCTATCAGTCTCTTACATCCTTCTGGAGGAATATTGGGCGACTCTTCTTTACAACGTTGCTTCAGTTCATTGAGTTTGTGGGCATTCGTTGACGCACAGCTCTCTTGACTTTGACTGGGTCATTGCCATACCTTGATTATTTTCTTTTTCAGACATTTTCTAGTTGATTTGCTGGCATGCTTAGGATCATTGTCCTGTTGCATGAACCAGTTTTGGCCAAGCTTTAACTGTTGGATAGATGGCCTCGCATTTGACTCTAGAATACTTTGGTATACAGGAATCAATGTTTTTTTTTCCCCATTCCACCTAACAAATAATTTTTTTCCCAACTCTTAGTACATTTTATGGTACAAAAAGTGCTGCAATTAAAAAATACAACTCAGCCCATAAATATCCAAGCCAACATACGGCTAGATCGACGAAAAAATAAAAAAGTTATGACTTTTGGAAGGTGGGGAGGAAAAAACGAATATGAAAATCCGAAAAATGCCTGTGGCGGGAAGGGGTTAAGCAAAGGCTGATTGAAATATTTGTATATTCGTTTCTCATCAGAATGAACACGATGTAAAGTAGACGATGTGTATATAATCCACATGTGGTGGAGATGCTTGAAACCGTATATCTTTCTGCAAATTGACTTGCAAATAACAAGAGAAATTTCTGAAAAAGATATTGATGATGGAATCCTGATTTGAATACTGGGGACTGTATATCAAATCAGGAAGCCCTGCTAAGCAAAGGCCCAAACATAGCTCTGCTAGACGATCAAGAGCTGGAGGTAGGACCAATAAACAAATGTGTCCCCTACCATTCTGTAGGAGTTTTTGCTCATATACCAGCTGTTGTACATGCAGGTACAGTAGACTTAATGTGGAAGACCCAGAAATCATATAATAGAGGCCTATTTATCAAATACAGTTCAGATCATTAGAATTAGAAATTAACGGAACAACTCGAACGCCTGACAAGCCCAGAATTAATTGAACAAACGTCTCCTTCTACACTCACACATCTTGACATTTTCCAGATAAGAGATGCTATTATGTCTATACTAGAGCAGTTTACATCAATCCCGATCGTAATATCCAAAAATATGTCTTCCAATAATTTCACTCCCAAATAAACAATTTTATGTGGACTAACCAATGGCCGAGAATTACCTATGACAGGGTTTAGAAATTCTGATAAGTTTAACTCTCTCTTATTTCCATAACTATCATAATGCAACAAATCCGGATCAAAATAAATACTGGTGGACCTCATCAGGTAATAAACCAAGGGTGGAAATTGAATAGAAAGCCTCCTCAGTTTCAAATCTAAAAGCTCTCACCTCTTAACCCACTCCCTGGGATACCCCCCGACTCTTATTTCCTTCCCCACAGTCCATTCTACATTACAATCAGGGAAGTATTCAGATCATTTTAAAAATGAAGATCTCCCCTTTAAGTTTTGAAATCATCATACCTAACCTGTCCTTCTCCTCCTGGGTTGAAGCATGAGCACATGTTATAGATATGTCCCGTGAGACCACTCTACGTAGCTTTTCAGACATATCCACTTCACAAGTCTGGTTTCTACAAATATCTACAAATTCTCTCAGTTATTACCCAACTTAAAACTCCTGTATTTAACACTTCCCATTATGGTCTCAACCTTTCTTAAAGGACAAATCAAATTCCAAAAAGGAATCTGCACTTTTTATTTGGTACTAGCCGATCCCTATCTCAGCATACGTCAACCCCATATTATAAAATGGGAAAAAGACCTTAATAAGACCCTTACTACCTAACAATGGACTAATGCATATAAAACCTCCCAGGTAGTTATGTAATCCTTTATTCCGAGGGTACAGCACATCTTCTAAATTGGCTAAGATGTTCCCTGGCACCACAGAGAGATGCTGTGGACAGGTGGGTAGGTTCCTGCATCTAATTTTGGGAGTGCTAACTCTTATCTGATTTATGACAGTCCCCATCTTTGCTTCTATCACACATTGTTGGAAATCACCTAATCCTTCATCCCTACCCGACGTTATTTATGTTAATTATAGATATGAAGGCATGATCGTACATAGATGGAACAGGATCGCCCGTACGGTACTTGGTAGTGTTGGATACTCTCCAAATATGCTGTTCCCTTACACGACTTATCTCAAGATCTTCTTTTAATTCTTTCTGTATGGCACCTAACCTTCCCTTTCAACTCTGGTGTTAAGTTTTCAAGTTCTAATTTATTTAGTTAGACAATATTACCAATGTGACCGCGTGTCATTACCTGTTAATATTCAAGTTGGGTTCTTCCCTATCAACGGGCACCACATTGAGTGAAGGACAAAGTGCCGACCACATGTGTTTGGAATATTACCTGGATACAGATTTTTTTATTTTCTGTGTTATTTGTTGGATTACATGCGAGTTGTCACCTACGGATGTTTATTTAAAAAAAACATAATGATGTATTTACTATGAAACGTTTTCAGTATTTATATGCTAAATTAAATGGTGTCATTAAAAACTAAAACATTGTCCCGTAAAAAACAAGCCCACATATGGCTGTGTAGACGGAAAAATAAATATGGCTGTTGGAAGATGGGGATAAAAAAACAAAAACATAAAAAAGAAAACTGGCATGGTCCTGAAAGGGTTCATGGATTGCTTTTCTATGTAAGCCACATTTGGATTGTTCATTTGTATCATATTAAGTTATGTTGCTGTAAAGCTTTAATGTTTGTATAGAAAGTTAAAAACATAGGCCCCATGCACACGACCGTAGATTTTGTCTGTAAGTACAGACTGTAATTACGGACCCATTCATTTCTATGGCCAATAAACTGTGGCTACTAAGTGCTTTGATTTGACCAGTTGATTAATCTGACAAACTAAAAAAATAAATAAATAGAGAAATGATTATGTAGAAAATGTTGCATCGCCTTTGGAGACATGGCATATCACTAGGGTCCAACCAATCCTGAACATGAAGCGAACATTTTAATCTAATATGAAAAAAATATATATTTTCTGAGTATAGTCCTTATCTATTATTATTATTATTATTATTATTATTATTATTATTATTATTACTGTTATATTATCTTTTTGTATTTATTATTAATTATTATTATTATATTTTTGAATGATTATATTTTATCATTATTATCATCATCATCATCATCATTATCTATTATTATGATGTTATCATTTTGTATTATCATCATCATCATCTATTATTATTATTATGTTAGCAATTTATATTATTATTATTATTGTCTATTATTATATTTTATTACTATTATTATAATATATATATTATGTTATGATTTTGTATTATTATTATCTATTATTATGTTATGATTTATTATTATTATCTATTATTATATTTTTGTATTATTATATGTTATTGTTATTACTATTATTATTATCATCATTATTTTCTAATATTATTATGCTATCATTTTGAATTATCATTATCATTAGTATCTTATTATTTTATAAGCTTTTTTTTTTTTGTTTAAAGAAATGATGACAATGACTCTTAATGCTATTTTCACCTGCAGCAGATTTTTTTGCAAAAAATTCCTGTGGTTAAAAATCTGTTCCATACATGTGAAAGGGTTAATTCTGGAGTAGGTGCACAGATTTTTTTCAAAACCTCTTTAGATGAATGAGATAGTCAAATACATTTCTGCATCAAAACTATCACATATGAATATACCCAAAATGTGCATTTCACTAACATGAAGCGGTGAAGTACTTACATCCAGAAACCTTGAAATACAAGCAAAAATAATTTTGCTCTCTGTTTAGTTTATTTACTTAGTCCTGTTCTTTGAAAAATTCCTTAAGATTTCTATAACTGATAGCAATTCTAAATTCCGGTTGTGTGGATGATGTCTGATATCTGGCATATGAATATGTCATAACACAAACCATTAGATGACTGCCTGTGTATATATATACAGCATGAAGGCAGGGGACTGTGGAAAATAACTGTGATCTTTCTCCGCCATTACCTCATGTGTCTCCTGTGTTCTATTCCCCCGTGTAATATAAAAATACTGATATATAATCATTTGCCTTAGAAAGAATATATATAGGTATACTGTATATAAATCGCCAAAAGTATGTGGACCCGCCTTTTAATTATTAAGTTCAGGTTTTTTAGCCCAATTGTAAACAGATGAAGAGTGGTAGCGGTAGGCTACTGCTCTCCGCTCTGTTTGCACAGGTGGGGGCGCTACTTACAAAAGAAGGGGGTGCTGTGTGGCTGTTTACAAGGGGGGCTGTGGCTATCTACAAGGGGTGCTGTGTGTGGCTATCTACAAGGATGGAGCTGTGTGGCTATCTACAAGGGGGGGCTGTGTGGCGCTATATATAGGGGGCTGTGTGTGGTGCTATATACAAGGGAGGATGTGTGGCTATCTACAAGGGGCGCTGTTTGGCTATCTACAAGGGGGTGCTGTTTGGCTATCTACAAGGGGGAGCTGTGGGGCTATCTACAAGGGGGAGCTGTGTGTGGCAATCTACAAGGGGGAGCTATGTGGCTATCTACAAGGGGTCGCTGTTTGGCTATGTACAATGGGAAGCTGTGTGGCTATTTACAAGGGGGCGCTGTTTGGCTATCTACAACGGGGCACTGTTTGGCTATCTACAAGGGGGAGCTGTGTGGCTATCTACAAGGGGGAGCTGTGTGGCTATCTACAAGTGGGAGCTGTGTGGCTATCTACAAGGGGGAGCTGTGTGGCTATCAACAACGAGGCGCTGTTTGGCTATCTACAAGGGGGCGCTGTTTGGCTATCTACAACGGGGCACTGTTTGGCTATCTACAAAAGGGCGCTGTTTGGATATGTACAATGGGGAGCTGTGTGGCTATCTACAAGGGGGGCTGTGTGGCTATCTACAAGGGGGAGCTGTGTGGCGCGATCTACAAGGGGGCGCTGTGTTGATATCTACAAGGGGGAGCTGTGTGGCTATCAACAACGAGGCGCTGTTTGGCTATCTACAAGGGGGCGCTGTTTGGCTATCTACAACGGGGCACTGTTTGGCTATCTACAAAAGGGCGCTGTTTGGATATGTACAATGGGGAGCTGTGTGGCTATCTACAAGGGGGGCTGTGTGGCTATCTACAAGGGGGAGCTGTGTGGCACGATCTACAAGGGGGCGCTGTGTTGATATCTACAAGGGGGAGCTGTGTGGCTATCTACAAGGGGGAGCTGTGCTCAATAATTTATTGCTGTCAACCCCCGGTAGTTTTTATGCCAGGCCATACAGGTGCAATGCTCCCTTCCACCCAGGTCTCTGAATGCCGCATAGGTCCAACCAGAGTAGGAGAGGTTGGTCAGACTGGGCCAACCGATGGAGGTTCCCACCCGTGAATTTTTTTTGTGTTTTTTTGAGTCATAAAGCAAGCTGAAGTGACTCCATAGAAGTGGTAGCCGAATACCCTACTAGTTGTGCCAGTCAGTATGTTAACCTGAAATACAGACATTATGTAAAGGATCTGCCAGACACAGCTTCTGTGTCGTCACCCGTGGTTAATAAGTCTGCATCTGTGCCTAGGTCTGCTAGAGTGACTCAATCTGCTACCACTTAGGCTGGTAGGCTGAGGAGTGGGAGAACCTATCACAGCCTGGCTAGACGGTTCTAGCTCCCGCCCTCATGCCTGTGATTCTATCTTGTTTCCTGGCTCTGCTGTTCCTGCTATTATTATTGACCTCTGCTTCATATAGACCCTGGCTTTACGGACTACGCTCCTGCTCTGCGTTCGGTACCTTGTACACTCCTGGTTTGACTCGGCTTGTTCACTACTCTTGTTGCTCTCGGTGTTGCCGTGGGCAACTGCCCCATTTCCCTTAGCTTGTGTACCTTTGTCTGTTTGTCTGTCGTGCACATGTAGAGCGTAGGGACCGTCGCCCAGTTGTACGCCGTCGCCTAGGATGGGCCGTGCAAGTAGGCAGGGACTGAGTGGCGGGTAGATTAGGGCTCACCTGTCTGTCTCCCTATCCTGACATTACACGTTATGTCTCAATAGAAGAGCCACTCACCACTACTGGAAATTAAACCAGTGCCATAAGTCTCAATGGGCAGCACCTACAGTGTTTTTTGCACTATTTTTTTTTCTATGTCATTACTTATAAATGGTTTTATAATAGATCAGGGCTGAGCCCACAAGCTGTTGTAGACAATGACCTTTGTACTGGCAAGGAAATGTTGAGGACCCACTGCTATTGTGCTCCATTATAAGATCCATCATGGTGACAAAAGTAGAAGTTCTGATAATAGAATTAATTACATTGTATATGTAGCTCCATAGATAGATGTGAAGTTGACCCCTGGTTTACCAAACCTAAATCTAGCTAAAATAACCAATAAAAACAAAAAAAGTAGAAGACCCCTTGCACCATGGTGGTCTACAGGTAAATTTCAACTGGGGACAGCATCTATATGTTGTGGGTATGTTCTCCGACGTGATTGCATGGATGGCTCCAGTTTGTGAAACTGAACAATAAAATTTAGTTTTCTATGAAATTTGTTGCTGTAAGGATTATGCAAAGTTGTATCTTGAAACTCTTGGGCCTAAACTTTCATGTATCATTTATAGCTCGTTGAAACCTCATATGGGTCAAAGCGACTTTTGAGGCGTTCAAGGCCATTGTCTCAACTGAAACCTATGCCCCTATATTTATGTCACTAGGAGTATGATGGGCTATATAAGCAATAGGAAACACATCAAAAGATTTAACATTTATTGAATTTCATTAGCCAAACCCATTCTAAAATTCCACAAGATTAAAATTTCTACTATAAATTCAAGATTACAATAGTTCAGTCTATGAGACAGGTGGCACAGTGAATGTAGACAATATGGGGATTGACTTAAGCAGTGATATGCAATAAAATATAACCAAATGTACCCTAAGTACCAAAGCCTTCTAGCATTGTGAGATACTGCTATATATAATCAGGGATGATTATGGGATCGATATTACAGGAAAGTCGAAGGATCGTTCTAGAGGCTTCTATATTCTTAACTGTCCTGCAGCATCAGTCATTGTTTTATTGTAGTCGGCTCTGTCGTACTTAGTACTAAGTCATAATTCACTGAAGCCGTCATATAATCTAGAACTTTTGGATAAAATATTTCATCTTTTCCAACCATTTCTAAAGACACGGCTCATCATTTTTTCCACAGCCCGTCTGATCGCATTGTTCCTCAGGCTGTAGATGATGGGGTTCATCAATGGGGTCACCACAATGTATAAAAGGGACCTGTATTTGTTGGTGTTGGATGAACTCTCATCAGATGGAGCAATGTAAACTGTGATTAGGGTTCCATAATATGCACAGACGGTGGTCAAGTGGGAGCTACAGGTGGAGTAGGCTTTTCTTCTACTATAAGTTGAAGACATTTTAAGAATAGTGAAGAAAATACAGAAGTACGTTACAATGATAAAAGCAAATGGGAAAAATACCATAAAGATGGAAAAAACAAAATCCTGCAACATCAGAATGGAAGTGTCTGAAGTGGCTAATTCCACTATGGGACCAAAGTCACAGAAGAAGTGGTCAATGTAATTAATGCCACAGAAGTTAAATTGGAAAACAACAAACATCTCACTTGTTCCTAAAATAATGACTAAAAGCCACGACCCAATAACGAGTCGGAGGCAAAGATCTGGACCCATCAGTGAAGAATAATGTAATGGATGGCAAATGGCCAAATATCTATCATAGGACATGACAGCAATGAGGAAGCATTGTACAAATCCAAATATACCAAAGCCATACAACTGTGCTATACAGCCCCAAAAAGACACAATGCCCTCCTCGACAATTATCATGTTCAACATCATAGGAACAACGCTGGTGGTTAGTAAGACGTCAGCTGTGGATAATTGTTTCAGAAAGAAGAACATTGGGATTTTGAGGTGGTCCATAGTGGTCACTAATAGGATAATCAGAAGGTTTCCGCTCAGTATAAACACGTAAGTCAGGATAAAGACAATGAATAGAAGAGTTTTATATTTGTATAGACCTTGAAATCCAAGAAGACGAATCTGTGTGACTTGTGTCTGATTGTCCTCACACATTATTTACATGTAGATGATTATCCAAGATTTTTTTCTTTTTGCTCCTACTTTATGAAATGCGAAAATTTGAGCATGTATGTGCAGTATGTGCCAAAAGTAAGTGGAAACCCCTCCTAATTATTATGTTCAGGTGTCAACACACTTTCAGCCAAACAGTGTACTTATAAAGACCTAAAAATAAGAAAATCCAGAATGATATCAGGTTCCTTATACTACTTACAGGTGGTTCCCCGTAGAGGTGGCTCAAAAGAGATCTGGATAGAAACAACGGTTCTTCTCATGCAAATTGTGACATTTCCCAGATGATGATGTCTTTTATAGCTTGAATAGAACATAGACGATTCCCTCAGGATTCTGAACTAATAATCATCCTCAAGTGAATGAAGTAAACAGATGAGACTGGTTGTATGGTAATTAATTGATAGTTAAGTTGCTGATTGGGAGAGGATTATTACTCTACAATAAGTGATGATAATTATTATCATATAATAATAATAATAATATTTATAGACAGAAATTAACAACTTTGCTTGTAAGGGCTGCAGGCTGCTTGAGAAGTTTTCCAAAAGTAAAATACATCACATAACTGAGCAGTACCATTTTGTGTTGGTTTTTTTCATTATCTGTGACACAGGCCGCTCTAAAGGCCCCTTTACACGGGCCAATTATCGGACAAAACAGTACAAGGATATGACCCCTGGTAGTTGGCGGGCACAATATACAATTACACAAGAGAGGTTGCCTGCAAGCAACCAAGCCCAATTTCCCAACTACCAAAAATATAGTAAAATAAATAACCTTTATTCAGCTACGTATAGCTAGACAGACCACAAACAATGGGTTAAAATTATCACTACCTGATGGCCGGACATAAACATATGTTCCCTGTGTTAACAGGCACATGTAGTAATTGACATAGGAGCACTAGTATCTTCCCTAGCCAGTTAGATTATTAAAGTACTGATATATGACAGTGAGTCCGGTCAGCGGTGAGTGTTTAAAATCTTAGCAGCCCCCCCGACATGTTTCGCTACTAAGTAGCGTCCTCAGGGGTACACGGGGCTAATGGCAGCGCGGAATGAAAGAGATCCTGATATAGACGTGTAAGATCACAGATCTGAGGGTGTGTCAGGACAGGCAGCCTATGACAACGAGGAAGACACTATGGCCTCCCAGCTGTAGCTGACCAACGAATAAGCAAGGGGATAAGACACTCCAATGAGAGACAGGAAGTGGCGCATGCGTATAGCGGTGAAACAAGGACTTAGTGCAATCGACATCACCCGGACGGCAGCTATCCGAGTGAGTTTCGGTTTAATTCTTACTTATGGTTGCTGTGACATAGGACATATATGGGTCTCGCTTTTTCTGTTACTATATTAATTTTTGCCCTTTATTGTTTGCTGGTGCTAGTAAATATTTATTTCACCCTTACATAGCCACAGGCCCCTTATTCTTATTCTCTGCAGTACCTACGTGTCATGAGAATGCACATATGCCGGTCGTCGGTAGTCCGATGATGACAGAAATGTATATACTTCTTTACCCATTGATTAAATCCTGGGCTGGTAGAGTGAACTTGCTGGCACTAAGTTGAAATTTTGTCTATCTACGCATGCGCCCGAAACTCACTCGGATAGCTGCCGTCCAGGTGAAGTCCTTGTTTCACCGCTATACGCATGTGCCTCTTCCTGTCTCTCATTGGAGTGTCTTATCCCCTTGCTTATTCGTTGGTGAGCTACAGCTGGGAGGCCATAGTGTCTTCCTCGCTGTCATAGGCTGCCTGTCCTGACACACCCTCAGATCTGTCATCTTACACGTCTATATCAGGATCTCTTTTATTCCGCGCTGCCATTAGCCCCGTGTACCCCTGAGGACGCTACTTAGTAGCGAAACATGTCGGGGGGGCTGCTAAGATTTTAAACACTCACCGCTGACCGGACTCACAGTCATATATCAGTACTTTAATAATCTAACTGGCTAGGGAAGATACTAGTGCTCCTATGTCAATTACTACATGTGCCTGTTAACACAGGGAACATATGTTTATGTCCGGCCATCAGGTAGTGATAATTTTAACCCATTGTTTGTGGTCTGTCTAGCTATACGTAGCTGAATAAAGGTTATTTATTTTACTATATTTTTGGTAGTTGGGAAATTGGGCTTGGTTGCTTGCAGGCAACCTCTCTTGTGTAATTATCGGACAAACTCTCATTCATAGAATGCTCATTGCCGATAATTGCCCTGTGTAAAAAGGGCAGTGATCATCAGACGAACAGGGAAACGCTCGTTCATCTGCTGATCGTATCATTTTAGCTGCCTAAAATATTGTCAATTTTATTATCGGCAGCACATGCTGACATAATAATAATGTATGGGGACGAGCGAACGGAGTAACGAGCACTCGTCCAGTTACTAGCTAATTGTGAAAGGACCAAACAAACTGTCTCGTTGATCGGCACTCGTTTACACGGCCTTGTAAGTGGACCTTTACTGTCAAGTAAACAGTTAGTATAATGTTAATGCTCTATACGTGCAATATTCCAGGTATTTAAAATAATTTTAAAAATAAACCTTAGCATATATCACATAAAATACAAATTTTTATTATTTGAATTTAATAAAAGCACATTTAGCTTATTTGTTGCTATATTGTCACGGAAATTTTGAAAAGAAGTAAAGTACTATGAGTGTAGCGCCAGCGTCAGCACCCGTCAAGATTGGGCAGATGCCGGAGCACACTGCGGCTCTCTGCTCTGCATTTACTGTCCTGCGCAGATTCTCTTATACAGAACAGTAGGCGAAATTACACAGGACACTGTGGTACTCTTAGGTCTTAGGATGTTAGGGGAGAGGAGATTCCTCTACATATTCAATTATTTTTTAGCCTCTTCTTTTACTGGATCTCAAACTCAGGACCTTTTGTATGGCAGGCAGAAACACTAAGGGTATGTTCACACGCAGTGTTTTCAGGCGCATTTCAGGGCGTTTATGCCTCAAAAAATGCCTGAAAAAAGGGAAGCTGAACGCCTACAAACATCTGCCCATTGAAATCAATGGGAAAAACAGCATTTACTTCATACGGGGCATCTTTTTACGCCTCCGTTTTAAAAAACGGTGCGTAAAAAGACACTCCGTAAAAAGAAGTGAATGTCACTTCTTGAGGCGTTGTTTGGAGCTAATTTTTCATTGAACACTATGAAAAATGCCTCAAAAAACACCTCAAAAGAAGCCTGAAAAGAAGCTCCAAATTAAAAAAAGCTTCATTTTCAGCTTCAAAAACGCCTTAAAATCAGAGGTGGTTTTCTCTGAAAACAGGTCCGTATTTTCAGACGTTTTTTAGTAAGCGTGTGAACATACCCTTACAGTCACCACAGGCAGCACTGTTGTCTATAAAAGGATTTTCTCTGACTAACTCCTTAATGACCACACACAATCTTTTGGGTGCAGGTCCTATGACTACATCGACGTCTATTTGCGTCGCTGTAGTAGAGGCTGATGAGCACATTCATTGCCATTCTCAATTTTTATTTTTACATCACCATAGCTGTATGAGGTCCTGTTTTTGCAAGATGAGCTGAAGTTTTTTTTCAGGCGCCGTTTTGCCATGCAGTTAAGTATGAGTTTAATTTAAATGATAACTTTAATTATGGGTTAAATGCAGAATGTCTATATAAAAAATAAACTTGAACAATAATTAGCATTGAATGTAACACATATTTCATAGTTTTGTACAATTGGTACAGGTCACTTTTGTGTGTATCGTCTATATATTATGTATATATGTTATGTATATAGTTTTATTTGAATTTTGTCAATTGGATTTGCTTTTAAAGGATACAAACATTTGCTATAGAAGTATCAAAATAATATGATATCTATATTAACCCCTTCAGGACTGAGCCACTTTTGGACCAAATGAGAGCCTCATTTTTTAAATCTGACGTGTGTTACTTTATGTGGTAATAACTCGGGAATGCTTTTACCTATCCAAGCGATTCTGAGATTGTTTTCTCGTGACATATTGTATTTTAAGTTAGTGAAAAAATTTGGTTGATATATTCAATATTTTTGTGTGAAAAACACCAAAATTTAGAGAAAATTTGCAAAATATTTGCATTTTCTAAATTCAAATGTATCTGCTTGTAAGACAGATAGTAATACCACACAAAATAGTTACTAGCTAACTTTTCCAATATGTCTACTTTAGATTGGCATCATTTTTTGAACATCCTTTTATTTTTCTAGGACATTACAAGGCTTATAAGTTTAGCAGCAATTTCTCACATTTTCAAGAAAATTTCAAAAGCCCATTTTTTTAGGGAACAGTTCAGTTGTTAAGTGGCTTTGAGGGCCTTATATATTAGAAACCCCCACAAATCACCCCACTTTAAAAACTTCACCCCTCAAAGTATTCAAAACAGCATTCAGAAAGTTTTTTAACCCTTTAGGCGTTTCACAGGAATTAAAGCAATGTAGCGGGGAAATCTACAAATTTCATTTTTTTGGCAGAAATTCCATTTTAATCAATTTTTCCTGTAATACTGAAGGTTTTTACCGGAGAATCACAACTGAATATTTATTGCCCTGATTCTGCAGTTTTTAGAAATATCCCACATGTGGCCCTAGTGCGCTACTGGACTGAAATACCGGCCTCAGAAGCAAAGGAGCACCTAGAGCCTTTTAGGGCCTTCCTTTTCTTAGATTATATTTCAGGCACCATGTCAGGTTAGAAGAGGTCTTGTGGTGCCGAAACAAAGGAAACACCCCAAAAAATACCCCATTTTGGAAACTAAACTCCTTGAGGAATTCATCTAGGGGTGTAGTGAGTATTTTGACCTCACAGGTGTTTCATAGATTTCATTAGAATTGGGCAGTGAAAATGAAAAATGCCATTATTTTCCAATACCATGTATTTTTACCTCCAAATTTTTTATTTTTTCAACAAATAAATGAGGAAAAGCACCCCAACATTTGTAAAGCAACTTCTCCAGAGTACGGAAATGCCAAACATGTGGTCATAAACTGTTGTTTGGGCAAGCGGCAGGATCGGAAGGGAAGACACGCCATTTAGCTTTTGGAGCGCTGATTTTGCTGGATTAATTTCTCTGCACCATGTCGCATTTGTAAAGCCCCTAAGGTACCAGTACAGTGAAAACCCCCCCAAAAGTGACTCCATTTAGGAAACTATACCCCTTGAGGAATTAATCTAGTGGTGTAGTGAGCATTTTGACCCCACAGGTGTTTCATACATTTCATTAGAATTGGGCAGTGAAAATGAAAAATTACATTATTTTCCAATAAGATGTAGCTTTAACTCAAAATTTTTATTTTTTTCAACAAATAAATGATGAAAATCACCCCAACATTTGTAAAGCAACTTCTCCAGAGTACAGAAATACCCAAATTCCGGTTGTGTGGATGATGTCTGATATCTGGCATATGAATATGTCATAACACAAACCATTAGATGACTGCCTGTATATATATATACACAGCATGAAGGTAGGGGACTGTGGAAAATAACTGGGATCTTTCTCCGCCATTACCTCATGTGTCTCCTGTGTTCTATTCCCCCGTGTAATATAAAAATACTGATATATAATCATTTGCCTTAGAAAGAATATATATAGGTATACTGTATATAAATCGCCAAAAGTATGTGGACCCCCTTTTAATTAAGTTCAGGTTTTTTAGCCCAATTGTAAACAGATGAATAAAATCAAGCACACAGCCAAGAAATCATCATACACACGCATTGCTAGTAGCATAGGGTCTTACTGAAGAGCTTAGTGACTTTACACTTGGCACTGTGATAGGATTTCACCTTTGCCACAATTCAGTTTGTGACATTTCCGATCTTCTAGATCTGTCCCATTCACCTGTAAGTGTTATTATTATCTGCTAGATCTGCCCCGGCAGGGTTGCCAACAGTCCGCAAAAATAGGTGTTTTTTTCGTCCGTAGCGTCCGGCAGAAAAAAGCACCGTCCGGGATTTTCGTCAGTCTCCTGGAACATTTCACTGCACATGCGCCAAAATGTACATGCACAGTGCAAAGGAATAGTAGGCCGCGGCCGGGCATATTTTTAGATGAGGTCAGGTGACTGGACTAGTCCAGTCCTGTGCCATCACCGACCCCAGTCAAAAGTGATCCTCCGCCGTTTCACCGCATGACCACCTCCTCCTCCTGACGGTGAGTGGTGTCAGGCAGAGCGGAGAGTGGTAGCGGTAGGCTACTGCTCTCCGCTCTGTTTGCACAGGTGGGGGAGCTACTTACAAAAGAAGGGGGTGCTGTGTGGCTGTTTACAAGGGGGGCTGTGGCTATCTACAAGGGGTGTTGTGTGTGGCTATCTACAAGGATGGAGCTGTGTGGTTATCTACAAGGGGGGGCTGTGTGGCGCTATATATAGGGGGCTGTGTGTGGTGCTATATACAAGGGAGGATGTGTGGCTATCTACAAGGGGGCGCTGTTTGGCTATCTACAAGGGAGTGCTGTTTGGCTATCTACAAGGGGGAGCTGTGTGGCTATCTACAAGGGGGAGCTGTGTGTGGCTATCTACAAGGGGGAGCTGTGTGGCTATGTACAATGGGAAGCTGTGTGGCTATTTACAAGGGGTCGCTGTTTGGCTATCTACAACGGGGCACTGTTTGGCTATCTACAAGGGGGAGCTGTGTGGCTATCTACAAGGGGGAGCTGTGTGGCTATCTACAAGTGGGAGCTGTGTGGCTATCTACAAGGGGGAGCTGTGTGGCTATCAACAACGAGGCGCTGTTTGGCTATCTACAAGGGGGCGCTGTTTGGCTATCTACAACGGGGCACTGTTTGGCTATCTACAAAAGGGCGCTGTTTGGATATGTACAATGGGGAGCTGTGTGGCTATCTACAAGGGGGGCTGTGTGGCTATCTACAAGTGGGAGCTGTGTGGCTATCTACAAGGGGGAGCTGTGCTCAATAATTTATTGCGGTCAACCCCCGGTACTTTTTATGCAAGGCCATACAGGTGCAATACTCCCTTCCACCCAGGTCTCTGAATGCCGCATAGGTCCAACCAGAGTAGGAGAGGTTGGTCAGACTGGGCCAACCGATGGAGGTTCCCACCAGTGAATTTTTTTTGTGTTTTTTTGAGTCATAAAGCAAGCTGAAGTGACTCCATAGAAGTGGTAGCCGAATACCCTACTAGTTGTGCCAGTCAGTATGTTAACCTGAAATACAGACATTATGTAAAGGATCTGCCAGACACAGCTTCTGTGTCGACGCCCGTGGTTAATAAGTCTGCATCTGTGCCTAGGTCTGCTAGAGTGACTCAATCTGCTACCACTTAGGCTGGTAGGCTGAGGAGTGGGAGAACCTATCACAGCCTGGCTAGACGGTTCTAGCTCCCGCCCTCGTGCCTGTGATTCTATCTTGTTTCCTGGCTCTGCTGTTCCTGCTATTACTATTGACCTCTGCTTCATATAGACCCTGGCTTTACTGACTACGCTCCTGCTCTGCGTTTGGTACCTTGTACACTCCTGGTTTGACTCGGCTTGTTCACTACTCTTGTTGCTCTCGGTGTTGCCGTGGGCAACTGCCCCATTTCCCTTAGCTTCTGTGTACCCTTGTCTGTTTGTCTGTCGTGCACATATAGAGCGTAGGGACCGTCGCCCAGTTGTACGCCGTCGCCTAGGATGGGCCGTGCAAGTAGGCAGGGACTGAGTGGCGGGTAGATTAGGGCTCACCTGTCTGTCTCCCTATCCTGACATTACACGTTATGTCTCAATAGAAGAGCCACTCACCACTACTGGAAATTAAACCAGTGCCATAAGTCTCAATAGGCAGCACCTACAGTGTTTTTTGCACTATTTTTTTTTCTATGTCATTACTTATAAATGGTTTTATAATAGATCAGGGCTGAGCCCACAAGCTGTTGTAGACAATGACCTTTGTACTGGCAAGGAAATGTTGAGGACCCACTGCTATTGTGCTCCATTATAAGATCCATCATGGTGAGAAAAGTAGAAGTTCTGATAATAGAATTAATTACATTGTATATGTAGCTCCATAGATAGATGTGAAGTTGACCCCTGGTTTACCAAACCTAAATCTAGCTAAAATAACCAATAAAAACAAAAAAAGTAGAAGACCCCTTGCACCATGGTGGTCTACAGGTAAATTTCAACTGGGGACAGCATCTATATGTTGTGGTTATGTTCTCCGACGTGATTGCATGGATGGCTCCAGTTTGTGAAACTGAACAATAAAATTGAGTTTTCTATGAAATTTGTTGCTGTAAGGATTATGCAAAGTTGTAGCTTGAAACTCTTGGGCCTGAACTTTCATGTATCATTTATAGCTCGTTGAAACCTCATATGGGTCAAAGCGACTTTTGAGCCGTTCAAGGCCATTGTCTCAACTGAAACCTATGCCCCTATATTTATGTCACTAGGAGTATGATGGGCTATATAAGCAATAAGAAACACATCAAAATATTTAACATTTATTGAATTTCATTAGCCAAACCCATTCTAAAATTCCACAAGATTAAAATTTCTACTATAAATTCAAGACTACAATAGTTCAGTCTATGAGACAGGTGGCACAGTGAATGTAGACAATATGGGGATTGACTTAAGCAGTGATATGCAATAAAATATAACCAAATGTACCCTAAGTACCAAAGCCTTCTAGCATTGTGAGATACTGCTATATATAATCAGGGATGATTATGGGATCGATATTACAGGAAAGTCGAAGGATCGTTCTAGAGGCTTCTATATTCTTAACTGTCCTGCAGCATTAGTCATTGTTTTATTGTAGTCGGCTCTGTCGTACTTAGTACTAAGTCATAATTCACTGAAGCCGTCATATAATCTAGAACTTTTGGATAAAATATTTCATCTTTTCCAACCATTTCTAAAGACACGGCTCATCATTTTTTCCACAGCCCGTCTGATCGCATTGTTCCTCAGGCTGTAGATGATGGGGTTCATCAATGGGGTCACCACAATGTATAAAAGGGACCTGTATTTGTTGGTGTTGGATGAACTCTCATCAGATGGAGCAATGTAAACTGTGATTAGGGTTCCATAATATGCACAGACGGTGGTCAAGTGGGAGCTACAGGTGGAGTAGGCTTTTCTTCTACTATAAGTTGAAGACATTTTAAGAATAGTGAAGAAAATACAGAAGTACGTTACAATGATAAAAGCAAATGGGAAAAATACCATAAAGATGGAAAAAACAAAATCCTGCAACATCAGAATGGAAGTGTCTGAAGTGGCTAATTCCACTATGGGACCAAAGTCACAGAAGAAGTGGTCAATGTAATTAATGCCACAGAAGTTAAATTGGAAAACAACAAACATCTCACTTGTTCCTAAAATAATGACTAAAAGCCACGACCCAATAACGAGTCAGAGGCAAAGATCTGGACCCATCAGTGAAGAATAACGTAATGGATGGCAAATGGCCAAATATCTATCATAGGACATGACAGCAATGAGGAAGCATTGTACAAATCCAAATATACCAAAGCCATACAACTGTGCTATACAGCCCCAAAAAGACACAATGCCCTCCTCGACAATTATCATGTTCAACATCATAGGAACAACGCTGGTGGTTAGTAAGACGTCAGCTGTGGATAATTGTTTCAGAAAGAAGAACATTGGGATTTTGAGGTGGTCAATAGTGGTCACTAATAGGATAATAAGAAGGTTTCCGCTCAGTATAAACACGTAAGTCAGGATAAAGGCAATGAATAGAAGAGTTTTATATTTGTATAGACCTTGAAATCCAAGAAGACGAATCTGTGTGACTTGTGTCTGATTGTCCTCACACATTATTTACATGTAGATGATTAGCCAAGATTTTTTACTTTTTGCTCCTACTTTATGAAATTTCGAAAATTTGAGCATGTATGTGCAGTATATGCCAAAAGTAAGTGGAAACCCCTCCTAATTATTATGTTCAGGTGTCAACACACTTTCAGCCAAACAGTGTACTTATAAAGACCTAAAAATAAGAAAATCCAGAATGATATCAGGTTCCTTATACTACTTACAGGTGGTTCCCCGTAGAGGTGGCTCAAAAGAGATCTGGATAGAAACAACGGTTCTTCTCATGCAAATTGTGACATTTCCCAGATGTTGATGTCTTTTATAGCTTGAATAGAACATAGACGATTCCCACAGGATTCTGAACTAATAATCATCCTCAAGTGAATGAAGTAAACAGATGAGACTGGTTGTATGGTAATTAATTGATAGTTAAGTTGCTGATTGGGAGAGGATTATTACTCTACAATAAGTGATGATAATTATTATCATATAATAATAATAATAACATTTATAGACAGAAATGAACAACTTTGCTTGTAAGGGCTGCAGGCTGCTTGAGAAGTTTTCCAAAAGTAAAATACATCACATAACTGAGCAGTACCATTTTGTGTTGTTTTTTTTCATTATCTGTGACACAGGCCGCTCTAAAGGCCCCTTTACATGGGCCAATTATCGGACAAACTCTCATTCATAGAATGCTCATTGCCAATAATTGCCCTGTGTAAAAAGGGCAGTGATCATCAGACGAACAGGGAAACGCTCGTTCATCTGCTGATCGTATCATTTTAGCTGCCTAAAATATTGTCAATTTTATTATCGGCAGCACATGCTGACATAATAATAATGTATGGGGACGAGCGAACGGAGTAACGAGCACTCGTCCAGTTACTAGCTAATTGTGAAAGGACCAAACAAACTGTCTCGTTGATCGGCACTCGTTTACACGGCCTTGTAAGTGGACCTTTACTGTCAAGTAAACAGTTAGTATAATGTTAATGCTCTATACGTGCAATATTCCAGGTATTTCAAACAATTTTAAAAATACACCTTAGCATATATCACATAAAATACAAATTTTTATTATTTGAATTTAATAAAAGCACATTTAGCTTATTTGTTGCTATATTGTCACCGAAATTTTGAAAAGAAGTAAAGTACTATGAGTGTAGCGCCAGCGTCAGCACCCGTCAAGATTGGGCAGATGCCGGAGCACACTGCGGCTCTCTGCTCTGCATTTACTGTCCTGCGCAGATTCTCTTATACAGAACAGTAGGCGAAATTACACAGGACACTGTGGTACTCTTAGGTCTTAGGATGTTAGGGGAGAGGAGATTACTCTACATATTCAATTATTTTTTAGCCTCTTCTTTTACTGGATCTCAAACTCAGGACCTTATGTATGGCAGGCAGAAACACTAAGGGTATGTTCACACGCAGTGTTTTCAGGCGCATTTCAGGGCGTTTACGCCTCAAAAAATGCTTGAAAAAAGGGAAGCTGAACGTCTACAAACATCTGCCCATTGAAATCAATGGGAAAAACAGCATTTACTTCATACGGGGCGTCTTTTTACGCCTCTGTTTTAAAAAACGGTGCGTAAAAAGACGCTCCGTAAAAAGAAGTGAATGTCACTTCTTGAGGCGTTGTTTGGAGCTAATTTTTCATTGAACACTATGAAAAATGCCTCAAAAAACACCTCAAAAGAAGCCTGAAAAGAAGCTCCAAATTAAAAAAAGCTTCATTTTCAGCTTCAAAAACGCCTTAAAATCAGAGGTGGGTTTTCTCTGAAAACAGGTCCGTATTTTCAGACGTTTTTTAGTAAGCGTGTGAACATACCCTTACAGTCACCACAGGCAGCACTGTTGTCTATAAAAGGATTTTCTCTGACTAACTCCTTAATGACCACACACAATCTTTTGGGTGCAGGTCCTACGACTACATCGACGTCTATTTGTGTCGCTGTAGTAGAGGCTGATGAGCACATTCATTGCCATTCTCAATTTTTTTTTACATTTTTACATCACCATAGCTGTATGAGGTCCTGTTTTTGCAAGATGAGCTGAAGTTTTTTTTCAGGCGCCGTTTTGCCATGCAGTTAAGTAAGAGTTTAATTTAAATTATAACTTTAATTATGGGTTAAATGCAAAATGTCTATATAAAAAATAAACTGGAACAATAATTAGCATTGAATGTAACACATATTTCATAGTTTTGTACAATTGGTTACTGGTCACTTTTGTGTGTATCGTCTATATATTATGTATATATGTTATGTATATAGTTTTATTTGAATTTTGTCAATTGGATTTGCTTTTAAAGGATACAAACATTTGCTATAGAAGTATCAAAATAATATGATATCTATATTAAACAGTGTCATCATAAACTTATCTAAATATTTCAACCACAGATAAGATGATAGGGAAACAAAAAGCATACACATATCACTTAGCAGTTAGTTCAGTGCTCACATATAATTTTCAATTCCAAATATGTTTTGTCTGGAAAAGAGGCATAAAAATGTTCTGTGTTATCCATTAGCTATTCCGACCATAGACGAGAAGATTTAAACATAATTTATCCAGACAATCTGATATTTTTCACTATTGCGAAATTCTGGTTGTTAAAAGTGTATTCTCGAGATATTTGTGATGTTGGGAATCATTCCCACTGCTGTAAATATCATATATGTGCATCACTAAAAATGTGCTTCTTATCTGATAGTTTATTAACAGTGGCGTACATACACCCTCTATCCAAAACTACTGGCAGGAGAAGTGAATAACATTGATGATCTTGGTTACAATGGCATCTGAGAAGGGTTGGGATATATTACGCAGCAAGTGAACAGTCAGTTCTTAAAGTTGATGTGTTGGAATTAGGAAAAATGGGCAAGTGTAAGGAACTGAGCAACATTGACAAGGGCCAAATTGTGATGATTAGACGACTGAGTCAGAGCATCTCCAAAACGGTCAGTCGTGTGCGATGTTCCCGGTCTTGTGGGGTGTTACCGGTATGCAGTGGTTAGCACCTACCAAAAGTGGTTCAAGGAATGACAAACCGGTAACTGGTGACAGATTCATGAATACCCAAGGCTCATTGATGCTCATAGGGATAGGGAAGCAACCCCGTCTTATCCAATCCCACAGAAGAGCTAATGTATCAAGAGCTGCTAAAAAAGTTGCTGCTGGCTTTGACAGAAAGGTGTCAGAACACAGAGAGCATTGCAGCTTGCTATAAAAGGGGTTGCTTAGCTGCAGACTGGTCAGAGTGCCCATGCTGTTTCCTGTCCACCACCAAAAGGGCCTACATTGGGCACGTGAGCATCAGAACTGGACCTTGGTGCAATGGAAGAAGGTGACCAGGGCTGACCTGAGGAATCACGTTTTCTTTCACATCATGTGAACAGTCGGATGAATTTGTCACTTATCTGGGGAAGAGACGGCACCAGGGTTCACTATGGGAAGAATACAAGCCAGCGGAGGCAGCGTGATGCTCTAGACAGTGTTCTGCTGGGAAACGTTGGGTACTAGAATTCATATGTATCTTACTTTTATACATACCACCTACCTAAACATTATTGCAGACTAGTACACCCCTTCATGACAACGGTATTACTTTATGGCAGTGGCCTCTTTCAGAGGGTTAATGCACTTGCCACACTGCAAAAATAGTTCAGATATGGTTTGAGGAACATGACAAAGAGTTCAAAGTGTTAACTCAATCGGATCAAGCATCTGTGGGATGTGCTGGAAATACAAGTCTGATCCAATTTACAGAACTTAAAGGAAATACAGTTCTAAGTACTGGGGAGAAGCGGGACCCAGAAGCGATTTACCCTGCACTCAATGGTTTCTGTTTCCTTGCCCCACCATTCAGCGCTTTACCAATGAAGTCACCTGCGTCATTCTGCTGAATGAGGCCAAGTTAGAAATGACCAGGCCTGTGTCGCCGGAGGACAGCATTGGAAGATGGAGAAGTGAACTTGTACGTTTTTTTTTTCCAGTGAGCAGTGTGGGGGCAGTATTTACAGAGGACTCTTTGGGGGCACTAGCTTTATGAAGCTTGATGGGAGCACTATCTACAGGGGGCTCAATAGAGGTACAACATACTACAGGGGGCTCTTTGGGGGCACTAGCTACATGAAGCTTGATGGGAGCACTATCTACAGGGGGCTCAATAGGGGGACACTATCTACAGGGTGCTCTTTGGGCACACTAGCTACATGAAGCTCGATGGGTGCACTATCTACAGGGGGCTCAATAGGGGGACAATGTCTACAGGGGGCTCTTTGGGGGCACTAGCTACTTGAAGCTCAATGGGGGCACTATCTACAGGGGGCTCAATGGGGTCCTATCTACAGGAAGTTTGATGGGGCACTAGCTACAGGGGGATCTATAAGTAGCACTATCTACAGGGGGCTCCATGGGTGCACTATCTACAGGGGCGTCTATATAGGACACTATATACCGCGTGCATAATCAATCCGACTATCTACAGGGGTCTCTGTGTGTGGCGCTATCTAAAGCTGGCACTGTGAGTGAAACTTGCTATAGGGGGTACTGTGAGTGGCACTATCTACAGGGGGGCTTGTGAGTGGCACTATATACAGGGGGCACTGTGTGTGTGGTGCATTACTTTACAGTGTTTGACACAATTGTATTCAGGGGCACAGTGTATGGTACTATAATATACAGGTGTGTTGTGTATGGTGCAATTATATTTAGGAGCACAGTATGTGGCACCATGATAATTTTATCTTCGTTTACAGGTGCGGAAATGTTGAAAAGTGGCAAATTCTGCAGAAATATGTGATGGCCGGGAGAAGTCGTCATGAGGCTTGGACCGGATAGAAAAGAAAGGAGATAAATATTGACTCAAATCTGAAAAGACAACACCTGTGAATCACTGGATTTATAGAGAATCCGTCACTTCTCCTGACATGTCTGTTATAGGAAATCCTTGTTTTCCACAAAAAGTCTTTGTGTAGTCCAGGACAACTGGGTGTTACCATTCCCCTTTTCAAGAGCATGTGTCCCTACACAGTGTGATACTGTGAGTGATGGATGGAGACTGTCAGTATGTACTTTTTGACATGGGGAATGTTAACACCTATTTGTCAATGCTGGCACAGATAGGTGGTTTTCACTGTAGCTATAGACACGGTGCGGCAGGGCGGTGGTGGAGGAGGGCCCAAGTTTGGGGAAAAGCCCAGTGCCGATAATCTACTTAATCTGCCACTGCTCCTCACAGGAGGTACTCCTTCCAGGCCCCAACAGCAAGCCTGCCCTCTGCTATGTTTTCAATTCCACCCTATTATATTTGTACTGTCAGACAATTTAATGCTATGCTGCACATCATGTGCCTGCATAATAATGTTATTGACAGCTCTGCTGGGAAACAGGGTGACCTCCTCAAAATGAGTGAGGAGGTGACAGGCATTCCTGAAGATTTGCCAATGACTTAGGTACTATTAACACTGAGTTTTCATTGAATATTTGGCATATCATAGTGTCATAAATTGTAAGGCCAAAAAAGACATATGTCCATTTAGTTCAGCTTATTATTCTGCACTATGCACTGAGAAAACTCCTCGCACTTAAGCAAAAACTCTCTATAGGGCCACACCCACAAGATGGATGCCAACAGAGTGTCCATTTGATATCAGTTTGGCCAGTATACATCTATATACATTCTTCTTAACTGTATGAAAAAACATAGTCGCCTACACTATTCTATACAGAGCTATACAGAAAAATCACATACCGCATGATATAGGTATTTTTAAACATGGGAGCCTACGAGCGATGTATTCCTACACAGTTGTATATGTACATCAGAAAATACTTTCAATATATACCACCAATGCAATGTGAACAGACCCTGAGCTACAGACATAGATCACTTTCCCTTTCTTTGCTGCTGTGCTACATTAGATAATATTGGACAGCTCTGCACTGCTTGTATAATCTGTGCAGCACGTGGAGTTTGGAGGTCCTCCTCGTGGGAACATCACCTAATAGACGATAAAAGGAAAGCCAGTTCTGCCATGGTAGGCACTCCAGGTCTGACTCCACGCCTTGGTGAGAAGAGTGTAGAGCAGAGGTTCAAAGTACTTTCACAGGTACATTCAATGCTGGGGGATGTTCAAGAGCCACAATTATCTCTGAAATGGTGGAGAGACATTTTACACATGGAGAAACAAGACACATGAGATTGCAGTGTGGATCGCTGGTAATATTTTCTAAATGTGGTAATTCAGTTTATTTGATTCTGTGCAGTAACAGGATAAGAGGGACAAGCATATTGTCTTGTGGGCTTTTCCCATTATTAACTTTTAAAGGTCTTTTTTTATCCTATCACTTGATGAGATGAGAATAATCCCTTAATACATGACATATGATCAGTAGAGTGCTAAGGAGTCCCAGGGGTCTCATTCTCAGTAGTTTGCTGCCTGCAAATGAGTGACCTCAGCGGTGTATCATTGAGCTCCCAGATCTGTTAGTGGGAGGTCTGAGGAATACCCTGGAGGGAAATGCAGAAGATTGATCTGTTTTAGGTTCTGAATTTTGCCAAACAAAAAAAGAACTTGAACATACCAGACAAGTGTGTCCATTCATGTTAGTGATTAATTAGTGAGACAAGCAGAACTTACTAGACTACTAGAAGTCCGGAGATTGTATTAAGTAGACCCCCCCCCCACACACACACACACAGATCTTACCAGACTCCCAATTTTTTGACATACCACAAGGGTTGATAATAAAAAATACTTTTAAAAGGACTGCTCACTAACATTACTCCTCTCTATATGTCCAATTAGGCATATGGACGTCCTGGAGTAGGATTCCTCGCTCTGAACCCCATCTAAGAGTCAGCGCGGAAAGCTGCTAACAACAAATGACTCTTTCTCGGGCGGACATGGCCCATTCAATGTATTGCATGGTCGACTATACAAATTAAACATGCTTACTAATATCATGGGACGTATACTAAATAATGAAGACTATGTGCGGAGCATTTAAGAAGATCATACACTATTCAGCATTATTTTAAACCAAAAAAGAGATCTTGATATCATGCAATTATATTTGTCAAAATACAATTTTATTTAATTAACAATTTATTACACATCACTGCAAAAATACAGAAATAACCCCCATCCCAAGTATATATTATAGACATTTAAAATATATAAATATAGAAAGCCAGGAGAATTCTAGTATAGTATCATAAATGATGATAACTCCTCACAAAATCCATATACCCCTCAGATAAAGTGAAACTAGATAGCATATGTATTCATATATGCACAGAATACAAAGCACGATCAATTAAGGCAAATGAAATCTCAATGCATTAAATATATTGAAGTGACATGACCATGCTAGTAATCCTGCTTGAAAACAGTGTAAGAAGCAGGATATCACTCAATTAGTAACGAATGATAGTTTAGAGTTACTAGTGCTTAAAATTCAGCATACTTGAGTTGGACATGATGAGTATATAGTAAGGCACCTGGACACCGAGCACCTCGACGCGCGTTTCGCAACCTTCGTCGGGAGGTGTAATAGCTACTCTGACAGCTCCAGTTTAAATACAATATAGGAGAGCCCCAGTGATCAATGGTGCACCACACACCGCTCACACCCACGGACGTCATCCCGTCAGTGTCATGACGAACACCACTGAATGCAGAGCATAACAGGGATGCCCGTCATTTCCTGACTGCTTCCGGACTGAGAACGGTAAGTGCCGCAGTGCGCAAGCGCACCACCATCAGGCATAATTTATATATAAAAGCTTCGTTAATAAGGTAATATCAACCTTATATCTCCAAAGATTATAAGTCAAACCTTTACATAGAATTATTTTAATTTTAAATGTATACCAATGGAAACCCATACAATGCAACTATCAATATGTGTCACCAGTTATGCAACACATATAAATAAATTGCAAAAGACATCAATGAAACGTAATATGAAGCCATACTGCTGTACGACACACAATTGATAGTATTTTATGTGCGTGCCCCAAACATAACAATTAGTTGCGCTAAAAAAATATATATATATATATATATATATATATATAGCATATATCTGCATATATGAATAACTAAAACTAATGAATCATAAATACATAAAGAGCCATATGTGAAATAGTGAACAAAATGTGGTAAATCATATGTATATACATATAGAAAGTATAATAATACACAACACCATTGTGTTATACGAATCTGCTATATATAATATATAACAAATTATAAATAATAACTGGAAAAAATATAATAAATATATAAAATATATATAAAAGTGCAAATTCCTAAATGTGAAAATGTAATTATATAAAAAATAAAAAATATATTAAAATATAAAATTCCCTTCTTGGTAAGCCAGTGAATGCCACAGCGAAAGCACATAGAAGGTCCCATAAGGGGCGGACACCCGGAACACCCACCAAGCGGGGGCCCTCCGCTCAGGGACGTGCACCGTGTCCCAACCCCTTGCCAGACAGACAGGCAATCGCCGAACCATCACATACCAACCAAGAAAAAGATATATATATATATATATATATATATTTATATAAAATAATATTACTATTCAGCATTAGACTTCCACCAGAATATTGTCTTAGCCAAGGGATGTCTACAAAAAATCATCAATTTCCAGAGAGCTTAGTTTAGCAGTTATCACCATTAATCCCAATATAAAATAATATAAAATGCTGTTCACACTGGCAGATTCTAGAGCAGAGATCAGCAGCACAACCTTCACAGATAACCCTCTCAGTGTAGGGGTGCATGCGGCCGACGTACCGGTCAATGGACTTCAACAACAGAAAAAGTAGAGAGAAACCGCAGCACTCCGAAGTATTTTCTAGAAAATGTGCACATGACCTGGTGAATAAAAACATTTTTTTCTAGAAGCTACATTGGAGAGCTGCGGTTTCTCTCTACCTTTTTACTGACAGATTCAAACATCTATATAACTAGTCTTACTACATTCTGAAATGAACAATAGGTAATATAACCCCCATGACATGTACATGAAGTCAGGATAGCGGGGATAAACTTTTCATGTATCTCTTTCAGAACCCCGTAGTGCCCCCATAACAGAGACAGTCTTTGTGCCAGAATGACTCCATAAGAAAATTCAGCCAGAGAGCTTCTGCAGTAGAGCTAAATACAGTGACCCCATAATAATACAAATCTCAGTGCCCGATGTCAGTTACAGCCACAGTGCCACCATTACAGAGCCAGTCAAAAAACTTCTAGAATACTGCAAGCTGAGGGGACTCCATAGCAGTGGCAGCCAAACACCTTATTAGTTGTGCCAGTCAGTGTGTTAACCTAAAATACAGACATTATGTCTCAATAGCAGAGCCACTCGCCACTACTGGAAATTAAACCAGGGCCATAAGTCTCAATGGGCAGCACCTACAGTGTTCTTTTCAATATTTTTTTCCCTATGTCATTTCTTATAATTATTACAGTCATACAATAGGGCTGAGCCCACAAGCTGTTGAAGACAATGACCTTTGTACTGGCAGGGCAATGATGATGATCCACTGCTATTGTGCTCCATGATCAGATGCATCCATGTGAGAAAGGTAAAAATTCTGATAATAGAAGTACTGCGGAGTATGCAGAGTTGTAACTTGAAACTCTTGAGCCCAAACTATCAAGAACTATTTCGAGTTTTTGAAACCTTGTATGGGTCAAAGTGCAACCTATGCACCCCTATAGTTATTCCACTGGGAGTATGATGGCGCTTTATAAGCAATAGGAAACATGTCTAATTATTTAACATTTATTGAATTTCATTAGCCAAACCTATTCCAAAATTCCCCAAGATTAAAATTTGTAATAAAAACTCAAGACTACAGTAGTTCAGTTTTTGAGACATTTGTCACAATGAATGTAAACAATATAGTGATGGACTTAAGCAGTGATATACCATAAAATATACCCATAGTTCTAAAGACGTCCTCCATTGTGAGATACTGGTATATATATATATATATATATATATATAATCAGAGAGGATTATGAGATCAAAATTCCAGAAAAGTCGAAGGATCATTGTAGAGGCTTCTATGTTCTTAACTGTCCTGCAGCATAAGTCATTGTTTTATTGTAGTCAGCTCTGTGGAGCTTAGTACTGAGTCATAATTCACTGAAGCCTTCATATCATATAGAACTTTTGGATCAAATATTTCATCTTTTCCATCCATTTGTAAAGACACAGCTCATCATTATTTCCACAGCTCGTTTGATCTCGTTGTTCCTCAGGCTGTAGATAATGGGATTAATCAATGGTGTCACCACAATATATACCAGGGACCTGTATTTGTTTGTATTAGATGAACTGTTATCAAACGGAGTCAGGTAAACTGTGATTAGGGTTCCATAAAATACACAGACGATGGTCAAGTGAGAGCTACAGGTGGAGTAGGCTTTTCTTCTACTATAAGTTGAAGACATTTTAAGAATGGCGAATAAAATACAGATGTATGTCATAATGATAAAAGCAAATGGAAAAAATATAGTAAAAAACGAACTAATAAAATCTGGCAACATCAAAATGGAAGTGTCTGAAGTGGCTAATTCCACTACAGGACCAATGTCACAGAAGAAGTGGTCAATGTAATTAAAGCCACAGAATTTAAACTGGATAACAACAAAGATCTCACTTGATATTAAAACACTGACTAAAAACCACAACCCAATAACGAGCCGGAGGCAAAGATCTGTACCCATCAGTGAAGAATAACGTAATGGATGGCAAATGGCCAAATATCTATCATAGGACATGACAGCAATGAGGAAGCATTGTACAGATCCAAATAAACTAAAGCCATACAATTGTGTTATACAGCCCCAAAAAGACACAATGCCCTCCTCGACAATTATCATGTCCAACATCATAGGAACAACGCTGGTGGTTAGTAAGACGTCAACTGTGGATAAGTGTTTCAGAAAGAAGGACATTGGGATTTTAAGGTGGTCAATAGTGGTCACTAATAGGATAATCAGAAGGTTTCCGCTCAGTATAAACATGTAAGTCAGGATAAAGACAATGAATAGAAGAGTTTTATATTTATAAAGACCTCGAAATCCAAGGAGACGTATCTGTGTGACTTGTGTCTGATTGTCCTCGCACATTATTTATATGTAGATGAATATCCAAGATTGTTTTCTTTTTGGTTCCTACTATATAAAATGAGAACATTTGAGCATGTGTGTGCACTATATGCCAAAAGTATGTGGACAACCCTCCAAATTATTCTGTTGAGGTATCAACATACTTTTAGACATAACGTGTATAGAAAAACACATAAAAATAACCAAATCCAGAATGACATCAGTTTTTTTGTTCTACTTACAGGTGGTTCCCTGCAGAGGTGGCTCACAAGAGATCTGGATAGAAACAACGGTTCTTCTCATGCAAATTGTGACATTTCCCAGATGTTGATGTCTTTTATAGCTTGAATAGAACATATACGATTCCCACAGGATTCTGAACTAATAATCATCCTCAAGTGAATGAAGTGAACAGATGAGACTGGTTGTATGATAATTAATTGATAGTTAAATTGCTCATTGGGAGAGGATTATTATTCTACAATAAGTGGTGATTAATATCTTATTATTATTATTATTATTATTATTATTATTATATTTTTAGACAGAAAAGAACAGAAAAGCTTGTAAAGGCTCTAGGCTGTTTGAAAAGTTTTCCAAAATGAAAACACATCATGTAATTGAGCAGTCGCGAGTGTTGTATGAAATAGTTTGACCCAGGACACATTCCCACTGTATAGTTCAGAGTAATATCATGTAGAGGGACCTGTACATATTAAGCACGGAGAAGGTCCTGTATGCCGCTTAACTGTCGGCAGCTTAGCACTTTCAGTGATAGTGTGCCCAGACATTTATTTTAGACCTCCCTGCTAGAATGTTGTTTTTTTTATCTGTGACACAAGCTGATCTTACTGCTAAGTAAACAATTATTATAATGTTGATACTCTATTCATAAAATATTCCAGTGTTGTTTCTATTTATTAATTACACAGACACATACAGAATGCACTGATGAAAAAACTGTGTCAACATGGCATCAAAAAATGAGTGCAGATGATAGAGTAGACCTATCGCTGATAGGATTGCTGGATCATGCAATAAGCAGTATCAATGACAAGGATAGGGATAGAATTAGTCCTGACAGGCTACAGTTTCTAGTTTCTACAGATCTAATATGCAGAGGGAGGCCACAGGAATAGTGGAGGGGATTGCTGGCTATGGGCACTCACATGTAGAAATCTGATAGTAGAGCACATCCATTCTAAGTATGCTATACCCTGTGTTTTTTGCCTTTTATAAAAACATGATGACTTATCATCCTGCACTGACACCTAATCAGGCTGAGATCTTGGAGCAGGTAATACTGTAATGGAGAAGATCCTATTCGCAGCCAAAATATTGATAGGCAATGGGGAATTAAGTATACTATAGGCCCTGGACTGTTCCCCAAACTTGCCCCCCCCCCCTTTCTCTGCTGCCACCCTGCTGCGATCTGTCTATAGTGAACACCACCTTTCCGTGTGAGCATTTACAAATAGGTGTTAAAATTCCCCTTGTCAAAGGTCTGTGTTCCTACATATTGTCAGTCTCCAACCAGCGCTTACAGCATAACACTGTGTAGGGACACATCCTCTTGACAAAGAGAATGGTAAAACCCATTTGTCCATTATTTCTAAAGTACAAAAATATTTTTTGTGGTATGGTCCAGACCTCATCACGAGTTCTCCCAGCCATGGCCTATTTCTGCACAATTTGCCACTCAGATGTCTTCAGCACCTCACTTTTCCAACATTTCTGCAAATATAAACAATGATAAAATTCTCATGGTGCCAAACACTGTGCACCTAAATATAATTGCACCATACACTGCGCCCCTGAATATAACAGTACCATACAATATGCTGCTAAATATAATACTACCATGCACTGCGCTCCCGAAGATAATTGTGTCAAACACTGTAAAGTAAAGTACCACACACAGTACCACTCACAATACCCCATGTAGAGAGTGCCCAATAGAGAGCCCACTGTAGATAGTGACCTTAAAGAGGCCCCTGTAGATAGCAACCCCATAGAACCCCCTATAGCTAGTGCGTTCTGTAAATAATGCCCCCTATTGATAGTGCCCCTCACAGAGCCCCCGGTAGTTAGTGCCCCTATAGAGCCCTTTGTAGATAGTGCCCCCTGTAAATAGTGTCCCCTGCAGATAGTGCCCCTTCTAGAGCCCCTGTAGATAGTGTCTCCATAGAGTCTCCTTTAAATAGTGCCCCGTATAGATAATACCATCATAGAGTCTACTGTAGATAGTGCCCCCATAGAGTTCCCTATAAATAGTGCCCATCATAGAAAACCCAACGGTGCCCCATAGTGTCCCCTTTAGATAGTGTCCCCTGTAGATAGGGCCTTCATAGAGTAACCTGTAGATAGTGCCCTTCATAGAACCCCCTGTAGATAATGCCCCTCAGAGCCCCTTGTAGATTGTGTCCCCTGTAGAAAGTGCTCCCCACAGAGTCCCCTGAATATAGTGCCCCAAATGGAGTCCCCCATAGATAGTGCCCATCATAGTGTCCCATGTAGATAATGTCCCTCAGAGCTCCTTGTAGATTGTATCCCTTGTAGATAGTCCTCCCCATAGAATCTCTTGTAGATAGTGACCCCATAGAGCCGCCTCTATATAGTGCCCCCATAGAGTCCCCTGCAGATTGTGCCCCCATAGAGCTGTCTCTAGATAGTGCCCCCTGTAAATAGTGGTCCCCATAGAGTACACTGTAGATAGTGCCCATATAGAGTCCGCAGTTGATAGTGCCCCCATAGAGTCCCCTGTAGATACATAAATGGATCCACTGGTCCAGCAGAAGACAGTACCTTTTGGAGCCAACTAATTGCTACTAAGGTGACTGACTTACACTACAATGCAAATAAAATGGACAAGCTCGTGTTCAGTCTAGATGGAGGGATTTTGATCATAACAAGATCAGTCGGGCTGATAGTGCAATTGATTTTCCTTTTTAGAGAATACAAATCCAAATTGTTGGTTTCTGACTTGACCCCCACATGCAAAAAAAATTGCATTGCAAAGTTGTGGTCATTAGAGTTCAAAATAGTGCTAGTATTAAAGCTTAGCTTAGCTTTTTTATATCAGGGGTGCAGAACATTTTTTGGGTTAAGGGCTACATTGTCAGATTGTACCACTTCCAAGGGCCGCAATACAACTTACAGCTAACCACATACCTCGAGTGTATGCTATAAATGTCTGACAGGTGGGGGTTCCGGTTCAATCAGAAGAATGGGGAAATGCTGCTCCCCTGTTCGGCACTCTAGAGAGGAAGAATTATGGTGGGCACACATAAGCACGGTCATCCCCACTGTAGTTTATAGGAGTAACTCCCAAAAATTACAGTGGAGAGAGCCTCATTTATACATAACTGTAATGTCCGTGGCTGCGGGCCATCAGCGCCAATCTCCTCCTGACAGCCGCAGCCACGAGTCGGCAACGATGGCCCCAGCCTCTTCCTCGGGAGACGCCAGCGCTCGCGTCCACTCACCTCACCCGGATCCCGTAGGGTGCACCGGACTTCTGATGACTTTAACCCGTGAGTACCCTGGACTATAAGAGGGGTTTCCCCCTGCTTCTATGTCTGAGCATTGTTGATGTTTGCTAAGTTTGTCTATGTGATGGCCTCCTAGTGTCTTCCTGTTCCTGTTCCTTGCATTCCATACCATCCTGGTCGAGCACTGTGCTGTGCCAAAGTCGCGTCGTGCTGTATCCCACGTCTGACCTGCTTCACCTCGCCTGATGTCTACCTTCTGCCTAGTACCAGCCGAGCCTGCCTTACTGCTGTCCGAGCTGCCACAGGTACCTATACGAACTATAGACATTGACCTGCGCCTTGTTGGCAGCTGCCATACCGCCATGGCGGTACGGCCCAGTGGGTCCAAAAACCCTTCATGACAGTACGCTCATGCCATGGACCCCGCTGGTCGATTCAAGACTATGACGACGTCTCAAGAGATGCGAGCGGATATGCTAGACCTCCGGTCTCGACAGGACCAATTCCTCCAGACATTGAACATTCTTGCACAAGCTGCCGTTCCTCCTACTACACCTCCTGGCAGTATTGATACTCATACTACACCTCTTGGCAGTGTTGACCCGCGTGTTTCTTTGCCACTTCCTGACAGCTATGATGGAGAAGCAAGAACCTGTCCTGGATTTCTGAATCAGTGCCAGATCCATTTCAGCCTGTATAATAGGACATTTTCAGTCTGATGGCGCAAGGGTCGCTTTTATCATCTCTCTCCCCACTGGCAAGGCTCTTGCATGGGCGAACCCTATCTGGGAGAGACAAGGACCAGAGACCCGTGACTTCCAAGCCTTCCTCCGGACTCTTCGTATGGTGTTTGAGGAGCCTGGTCGGGTCTCTTCTGCAGCGGCTTCTTTGATTAACGTACGCCAAGGAGACACCTCCGTGAGTGAGTATGCCATCCACTTCCACACCCTGGCGGGAGAGCTGATATGGAACAATGAGGCCCTGGTGGCCCATTCTGGCATGGACTGTCTCCTAAAATTAAGGACGAACTTGCCGCTCGGGATCTGCCGTCTACCCTGGATGACCTCATCCTTCTGTCCGCCCCGATTGATATATGTATCCCAGAATGTCTCCAAGAGGTTCGACGGGAGGGAGTCCTTCCCAGTTTGGCTCCTACTTTGGCTCCTGCTGTCCTCAGATGTCGATACTCCGAAGGAGTCCGTGATAATGGACCAGTGTAAATTATCCACCCAGGAGAGACAATGCAGATGCACTTCTGGACTCTGTCTTTATTGCGGCCTCGGTGGCCATCTTGTGCGCCTGTGTCCCCAAATATCCCAAAGCCTAGGGTTGCTAGGAGTGACAACCTTGGGTAAGAATGGACTTCCGTCTAAATTGTGCATACCTGTGACCATAGTGTCCAGTGAGAGAACGCATCAGGTCTCTGCGTATTTGGACTCTGGTTCCGCTGCTAATTTTATCTGTAGAGACCTGGTGGACCTTCTGCAATTACCCACCACCCCCTGGAGAGCCCATTGACAGTTGCATCAGTAAATGGACTACCTCTGCCAGACCCAGTTATAGCTGTAACCAAGCCACTGAGGCTCCAAGTAGGGGCTCCACTCCGAACTTCTGTCGTTCTATGTCCTATCCAAAGCTGTTAATCCTGTGTTGCTGGGCCTGCCTTGGCTCCGACTTCATGTCCCAGTCCTGGACTGTAACTCTGGAGAGGTTCTCCAGTGGGGTCCTGAGTGTCAAAGCCGTTGTCTGGTGCAGATTCGTTCGGTTCAGCCTTCTCTGCCTCGGTCATTGGCAGGATTGCCGAGTCATTATGCTGCTTTTTCAGACGTCTTCAGCAAGAGGGAGGTGGAGACATTGCCTCCACATCGGGCGTATGACTACCCTATCGAACTGATTCCTGGTGTATCCCTTCCCCGTGGTAAGGTATATCCTCTCTCCTTGCCAGAGACTCTGTCCATGTCCGCCTATGTGAAAGAGAACTTGGAGAGGGGCTTCATACGAAAGTCTTCCTCCCCGGCAGGAGCCGGGTTCTTCTTTGTCAAGAAGAAAGATGGCTCTCTTCGTCTTTGTATCGACTACCGAGGTCTCAACCAGATCATGGTAAAGAATAAATATCCGTTGCCACTGATCTCTGAACTGTTTGATCATATATGTGGTGCCAAAAATGTTTCTAAACTAGACCTGCGTGGAGCTTACAACCTAGTCCGGATTCGCCAGGGTGATGAATGGAAGACTGCATTTAACACCTGTGATGGACACTATGAGTATCTAGTAATGCCCTTCGGCCTGTGTAATGCTCCCGCGGTCTTCCAAGAGTTTGTGAATGACATTTTCCGTGACCTCCTCTATGTTTGTGTAGTAGTCTACCTTGATGATATCTTGATTTTTTCTCCAGATCCTATGACGCATCAGAGACATGTCCGTCAAGTTCTGCTACGGTTAAGGGAGAATCGTCTGTACGCCAAGTTGGAGAAGTGCATGTTTGACAGAGATGCTCTACCCTTCCTGGGCTACATCATCGCAAATCAAGGTCTCGAGATGGATTCTGACAAGGTAATGTCTGTCTTGGAATGGCCACGCCCTCAAGGCTTGAGGGTCATACAGCGCTTTTTGGGATTCGCCAATTTTTACAGGCAATTTATTCCAAACTTCTCCTCACTGACTTTTACCATCTCTAACCTCACTAAGAAGGGTATGAACACCAAGGTGTGGACTCCCGAGGCAGAGTCCGCATTCAATAGCCTAAAGAGTACCTTCACGTCAGCCTCTATCCTCCATCATCCGAATGTCTCTCTGCAGTTCTCGTTGGAGGTTGACGCATCCTCTGTCGGTGCTGGTGCACTCCTGTTCCAGAGAGGTCCCAAGGGCAAGTAAAGGGTATGTGGATATTTTTCTAAGCTCTTCTCTTTCGCAGAACGCAACTACTCGATTGGGGATCCGGAGTTACTGGCCATCAAATTGGCTCTGGAAGAGTGGAGACGTCTACTAGAGGGTGCAGCTCATCCAATCCCAATATTTACAGACCACAAGAATCTAACCTACCTCCAGACGGCCCAACGTCTGAACCCTCATCAGACCTGCAGGTCACTGTTCTTTACCAGGTTCCAGTTTGAGCTCCATTATCGCCCGGCCGACAAGAATGTGAGGGCCGATGCATTGTCCAGGTCTTTGGAGACGGAAGACACCATAGAGAGTCTACAGAACATTATTGATCCGTCTTGCATTGTCTCTGTCAATCCCCTGCAAGTTGGGGACCTCCAGGGAGGGCTTTTGTGTGCCTGGCTGATCCTGGAAGAATCCTCCGCTGTGGACACTCCTCTAAACTGGCAGGTCACGCGGGGGTACGTAAGACCCGGGATCTGATTGCTCATCATTTCTGGTGGCCCACGCTGCCCAAGGACATTATGAACTTAGTTTTTTTCCTGTTCTGTATGTGCAGCCAACAAGACCGCTCTCTCCAGACCTGCTGGCTTGCTCCAGCCATTGCCTATGCCCAATGATCCCTGGCAGCATATAGCTATGGACTTTATCACGGACCTGCCTCTCCCTGCTGGATGCAGTGCTGTCTGGGTGGTGGTGGACCGATTTTCGAAGATGGCCCACTTCGTTCCTCTGACCGGTCTTCCATCTGCTTCTCAGATGGCCAATCTATTCATCCAACACATCTTCCGCCTGCACGGCTTGCCGCAGCATATTGTGTCTGTTCGGGGGGTTCAGTTTACCTCTAAGTTCTGGAGTTTTGGACTTTTCCTCAGCCTACCATCCTCAGTTCAATGGTCAGGTCGAGAGGATCAATCAGATCTTGGAGAACTACCTACGCCACTTCATCTCCAAGCAGCATGATGACTGGGTGCAGTTTTACCCATTGGCTGAGTTCTCCTACAATAATCACACCAGTGAGTCTACAAGGAATACACCGTTCTTCATTGTCTATGGTCAGCACCCATGAATTCCTCTCCCGGTGCCCGATACTTCCGAGATACCAGGGGCTGACTCCACTTTTAGAGACTTCCTGCAGCTCCGGCAGCAGACTCGATCCTCCATCCTAATGGCAGTCGACCGCATGAAACGGAAGGCTGACACAAGGAGAAGGGAACCTCCTCAGTTTCTTCCTGGCACAAGGGTCTGGCTGTCTTCTAGGAATATCTGACTGAGGGTGCCATCGTGCAATTTTTGCTCCCAGGTTCCTCGGACCAGTCGAGATCCTGCAGCAGATCAACCCTGTCACCTACAAGCTTCGGCTGCCTCCTACCCTCAGGATCCCCAACTCCTTCCATGTCTCTCTCCTGAAATCGGTGGTTCTGAACCACTATTCCAAGACTCCTAGCCCTGCGGTTGCCTCCAGCGGCCCTTCGGACACCTTTGAGGTTAAGAAGATCTTGGACACCAAGAAAGTGAGAGGAAAAACTTTTTATTTGGTAAATGCCCCTACTCTTCTGAAGAACTTTCTCTCTCGCTCTGGTCCCAAGAAGAGGGTGCGTAATAGGGGGGATACTGTAATGTCCGTGGCTGCAGGCCGTGAGCTCCAATCTCCTCTTAACAGCTGCAGCCACGAGTCGGCTGGATCCCATAGGGTGCGTGCGCACGCTCATGCCCGCTCTTAAAGGGGCAGAACACGCACCGGACTTCTGATGACTTGTACCCGTGAGTACCTGCTTAACCATTTGAGAAATAAGAAATGTATGGCTCTCAGTATATGGTGACACACAACTAATTTTTATTTTTAACAATTAGCTTTTTAAGTAGTAAAACATTAAAAAAAACCAAAAACTACTGTATTTAAATTTGGTATCGCCATCATTTTATTGACCCACAAAAGGTGAACATATTCTACAAGAAGGTTTAAATTTAGGAGTCTTAACAGAAAAGGAAGAAAAATAACTTTACACGGATTTCTCCATTATTCCTATTTTTCATGCCCTCCCCAAAGTACACAAAGACAAATTCCCCCCCTTAAGACCTATAGTCTCAAGTATCAGTTCATTGAATGAAAGACTAGGAGAGTGGTTGGACAATAAATTACAACCTTTTGTGAAAAAGCCCCAAGTTATATTAAGGACAGTACAGAAATACTTAAAATAATGGATAACTTAAAATGGAACACTAACTTCAGCTGTGTGACTCATGGCTCTGTATTCCTTGATCCCTCATGACAAAGTCATCTTAGCAACCAATTAAATATACCAGCTACATAGAGGATATCAGGGAATACATTGTTGATGTCACTTTTAAAACACAATTATTTTTTGTTTGATAATATTTTCTATCTACAATGTCTAGGCTGTTCAATGGGAGTGAAATTCTTGCCCTTCCTAGCTAACATCTACATCTCCTGGTGGGAGGAATACTACATTAATAACAACTCAAATCCATATGTTAATGATATCCACTATTATGGTCGCTATATAGACGACATTTTAATTATATGGTCTGGTTCCCATATATCTATACACAAATATGCGGAATATGTGGTATTCACCTACAACACAGACCTAGTAATGATCTCTTTCTTGGACATCACACTCACGGGAGATTCTTCCAAGTCATGCATTTTTAGTGGCCTCTATCGTAAACCAACAACAGGGAATTCGGTCCTGCACGCAGACAGTGCATACCCTAAGCATTTAATTGACAATCTACCTATTGGAGAATAAATAAGTGCCAAAAGAATATGTACCCAACATCATGCCTTTTTGACTGAATGCAACACTATTGACCCCAGATTAAAAGCATGAGGTTATTCTAAACAAAAGCTCAACCGAGCAAAAAACATTGCAAAGGCCAAATCTAGATGTCAATATCTATACCCAGAACAAAAACATATACATTCAAATGACAATTTTTTTTAAAATGTTACATTTTTGACCTCCTTCAGTAATGATTATTGGGAAATAGTGGCCATTATAAAGCGTTATCTCCCCATATTGGACAAGGATCACACTTTAAAAAATATCTTAAAACCAGGCTGTAATTTTGTGGCAAGATATTCCACCACGATAGGGAATTGTATTTCACCTAGCCTTTTTCCTAAGACCACATATAATAAAAGGGCATGGTTAACTTGCACCGGCTCATACAAACGCGATTACATAAAATGTGCCAAGTGCGGCATCATGTCTACAATTTGATTTCTTCATTTAGTAAAACAATCTTTCCTATAAAAACATTCATAAATTGTAATACCACTAATATAGTATATGTTTTATCCTGTGAAAAATTTAATCATCAGTACGTAGGATGCACCATTAGAGCTCTCAAAAAAAGAGTAGCTGAACATTTAGCTGATATAAGAAATCCTAAAAAAATGAAGGCGTCGGGAGCGGCCAAGCACTTCATAGAGATTCACCAAAGTGATATTAGCACATTGAGAGTATGTGGATTGGAAAGAGTTTGTAATCCCAAAAGAGGTGGGGATTGGAGGAAACTCTTACTAAACAGGTAAGCAGTATGGATTTTAAAGTTACTTTAATGACTTACAGAAACGACCTCATGTATATTTATTAAATTATACTTTTTCAACATCCAAAGGGTGAAAATGTAATTATAATCTGGTGAAATAACAAAGAACAAAAAATAAATAATTCAAGAATGTTTATAAAATGCTCACAATATGAATATTTTTCTGCATGCACAAGCATGATTATATAACTTTTCTTCTTTATATCTTAATGGGAATTGAAGTTATTATATTAACTATGTTCTAAAACATCATAATGTTATGTATATACCATACAAACAAATTATTTTTTAGTTAAACAATAGAGATAATAACACTTTCAATATTGGTCCACTTTAAACCCTTCCCGACATTTGTCGTAAGTATACGACATGGAAAGCCAGTGCTTACCGCAAAATGTCGTATACTTACGCCAAATGTTTGGCACCAGCTCAGAAGCTGAGTCGGTGCCATCATCGCTGGATCTCAGCTGTATCTTACATCTGACATCCAGCTGTAATGGCGGGGACCGGAATTAGCTTCAATCCCTGCCATTAACCCCTTCAATGCAACGTTCAAACGTGATCGCTACATTTAAGCGGTTTGCAGCTCATCGGAACCCCAGCAATGTACTGACCAATGAAATTGCCGGGGTTCCGGTGGCTGCAATGGCAACCGGAGGCCTAATACTGGCCTCCCGATCTGCCTAGCATGGAAGCCGGTCAAGATCCGCCCGGCGGCGGATCCTGATCGGCTTCTGTAGCCGCCGGCAAAATGGCGCCGGCTCAGGAGCTGATCCGAAGTCATCAGCGGTGGAAGTCAGCTGTATGTTACAGCTGACATCCATCTGTAATGGTAGGAACCGGAGCTAGCTCCGATCCCTGCCATTAACCCCTTTGATGCAGCAATCAAAAGCAATTGCTGCATCTTAGCGGTTGCTAGCAAATCGCCAGCCCTGACAGGCAATCAGGACTGGCACTCCTGCTATGGCAACAGGAGACACAATGGCCTCCTGCTCTGCCATTACAGAAGCCGATTAGGCCCCGCCGGGAGGCGAAGCCTAATCTGCTTGCTGTCAGTGAATAACTGACAGATCTAATGCATTGCACTACGTGGTAGTGCAATGTATTAGGAAAAAAAAAATCTGACAGTTGGACCGTCAAGTTGAGAAAAAGCGTAAAAAAAAGTGAAAAAAATAAAAGTTTAAAAAAACAATAAAAGTTTCAATTAATAAAATAAGACACAATCGCCCTTTTTCTCTTATCAAGTCCTTTATTATTGAAAAAAAAATAATAAACCATACGTATTTGGTATCGCTTCGACCGTAACGACCTGAGGTATGAAAATATTATATTATTTATTGCATGCGGTGAACAGCGTAATAAAAACGTAAAAAACTTTACCAGAGTTTCTGTTTTTTGGTCACTTTGACCAACAAATATTGGAATAAAAAGTGATCAAAAAGCCGCACGTATCCAAAAATGGTACCATTAATAACTACATCTCATCCCACAAAAAAAAGTCCTCATACCACTACGTCTATGAAAAAATAAAATTAGTTATGGCTCCAATAAGTCAGGAAATAAAAAATATGCAGTTGTGCAGATCAGAGGGGAACATTTCTTCTGTTTCAAGAGGCGATTTATCAAGGACCTAAAATTAGGGAACCAGGAACGGGAGGGCCCAAACATATCTGCTGGAAGCGAGGGTTCCCGTATTATACCAGGACAACACTTTCCCAGAAAAATTCCCCAAACTGCAAAGGTGCGGAGTGTGGACCAAAAGGGGGATAAGAAAGGACGCCATATATCAGTGCGACACCGGCCTGTGCAGAAAGGATTACTTCACAGCGTAACACACATCTATGGATCATTTTATTGTTTTTTTACCCCATTATTATGCCACCTGACTATGCCCCTGATGTACTCTGCCCAGATTACATGTACCCCCACATTATAAATGGAAACACCAGCAATAATCAAACAAATCTACTACCAAGCAAAATCCGCTCTCCAAAAGCCAAATGGCGCTCCCTCCGCTCTGAACCCTACAATGTGCCCAAACAGCAGTTTCCTTCCACATATATGGCATCGTCATACCCGGGAGAACCCTTTTAACCATTTTTGGGGTGTGTGTCTCCAGTGGCATAAGCTGGGCATGACATATTTGTCACTGAAATGGCATATCTAGGGAAAAATATAAATTTTTAATTTGCACCATCCACAGGGCAATCATTTATGGAAAAGACCTGTGGGGTGAAAATGCTCACTACACCCCTTAATAAATGCCTTGTGGGGTGTAGTTTCCAAATGGGGTCACTTCTTAGGGATTTATTTTTATTATTTCACATCTGAGCCTCTGCAGTTGTGAACCAATACTTTGTAAATCGACAAATTAGGCCTCAATTTTACATGGTACGCTTTCACTCCTGAGCCTGGTCGAATGTCCAGGCAAAAGATTAATGCCCCATGTAGGGTGCTTCTAAAACCGGGAAACACCGCATAATAATTAGAGAGCTGTCTTGTTATGGTGGCACAAGCTAGGCACCACATATTGGCATATCTATGGAAAAAATCCCATTTTCACTCTGCAACATCGAGTGCACACTAATTTCTACAAAACATCTGCAGGGTTAAAATGCTTACTACACCCCTAGGTAAATGGATTGAGGGGTGTAGTTTCCAAAATTTGGTCAATCCAGCAACATCTGCACTCCAAATGGCGCTCCTTCCATTCTGAGCCCTGCCGTGTGCCCAAACAGAAGTTTATGACCACATATGGGGTATTGCCATACTCGGGAGAAATTGCTTTATAAATGTTGGGTTCTTTTTTTCCTTTATTTGTTGAGAAAATGAAAAATTTTGCGCTAAAGCTACGTCTTATTGAAGAAAAAGGATTGTTTTTATTTTCACTGCCCAATTCTAATAAATTCTAGAAAAAATCTGTGGGGTCAAAATGCTTACTACACCCATAGATGAATTCCTCAAGAGGTGTAGTTTCCCAAATGGAGTCACTTTTTGGGGGTTTTCATTGTTTTGTCTCCTCAGGGGCTTTGCGAATGTTACATGGCCTCTGCAAACCATTCCTGCTAAATGTGATCTACAAAAGCCAAATAGCGCTCTTTCCCTTCTAAGCCCTGCCGAGTGTACAAACAGCCTGCTATTACCACATGTGGGATATTGTTTTACTCGGGAGAAATTTCTTTACAAATTTTGCGGTGCTTTTTCTCCTTCAGTCCTTGTGCAAATGAGAAAAAATTAGCTAAACCTACATTTTCTTTGAAAAAATTTAGTTTCTCATTTTCAGGGCCTACTTCCAATAATTTCTGCAAAAAACCTGTGGGGTCAAAACGCTCACTATACCCCTAGATAATTTCTTCAATGGGTGTAGTTTCCAAAATGGGGTCACTTGTGGGGAGTTTCCACTGTTTTGTCCCCTCAGGGGCTTTGTAAATGTGACATGGCCTCCGCAAACCATTCCTGCTAAATTTGAGCTCCAAATGCCAAATAGCGCTCTTTCACTTCTAAGCCTCGCCGTGTGTCCAAACAGCTGTTTATTACCACATATGGGGTATTGTTTTACTCGGGAGAAATTGCTTTACAAATTTTGCGGTGCTTTTTCTCCTTTAGTCCTTGTGGAAATTAGAACAAAAAAATCACTAAACCTGCATTTTCTTTGAAAAAGTGTAGATTTTAATTTTCATGGCCTACTTCCAATAATTTTGTAAAAAACCTGTGCAGTCAAAATGCTCACTACACCCCTAGATAATTTCCTTGAGGTGTGTAGTTTCCCAAATGGGGTCACTTTTGGGGGATTTTCACTGTTTTGGCACCGCAAGAGCCCTTCAAACCTGACATGATGCCTAAAATATATTCTAATAAAAATAAGGCCCCAAAATCCTCTTGGTACTCCTTTGCTTCTGAGGCCAGTGCTTCATTCCAATAGCACGCTATGGCCTAATGTGGGATATTTACAAAAACTGCAGAACCTGGGCAATAAATATTGAGTTGCATTTCTCTGGTAAAACCTTCTGTGTTATAAAAAAATTGTATTAAAAATGTATTTCTGCAAAAAAAATATGAAATTTGTACATTTCACCTCTACTTTGCTTTAATTCCTGTGAAATGTCTAAAGGGTTAAGACATTTTCTAAATGCTGTTTTGAATACTTTGAGGGGTGAAGTTTTTAAAATGGGGTGACTTTTTGGGGGGTTTCTAATATATAAGGCCCTCAAAGCCACTTCACAACTGAACTGGCCCCTGTAAAAATAGCCTTTTGAAATTTTCTTGAAAATGTGAGAAATTGCTGCTAAAGTTCAAAGCCTTGTAACGTCCTAGAAAAATAAAAGGATGTTCAAAAAACGATGCTAATCTAAAGTAGACATATGGGGATGTTAATTAGGAACAATTTTGTGTGTTATAACTGCCTGTCTTACAAGCAGATACATTTAAATTGAGAAAAATGCAAATTTTTGCAATTTTTCGCTAAATTTTGGTGTTTTTCACAATTAAATACTAAACATATCAAGCAAATTTTGCCAGTAACTTAAAGTCCAATATGTCACGAGAAAACAATCTCAGAATCGATTGGATAGGTGAAAGCATTCCGAAGTTATTACCACATAAACTAAAACATGTCAGATTTGAAAAATGAGGCTCTATCAGGAAGGTCAAAAGTAGCCAAAGAGGAAAGGGGTTAAGATTACATCAATATATGTTACTCCATATTTGTATTCCAAACATACACAAGTTACAACACAGGAGCTGTTCTTCAGCACCACACAGTAGTTTCTTGTGAAAAAAATTTCACTGTGCTTTCCTTCAGCACCACGGGCTAGACACTATAACTAGCAAGTAATTTGTTCATAATCTTTACGAACATGCAAACTACATACATTGGCGAATTTTCAGCTGTAACTAATTGGAATTTCACCATCACAATATTTTTCATTGCAATAATAAGTGTTGTCATGTATTAAGAACTGTCAAACCTCACCACAGCTCATGCGGTCTTCCTTCTCCCTATGTGATATCATGAAATTAACACACCTGAGTTAGTCTAGGATCAATGGTGAAAGCTGTTTTTCAAATCACGTCTAAATTAGTCAGAATTTTACAATAAGTTGTATAAATAAGAAACCTTTACTCCACTGAGAAAATGAGAACATAAAACTGCGGGTAATTAGCTAATTGTCCCAAACATCACACAAGCCATTTTCTCCAAGTAAACAGATAAGATAAATCTGAATGTAAAGAAATGTTTAAATGAAGCCTAAAGTGGCCCTGTAAAGTCTCCTGTGCTACCTTATCTGTGGCCAATATAGGACGGAGGGGGAGCTGCTGAGCTTGGGGATATGTTGTTTTCAATAGTTTGAAACTATATTTTCACGCAAAAAGCTTCGTAAATTCTAGCAAAACTCATAGAGGAAGCCTGTGACTCCTGCTTCCCCTGCCCACTCATAGAAAAAGCCTGCGACTGCTGCTTCCCCAACCATGCATAGAGAAAGCTTGGGAGTCCTGCTTCTCATGCCCACTCGTAGAGAAAACCTGTGAGTCCTGCTTCTCATGCCCACTCGTAGAGAAAACCTATGAGTTCCGCTTCTCCTGCCCATTCATAGAGAAAGTCTGTGTGTCCTGCTTCCACTGCCCACTCAGAAAAAACGCCTATGAGTTCTGCTTCCCCCTGCCACTAATAGAGAAAGCCTGTGAGTCCTTCTTATCCCGCTACTCATAGAGAAAGCCTGTGAGTCCTGCTTCTCCCTGCTCACTCATAAAGAAAGCCTGTGAGTCCTTCTACCCCCCACCATTCATAGAGCCTGTGAGTCCTGCTTCCCCTTGGTACAGTTTTGGTTTAGTTACAGGCTCAGAGCTCAAGATCTGGCTAGTTATTAGGAAATCTCGTGTTTCTGTCTAAAAGAGCGCTATCTATTGTGTTGTTACTTACTGAGCTGTAATTGCTGTATTAATACAGGAGTTAGTGCTTTTTTTAGATGGAACGCGAGGTCTCCCGTTATGAGCCTGTAGGTTACCGTGGGGGATTGTTGAAGGACGTTGAATGTGGGAGTAACTGTTTCGGGAACCATAGGAAATATTTTTAATAAACGGTAAGGCTTGTTAATTTCCTAACACCATACTTGGCCGAAAGAAGGTGTTATGCGATTAATTATAACATGTTAATATTTAGGCTGTAGGATTTCTTATCTACCTGATGTCCACCACTTTGAGCGGAGATTTTCTACTGAGTCATAACCTCCCCATCTATCCCAGTTGCCATCCAGAACACAATTGAAAAGTGACCTCCTTTTTTGGTGCGCACAAACTGCTCCAAGTCAAAAATACTATCTCCATGGAGAATGGTAAAGGAATATAAACAGACATAAATCCTTACACCTCTTTCATTAGCAGAAAAGGCAGTGTGATGTCTATACTTTACTTTTTTTATTTTTATGAATTGATTTCATACTCTGGGAGATGTGCCTCCCAAATACATACAATTCCCAGAAGGTAGTTCCTCACCACAGGAAACATTACGCATCTATTTCATACTTCCTACTTTCCATATAAATAACTTCATATACAATTGAAAATAAAAAGGAAACAACATCAAATAAAAATCCACCCTGGAGACCTTCAGCTTTCAAGTTGAGGTCTCTATTTCCAGCATCCCAGCTTCTCTCACCCAACCCCACGAGACCTAGCAGCCAACAATCTCTCATTAAATATGGGACATTATAAGCCCTTTCCTGACAGCCATTCCTCCACATCCTTTACTGAGGAGAAATTAAAGGCCTTTTCCTAAAAAATAACCCGGAGCTTGGAGGGAAACGAAAGTGCACATTTAATGTTCGATAAAATAAGTTTTTCCTTCACGTTTTCCTTTTTGTAGCAAATGACTAATCTGGGAAGAAACTAATCTTTTAATTATTGTAGTTTGGAGATGTAACTCTTGCTGCTCTAAAAATGTTATCTCTGCCCTCGACATTTAGTAATTTCAGCAAAATGGCCCCTGGTGGAGCCTGGAGAGGTAGCGCTTGTGTTGTAATGGCACCCAATGTTTCCGTTCCACAAGATAAACTAGGCAGCGCCTCTTTACCAATATTTTCAGTGATTTATTTTTACATTAATATCTTACAGTTCTCTCTTTTAGTACCTTCTGAAAATCCTGCCAATCTTATGTTATACCTTGAGCGATCCTTCATATCAATTAATTTAGCAGACAACTTTTCATTGCTTGGGGTACAAGTCTTCAATTCACCTTTTTGACAGTACGGACACCGTTTTTCCCAGTCCTTTATCATTTCCCTCCACCTCCTCCAAGTGAACTTTGATCTTACACAAACTGTATCTTAACTTCCCTTAACAATGCAATATTTACTCTCCTACCCCCCCCCCACTTACATAGAAAGTTCCATTAGGCCCCCTGCACATGACCGTGCCTGTAATCACTGTCCGTGATTTCGGGCACTGATGGCCATAGATAGCCACCCGCATTTGCGGGCTGAGGTCCCATATAAAGTATGGGAGCATGGTCCGTAAAAAAACAAAAAATAGGACATGTCATATCTTTTGCAGAGGCTTTCTATGGCATGGACACCTTCCCGTAAATATACGGGAAAAGTGTCCGTCGGCCATAGAAATGAATGGGTCCGTAATTACAGACCATAATTACAGTCTGTAATTATGGATGAAATCTACAGGCGTGTGCATGGGGCCTTACTGAGTTTAATACTTGTTAAAAAAATCCATTATTTTTTCTATGGTCTCTTTCAGACAAGCGTATTTGTAAATGACCGTAATTCTGACTTATTACGGATGATATTGCATCAGTATGTCGTCAGTATTTCATCAGTATTGCATCAGCATTACAGATCCGAATTACTGGTGGGCTGTCTTCTAGGGAGAAAATTGAATGACATAAGACAGCCCTTTTTAAAAACTAATGGAATACGGACTAAATACAGACCAAATACGGATGCATCCATATTTTAATCACTCTCCATAGATTCAATAGCCGTTTTCCATCCACAATACAGATGGCAGTAGAGCATGCTGCGTTTCTAAAATACGCACCATGTGAACCCAACCTTGCTCAGCTCTACTGTAACTTTAGATTTCACAGCAGGGGACTTAAACCTCTTCTCAAATATTTGTAAAGGGAAGCTCCTGGATCGCCTTTGTTTATTTCATATTATATAATCCTGCTGTCTGCACCTCGTTGTATTTAATAGCAGTCTAACACCCTGCAGAGACTTTTATCCTTTATATATCAGCACAGGCCCCTCTTAAATTTTAACAATAGGACATATCTCAACACTTTTTAGGTACAGCACCATTTAGCTGCCATCTCACATGAGCGTGTTGGCCCCTCTGAACTTATCCAGGGTGAAAGAAAGCAGACATCTTCAGGTTATTCCAGCACAGAGGAAAGTGGCAGCTCTTTTTACATACATCACACTTAAATTAATTAGTAAGCGGCTTTCTCAGGTAGAAGTAAGGGTTCCTCTAGACTTGTCCAAGGAGAAGCTTCTGCCCAGGTTCTTCTAAATGGCCACTGCAATAACCAACAATGTCCCAATGGTGCAGGGAAAGAATAGCAGATAGCTATATGTTCCACAGGTGCCACTTAGATGCTTAGCAGGGCAGGAGTGGAAGTGGAGACCTCCTAGCACATAGTGACGGTGGCGCCTGATATTTAAAAGTGTTTTGTTTAAAAGGCAACATGGGAGAGAGGCAGTGGTGGAGGGTGGTGGTAGAAGGTTCCAAGCTCAATAGGATCACTGGCGGTTGTAGTATTTGGGGCATGGAAGTCAGGGTGTGCAGAATACAGCCATACTCTGCCTAATTCAGATGCCAAGTAGATCACTTAATCTTGTGGGTTCTAGCTAGAGGTGAAAGTGTTGCTACGTCAGCACGCTCACCTGTTTTCTCTCTTGTATATTTTCCACATTCTACTGAACAATGGGGGAACCATTGCTTTTGTTAGTTTCACTCGTTTAATTTTTTTTTTTTTGCCTTGGAGGAATGGAAATGTCTTCTCCTCACAGTGATGTCTAAAACTACTTATTTACAAAAAAATTTACATTTTCTAGACCCAATATTACTGCCGTTATCCTCTATCTAGAGCTTGCCCGTTGAGACACCTTTTTTGTTTATCTGGAGATATATTCCACCCCTACTCATACCATTACGTAACTGCCCGGTAACAAGCATCAATCGACAATAACATGTTGATCGATGCTCTATGGTTTATTTATACATGGAGCAATGATCATGTAAATTTTACTCGTAGACAATAAGCAAAAATAGTAAAACCTTTTAAGAAAATATATATATTTTTTTAAATCACCTTCATTTTAATAAGAGTATATTGTTTAGTGGTTACCACACAGGAAAAGCAGAATTGGGGGCTCCTTTTTTAAGTGTAATTAACTTTTAAAAAACTTTTCACATGTCATATTGAGTTACTCTTTAACAAAGATCAACACAATTACAAATTACAGGGGATGATAAAAAGACAAATATTTACTACATTTACATCTAAAGGAAAAATAAATCCAAGATCAGAAATTGAGTTATTTCATCAGTACATTTCTTGTGTTGGATTTCTTCCACATAAAGAGGAGATGATCTGGAGTTGTAGGTTACTCATCTCCTTTGATGTGGAATATACAATTATGTTTAGTTCAGTAAGAGCAGATGAATAAACTTGTCTCGATTTGTAGCTCGAGACCCTGATGACTTGGATTTTCTGGACGTCCACATTACTAACCGGTGCAGGAAGAAATGAGCGAATTAGAAATAATTTGCCAGAGATACATTGATGGACAAATCGTCTATTATAGAGTAATATCTCTCTTGTATAAGACAGTGGAGGCTGAAGTAGAGATCTGTATTACACAATTTCCACATCCAATTTCTTACATAAGTAAAAAAAAAGGCTCCAAAAATAGGAAATTTGTTTGCTGGGGAGATGGCAGCAAAAGCATTTATCGTTTTCTTCATCACTAGTTGTAGGTTTGGAGTAAATAGTAAATTATTGGCTATCTCTGTGTATTACATGAGTCCCGGTTATTTGAAACTTTTCTGAATGCCACAATAAAATTGTGACTAACTTCCAAGACTTCTACTCCAAGAACCTGCTCGCCCTTGCTTATAGGAATTTCAACAATTTTGCTTAGAATATAGAAAAATGTATCCTTGATTACTCTTAAAGGAACACTAAATATAAAAAAGGCAACAAAAAAAAGAAATGACCCAGCAATTACTACCGTAACCCCTTAAGGACAGGGCCAATTTTGGCCTTAAGTATCAGAACTATTTTTGATTTTTCTTTTTTGCATCCTAGCGGTTATAACTTTTTTTTAGATAGATATATATGAGATAGATATGAGATTGATAGATAGATAGATAGATAGATAGATAGATAGATAGATAGATATTTACAACTCTAACTAGGGCTTACCTTTGAATGCCCCAGTCGCAGAACAGTATTTTAAAAAAAGCTTCACCCTCTACTCCCACTAATCTTATGTCAAGGGTCTGAGATCATTCAAGATGGATGAATGATCCCTTCAGTGCCCCAATTATAACTGATTGTTTTACCATACAGGTGGGAACACACCTTTTTACTGATGATGGCTGATGCAGTGATAACCAATATCGGCAGCTCAGAACCTGACATAAGTCCCCAGGGTGGCCTCTTGTATTTATTCAGTCAACAGCTGCAACGTTTCCGTCCTGCGCTTGAAAAAGGTCCTACAGCAGGACGGAAACGTTGCAGCTGTTGACTTAATAAATCACATACTTTTTGGAACCATCGGAGTGCTGTGGGATTTCTTTCATTTATATATATATATATATATATATATATATATTGTATATACAGTGAAGGAAATAAGTATTTGATCCCTTGCTGATTTTGTACGTTTTCCCACTGTCAAAGTCATGAACAGTCTAGAATTTTTAGGCTAGGTTAATTTTACCAGTGAGAGTTAGATTATATTTAAAAAAAATACAGAAGTCACATAGTCAAAATTATATATATTTATTTGCATTGTGCACAGAGAAATAAGTATTTGATCCCCTACCAACCATTAAGAGTTCAGCCTCCTCCAGACCAGTTACACGCTCCAAATCAACTTGGTGCCTGCATTAAAGACAGCTGTCTTACATGGTCACCTGTATAAAAGACTCCTGTTCACAGACTCAATTAATCAGTCTGACTCTAACCTCTACAACATGGGCAAGACCAAAGAGCTTTCTAAGGATGTCAGGGACAAGATCATAGACCTGCACAAGGCTGGAATGGGCTACAAAACCATAAGTAAGACGCTGGGTGAGAAGGAGACAACTGTTGGTGCAATAGTAAGAAAATTGAAGACATACAAAATGACTGTCAATCGACATCGATCTGGGGCTCCATGCAAAATCTCACCTCGTGGGGTATCCTTGATCCTGAGGAAGGTGAGAGCTCAGCCGAAAACTACACGGGTGGAACTTGTTAATGATATCAAGGCAGCTGGGACCACAGTCACCAAGAAAACCATTGGTAACACATTACGCCGTAATGGATTAAAATCCTGCAGTGCCCGCAACGTCCACCTGCTCAAGAAGGCACATGTACAGGCCTGTGTGAAGTTTGCAAATGATCATCTGGATGATTCTGCGAGTGATTGGGAGAAGTTGCTGTGGTCAGATGAGACTAAAATTGAGCTCTTTGGCATTAACTCAACTCGCCGTGTTTGGAGGAAGAGAGATGCTGCCTATGACCCAAAGAACACCATCCCCACTGTCAAGCATGGAGGTGGAAACATTATGTTTTGGGGGTGTTTCTCTGCTAAGGGCACAGGACTACTTCACCGCATCAATGGGATAATAGATGGAGCCATGTACCGTCAAATCCTGAGTGACAACCTCCTTCCCTCTACCAGGACATTAAAAATGGCTCGTGGCTGGGTCTTCCAGCACGACAATGACCCGAAACATACAGCCAAGGCAACAAAGGAGTGGCTCAAAAAGAAGCACATTAAGGTCATGGAGTGGCCCAGCCAGTCTCCAGACCTTAATCCCATCGAAAACTTATGGAGGGAGCTGAAGATCCGAGTTTCCAAGCGACAGCCTCGAAATCTTAATGATTTACAGATGATCTGCAAAGAGGAGTGGGCCAAAATTCCATCTAACATGTGTGCAAACCTCATCATCAACTACAAAAAACGTCTGACTGCTGTGCTTGCCAACAAGGGTTTTGCCACCAAGTATTAAGTCTTGTTTGCCAAAGGGATCAAATACTTATTTCTCTGTGCACAATGCAAATAAATATATGTAATATTGACAATGTGATTTTTTGTTTTATTTTTAATATAATCTATCTCTCACGGGTAAAATTAACCAAGCCTAAAAATTCTAGACTGTTCATGTCTTTGACAGTGGGCAAACTTACAAAATCACCAAGGGATCAAATACTTATTTCCTTCATTGTATATATATATATATATATATATATATATATATATATATATAAAAGAAAAGTCCAAATACAATGTCAGCCGCACAGCCTTGTAAATCATAGGTGGGTGCCGACCTGCCCAGGTCAGGGCTAACAGAGCTGCTGTAGTAGAATCCAAAAATCAGGCAGCACTCCAAGGTATAAGCAAGGTAGAAAAAGGTGCTTTATTGGTCCATATACACACACGACGTTTCAGCTCAATACAGGAGCCTTTCTCAAGTGATCTCACCAGGGCAACCTCTTTCTATATGGCACATTAGAGCTTTTATGCTACCTGGAGACCCCATATTTGAGCATGGAATTGCTAAGTAAAAGCACCTCTGGCTTTGGCAAATCCAGCGTGTTCATTTGTACGTTTTGGAAAAGGGTCCCCCTTCTCAAGTGTGGAGCCGCATGGAGAGACTTGTAGAAATAGATGCCCACTTGGACTGTGCCTGAAATGGGTAAATTACAAAAACATTTATTGATAAAGCTAGGTTTAAACCGGATTCACTAGTTCTCGTATAATGAAAAAAATAACTGTGGAAGCGTCGCACAAGTTTTATCTAACCTAGCAGTTTAGTTTTGGGGAAAAAAGTTTTGCTGTCCTTTAAAACAAGTAAAATGTTATATTGACCTGTTTTTTTTCTGCAGGGGCAGATCCTGGAGATAAGAATCGTGCATAAAACGGGTGGTTGCTGCCAGGGAGTCTCCCCACGAAATAGAAAAGGTCAAGGAGAGAGAAAAGGGAATGGAGGAAAAAGGACGTACCCCTAAATCAAGGAGCGGTTAAAGCTATGTGCTGTAAGCATATTTTCAGATTCTGCTGTACTTCTGCCATATACCGGGGTTTCAGGCATGCTATTGGTCCGTGCCCACCGGATTCTATGTGAATATTTATTGGAGTATACGAACGTTTGACACAACTGTATATATCAGAATACATACCAGCATTTGGGACTCTTGGATTGGTGTCCAAAAAACTCCTATTTTTACAGCATTAATTCACATCCCAGGAGTGAGCTTCACATTTATATCACTCACTTTTTTCACACACATGGCTTGTTTTTAACCATTTATGATCTAAGGACTTATTTACGGTGTCTATCTCATTAAAATCCTGAAACACGAAAATGCCCATGTTGCCCAAACCACAATGTTCGAGAACAGAAATGGCGGCTTTTGTATTTGGTGAAAATGCCGAAACGGATGGTGTGAACACATCCCTACAAAGTAAATTCAAGGATTGTGAAAAATTGGCGTCCAGTGAGACTAAAGTGTGGTGGGACCTCACCACACTGCGCAATTACATCTCAAAGGACATGATTCCGAGGGGTCTCAGATTGCGTAAAGTGCCCACACATAAATACTCAGAAGAGTTTCTGATCGATTGGAACAAAACGTTATCGGAGTGCTCTATCAACCTCATGACTCTTATCACCAAGCATGAGGAGATTAAGCTCACAGAGCTACAAGTAGACCTCACTAAAATTAGGGAGGAAATCAGCTCATTTTCCAGTTCACCAGATTATGCAATATTACAGAAAAGAATGGACGATCACTTGGAAAAACTAGAGAAGTCTATTGCGGATACTAAAAAAACGAAATTCACACGTGACACCCAAGATTATAAGAATGATGAAGTGTATTCTTGGAATAGTGGCAATTATAATAGACGTGGAGTAAGATCTATATTAAGAAAACGCAACGATTCACACAAATTTAACTCCAGTTTACACAGAGTCAGTTTCAGCTCGACTGAACCTGAAACAACCGATGGAGCAGAGGGGGATTCGGATCCCGAATTGATGCAAGGAGCACGTACATTCAAGTCTCAATACGGCAATAAACGGGGATCTTCAAAAAACGGGGGAAGAGGGGGGGCAGGAAGCATAGATCGAACGGACTTTACTCAACCCAGACGATTGAGGAATCACAGGGAAACCTAGATGTGATTAATCTATCATCTGTACCTCTCTCCCCGATCCAACTCAAGGTCCTATCAAGGGGACTCAATTTCGTGCCTAATCAAAATTTTGATGTCTTTTCCACTCTTCTTGACATTAATAAGTTTGTCCGTAATCTCACGGTGAAAAGGCACTTCCTCACTTCAGAGGCGACCACAGATGACCATATAACAAACTCTACGGTTAATATCAACAACTATAGGACGCTCATGTTTCAAGAACAGTTGGCATTACTATGCTTGGAAGATCTGGCGGGCGAACAAACACAGAATTTGAACACCAGCCAAACTCCTAAATTTATTACTAAAAATCCTAGGTTCTATCCAACTCAGTCCCGCACCGAAGCTATGGACACTTTTCAATCAATTATAGAGAGAGAGCTACATAAAATCAAGAATCTAACTGGATGTGACAAAACCTCTCATAATTTATCCATTGCGGAGAAACAAGCAATTAAATCTTTGAAAGAAAATGTGGACATTGTGGTTCGGATGGCGGATAAGGGAGGGTCCATTGCCATTATGGATAGGGCTATGTATATGGACCAAATTTTCCTGTTGTTGGATGACGCCAATACTTATGTTAAAATGTGTGAAAATCCCACTAATGACTTCTCCTGTGCATTGAGAAGTGTACTTGATGAAGGGTTGGATGAGGGACTATTAAGCAAAAAAGAATATGACTATCTATATGTGGAATTCCCGGTAATACCTATAATGCACGCATTGCCCAAAACACACAAGGGCATTGTTCCGCCCCCGATGCGGCCTATAGTATCCGGTATAGGGTCCTTAACAGAGAGAATTTCAGAGTGGCTGGATTGCCACCTTCAACCATTGGTCTTAAGGGCGCCAGGTCATTTGAGAGATACGAAAGATGTTCTTTCTATCTTTCAGAACAAAATCTGGAACCCGGACCATACTTGGTTGAGTTGTGATGTGGTCTCTCTCTACACAAGTATTCCACATCACGTTGCTATTGACGCCCTCACCCACCATTTACACAAGTACAGTGGATATGACCCGATTTTGCAAAATTTTATAGTCAAGGTGACCATTTTTTTGATGTCTCACAATTATTTCAATTTTGCGGGCACCTTCTATCTTCAGAGGAGGGGAGTTTCTATGGGGGCAAAGTTCTCTCCGTCCTTGGCCAATCTGGTCATGTCCTGGTGGGAGGAGTCCACTCTTTTTTCCTTGTCTAACCCATATGTGGGCCATGTCCACTGGTATGGCAGATACATCGATGACCTCCTATTTATTTGGGAGGGCGATGTGTCTGCCATACAGGAGTTCATGACCTTCATGAATGATAATGATCTCAACCTAAGGTTTACACATGTTATCAATGACACAACCATTAATTTTTTGGATATCAAATTTGTTTCCAAAAATGGTTCAAAGGTGTGCACAGAGATTTATCATAAACCCATATCGGGGAATACGATACTACATGCCACCAGTTGTCATCCTAAGCACACTATCTTGGCAATACCCGTGGGTGAGTTGACAAGGGCCAAGAGGAATTGTAGCACACAGTTGGGATACATTAAGGAGGAATCTAGAATATGTCGCAGACTTACAGCCCGTGGATATAGGAATTGGACATTGGAAAGGGCCAGAACCATTGTTAAAGATAAAGATAGGGATGGTCTCCTATCCATCGAACGCAAATCAGACACTACAAGCTCTGGTACAGTAGACACTGATATACCTACTTTGGTACTTCAATACAGCAATCAATTCAATCTTATTAAAAACATGGTACTTAGGTACATTCCTTTGTTGTATGAAGATACTAAATTAGAAGAGGTATTGAGAAGCGGGTGTCGGGTGGTATCGCGGAGACCTCCAACCCTTGGCAATATGCTGGCCCCGTCTTTATTGACTACTAGTCTTCCTAAACCCACGTGGTTAACCCATAAAGGATACTTTAAATGTGGGACACATCCATGTAAGGTCTGTAACTTTTCCAAGATCACCAAGGATTTTTCAAATTCCTCAGGTAGCATCAATTTTCCAATAAAATCGTACATCAACTGTAATAGCAATAATGTCGTCTATGTTATAGAATGTACCATTTGCAAGCTTAAGTACGTGGGGTGTACCATTAGGAAATTCAAACTCCGGGTTTTAGAACATCTAAGTTATATCAGGAACCCCAATTTTTTGAATATCTCAAATATCTCCAGACACTTCATTTCACAACACAACCGTTGTGTCAACTAATTTTGCTGCTATGCAGTGGAAAAAGTTAGAGGTAATATAAGAGGGGGGAATATTAGACAACGCCTGTTAACGAGGGAAGCCTTCTGGATTTACAATTTGGAAACACGATTCCCACAGGGTTTGAATGTTAAGAAGGAACTCATGTTTCATTATTAAAATCATAAGTTACATACAATATCTGCACAAGTCTTTGTGAGCTTAACAATCCTCATGTACTTCCCCATGGGAAGATTATTTATTATGGAACTACATCGTGGCTCATTAATATTTTCAGTACCATCAATCGTGAATATAACATTTATTATGTAATGGGTTGTTTCTTCCCTTCAATATCCCTGTGGTATTTTCGTTGAGATAAGCGGGCATTTCATTCTTTTATCTACCCACTCCAATCAAGGGGATTCTTTTTAGGGATCTTGATCTTACAGATATTCACCACATACCCCCCTTTCTTTGGTGATAGTTCTATATACATCTAGTACCATTTGGTATAGGGTAAGAGATTGGTAGTACATATTATTGGATTAAATATTAGGAGATATGCCCGATTGATTGTAACTTACCATCACTCTCAGCACCATATATTGAGGACAACGACATCAGTCACGGAACCCTCTCTTTCTGGGTACCCTTCAGATACTCGCGTTGAGATGAATGGATACACTACCATGATAGCTAAATACTCCTTTCAGCACCATATATTGAGGACAGCGACATCAGTCACGGAACCCTCTCTCTCCGAGTGTCTTTCTGATACTCGTGTTGAGATGAATGGGTATAATATTGTGACAGTTAAATATTCCCTTCACGGGGATCCAATCAAAGGTTTGGATCTCTTCAGGTATTTTCCTTACATAATGCTCTATCGTAATAGGTCAGAGAATTTTCAGCACCATTTAGTATGGACAGGGACAGTTGCAATCCGAGTTATTGACCTGATATTGTGTGATAATATTTGAACCATTGGAATTTATTATAATCTTATTGCTCTTGGGGATCGTATATTAATATTCTATACACTCACAGATAATATTATGTTCCAGAATATAAATCATTTGATATAACACAGGGGGTGACTACGCAATTTATATTTAATATTCCTCACTATTAACATCTGTTAGGAGGTCCCTTCTATATGGAATAATGTACTTGAAATATATTAAGGACTACATATTTTTGAATAGTACCATTAGTTATATGGGTCATTTATCTAATTCTTGATAGAATATATTAATGTCAGTTTCATATAGTCGCACAAGGACAACTTTTACATCTAGATGTCCGGGATACATTCCCCATGTGGAGTATTTTTCCCGTGAGATACAATCTATAATTATTGAATATTAGATCCAGTGTAGAATGAATTCTGTTTATTATTCTTTGATATTTACATCTACAGTTACATTTCATCAGAGGTAGCTATCATACATATATGTTTTATATATTTATTTAGTTATTTTATATATTGTAGAGTTTAATGCACATAAACAGGTCTTCATGCATTGATGTTCTGGATATGTAGTTTTCAGGTTGCATTCTATCTTCCTTATAGATAAGTTGTAGGCACTGTGCCTTTTCCTCTTTGCGATAATCGGTTTATATCTCCAACAACGTCCTGTTGCGAACGTTGTCACATACCTAGGGATAAAGTATATTATATATGAGTACGCAATGCCAAATAGATATAGTATACAATAAGGGTTCTCGGACACTGTTTGATGCCATACAGATTTTTCAGGAATAATTTTGGGAACATTCTTTTTCAACGTGGACTCAGATAACATGTCCCTTTCCTTTTTGAAATAAACCAATATATGAAACATTGAGAATGATCTTTGCATATATTTTTGGGGAAAAAAACGCAGTAATATTCTATACACCTATTCAGACCTGGTTGTTTTTTCTGTTTAATTTCAATATAAAACATCATGGAAATAATTATAACGTTTTGGGATTATGAGAGCGATGTAATCATATTTACAACATGTAATTATTATTATCATATAGTTTACATACCTTTGTTTAGATCATATTTGTGTAAATCGATTTACATTTTATTTCGATGGGAGTTACATTCCCACTTTTTCTTTTTAATTGTATTTTCGATATGTTTTTGGATGCTTACATTACATATTTTAATATCTTATATATGTATTTGTTGGAGAATGTTATACTTCTGACTTAGCCAAACCATGAATATGTGTTGTTGTTTTTAAATTTCGTATATTGAATTGATAACATCTGTGATATACGTTGTGAGAACTGTGGGGACTAAGTCGTCCTGACTGCTATATTTACTATCTAACCCGGTATATTATAAGCTGCAGCTTTGAGCATCCCTAAATTGGTCTTAATACAGTTGTAATTTTTATATTCTTTTACCATTTGATGTGTTAACACTAAGGGATCATAGAAAGAGTTTTCCTCTCTATGTTTAATATATACTTCCCGTATTTTATCCATATACAGGAGGATCTCACCTGAGAATTTAATTAGCAGTCAGGGTTAACCATTCACCTGTTTTTCTTGCGTACTAATTAGTTACGCTTTTTAAGCAGACAGGACGATGGTTGTCCTCATACTTCTTTGCCATGATTAAGAGCACAGGAGTTGCTCGAAACGCGTAGGCTGGGGCATACTGCCTACTCACAATTTTTCTGGGACTGCGTCTCCCTACGATTTTTATAATATTACTTCAATAAAGATGGGAACAACGCTTCCTTTTTAACCCACAACTGGACTCAGCGCTGGATTACTTCCCTTGTTTTTTTTATGCTATTGGTCCATAGTGTCCTCAATTCCTGCCCCATTTACTCTTTATTTCTGCCTCAATGCTCGCCCCACTTACCCCTTGTTTAGCCTCAATGTTTGTGCGCCATGGCGAATGGACAATGCCGACCCTTACAGTATATATATAATAATGGTTATATGCAGGGATGCTGGGGGGTTAAATACAGGGTTGATGAGGTAATATACAGGGATGATGGGGGTTATATATACGGGGATGGTGGCTGGTATATAAAGGGATGATGGGGGGGTCCCTGTATATAACCACCATCATCCCTGTATATAACCACCATCATTCCTGTTTTTAACTACCATCATTCCTGTATATAACCCTGTCATCCCTGTATAAATCCCTCATAAGCCCTGTATATCATCCCCGTCATCCCTGTATATAAACGCCATCATTCCTGTATATTACCCCATCTGCCCTGTATATAACCACATCATCCTTGTATATAAACCTTGTCATTCTTGTATATAACCCCCATCCTCCCTGTATGTAACCACCATCATCCCTGTGTATTACTCCATCAGCCCTTATATAAAACCCATCACCCCTGTATATAACGCCCATCATCCCTGTATATAATGCCCATCATCCCTGTGTATAACCCCCATCATCCCTGTATATTACTCCATCAGCCCTTATATAAACCCCATCACTCCTGTATATAGCCCCCCATCATCCCTGTGTATAACCCCCATCATCCCTGTGTATAACTCACATCATCCCTGTATATAACCCTCATCTGCCCTGTATATCAACCCAATTATCCCTCTATATAATCTCCATCATCACTGTATATAACCACCATCATCATCCCTGTATACAATCCCCATCATCCCTGTATATAACCTCCATCATCTGTGTTTATTAACCCCATCATCCAAGTATTTAAACCCCCAGCATCCCTGTATATTACCCCCATCATCCGTTTGTATACTATTGGGGTGGGCACTTTCCATTCGCCGTGGCGCAAAGGTATTGAGGCCAAACAAGAGGTAAATGGGGCAGAGATTCAGGACATTGTGGAGCAATAAGCCGCCTGATATGCGGATATATGGCAGTAGTCCAGTGGAATCTGAAAATATGCGAGCTGCAAGAGAAGTTGGAGAGCCACCAGTGCCCACATAGCTGCCAATTTGTAGTGGTTAACGTTGCTGACGAGACTGAGCCTCTCATCTGAGATGTTGTTTACAGCCCGTTGTGACCATTTGTATACCACCGGTCAGGGTAGAACTTGACGCCTGCATCATCGGGGCCCCCTGTCATCATCACTTGTGACTAACCCTGCGGTCCTTGCCGAACTCCGCTTTAAAAAGGGGCCGTCATAGTGAGATCACCCCTCTAAATCTGTTTTTTTTTCTACTTGGTGGAACAATATTACAATCCTTCAGCAGTAAACACGTTGTTATTAATCATCAGTATCACTTCTCCATTTTCTTCTTGATGTTAGATTTCTCATCTCCACAGGATGTAACGTATAACTACAGTACATGTTTTATATCTTCTTAAAAGTGAAAGAAATGACTCTGGGATTCTCAGAAGATGCTAATGATTTATAGATTTATTTTTATATTCCTCTATTGACCGGAACACTGAAGACTAATAAGATAATAGCAGAAATATCTCCTGGGAGTTCCTATACCTGGCACCTGGTCTACACTATGTACATAAATATCCACAGGTAATGCTTCACATTCATGTGTATGACGGCCATAGAAGATGACGCTGCCGCTGTCTAACATTGTCACCATTCACCCCAGAGAACCGAGAAGAAATATTCATCTGAAAATAAAGATCAAGAACAAACAAATACCTGACGTGAGTAACGGAAATGTAACAATAAATAAGAAAACATTATACAAGATTGCTCAAAAAGTGTCAAAAATTATTATGGCTGTAAATCAGGTACAGAGCCCGTTATCAGCATCTAATAAATGTTCTTAACCCCCTAACAGCCGCTCAGTCAACTGCCCAGAACATGTAGCTTTTATTTATTGTAGACATTGGATTTATGTCTCATGGAAATATAGTTGGTGCATAACAACCCCTTAATGATGTCACTTATTTTAGAATCAATAATCAGTAGAATATTTGTCCCTCTGCATTTGGTTGGATGTCATAATTATTAAATTTTTAACCAACGTAGTTGTGTGAGATCTTGTTACTTGCAGTAGCAGCTGTAGATTGCAGAATGTATGTAGAACTCAATTTCTTTTTTAGGAAAATGCATAAAATCACAAGTGTTCACTATAACAACATTATATATATATATATATATATATATATATATATATATATATATATATATATAACATCCACAGCTGCCGACCGTCGTTCTTACCTGCCCCCCGACAGCCGCGGCCACGGACGAGTGAGTGCCAGACGGCATCTCCCACCTAAGAGACGCCGGCACTCACTTCCCCATCGCTGCACTGGTTCCTGTAGGGTGCGCACGTGCTCGCGTCCGGCCTTAAAGGGCCAGTGCACACTCATGAGTAAGATCGGTAATTAGCTCTGTACTATAGAAAGAGCTCTGCCCTTTCACTCATTGCCAGAGCGTTGTTGTGTTTACCTGTGTTAGTCTTAGCAAATGGTCCATTAGTGTTATCCTGTTCCCTTTGTTCCCATGCCCTGCTAACTGTATCCCGTGCTGTATCTGTTCCTGTACCTTAGACTGTTGGAGTCGTGTTGTGCCACCTGTTACGCCTGCTGATATACACCACGTCTGGTGTCTGCAAGTTCATCTGTGCCGAGCCTCCATTACTGTCTGGACTATTAAAGGTACTCTTGTTCTAGGACTGTTGTTTGGCCAGTTGCTGCTCCGCTACGGAGGTGCGGTCTAGTGGGTCAACATACCCACGGATCATGACAAAATATATATATATATATTTGTTTTAAATTATTTTACATATTTTTTATTTACTTGTTACGTTTTTTTTTTGGTTTTTATCTTTACACTTTGTTACATTTGCTTTTTATAAACCAAACAGCAATAACATTAAAACCACAGCCAGGTGAAGTAAATAACAATAATGAAGGAGGGAAAATGGACAAATGTAAGGATCTGAGCAACTCTGACCAGGGCCAAATTGTGATAAGAAGACTGAGTCGAAGCATCTCCAAAATGGCCAGTCTTGTGGGGTATTCCCGGTATACAGTGGTTAGTACCTACCAAAAGTGGTTAAAAAATGGACAACGAGTGACCGGCGACAGGTTCATTGGTGCCCAAGACTCATTGATGCACTTGGGGAGCAAAGTCTAGTCCATCTGGTCCGATCCCACAAAAGCGCTACTGTAGCCTAAATTGCTGAAAAGTTAGTGCAGGCTATAATAGAAAGGTGTCACAACATGCAGAGCATCGCAGCTTGCTTTGTATTGGGTTGTATAGCTGCATGTTACACAATATTAGGCAGGGGGCTTTATTTATATGGTTGATCAATATATCTTTTATTAGATTGGAATAGCAGGGGTTTTGAAGTAAGTAACAGGTGAAATTAAGTAACACTAAGACATAACAAAAATGGACAGCAGAGCTTTGGTGAGGGGGCAGAGGACAGGCTGCATTAATATCTATGGTTTTTACCACAATTTTCTTTAGATTTTTGTTGCAATTTTTTTTCCAAAATGACAAGAAAATATTTTTCTGTCATTTAGAAAAAAAAAAGTGGTGCCATCCGCATAATATCTTCAATATTGGTAAATATATACAGCACAATGTGTCACTTACATTAATAGATTTTTCCTATTTTAGGTTTCCTTGGATGTTTTTTCAGTGTAGATTTTTTATATCATTGACAAGCCACAAACTCATAATTACTCAGCAAATACATAATATACTTTACCTTCATATCATCAGCAATGAGCTTATGTAGTGCCACCATTGATCACAGTGCTGGACAGGTAAGGGATAGTGATATGGGATAAAGGAGTAATGTAAAGTTAATGTAATAAGCTAAAAGTAATGATATAAAGTTACAGTATATTGTGCAATTTGGCAATCGAAGAAAAAATAACAAATGTGGCACTTAATATTTTAGCTGAAAATCTTCTTTTTGAGTCAGAGGTCAAAGAATGTGTAGAAACATGCAGACTATATTATGCAATAAGTGTTATAACATTTTCTATGGGTCATATATTGAGGCAACTCAAGGTCGTGTGACTTATGATGTAATTTCTTTTTAGACTTTAACACAAATATAATTACTTTCTTGGTCTAGATGGTGAAGAACAACAAGACAGAGGTCACAATGTTTTTCCTCAGAGGATTTCAAGTCAGTCAAGGTCCAAGATTATTACTATTCTGTCTGTTCCTTGTGGTTTATTGCCTGACAATATGTGGGAACCTTCTGATCATCACCCTGGTGTCCAGCAGTAAGAACCTCCACACTCCAATGTACTTCTTCATCTCACAACTGTCTATTAATGACATCTTGTTACCGACTGACATTGTCCCCAACATGCTCCACCTTCTACTGAATAACGGGGGCGCCATCACTTTTATTGGTTGTATGACTCAGTTGTATTTCTTCTGCGCCTCAGAATCATTTGAATGTCTTCTCCTCACAGTGATGTCCTATGACAGATATGTGGCCATCTGTAATCCCCTCCGTTATACCTCTATCATGACAAGTGATTATTGTGTGATATTGGCCGCAACTTGCTGGGTGTTTGGTTTTTCCATTATTTTGATTAATGTCCTAAAAACTGCAAAACTAAACTTTTGTGGACCAAATATCATTGACCATTTATTCTGTGACTTTGTCCCCTTACTAGAACTCGCCTGTTCTGATACCTTTGTTGTTGATTTGGAGATTTATTTACTCAGCATTCCCATTGTCATAATTCCAACCACAATCATTATAATATCTTATACTTATATTATTTTAGCGATCTTAAGGATTCCATGCAGTACCGGTAGACAGAAAGCCTTCTCCACCTATAGCACCCACCTCATTGTGGTCTCCATATTTTACTGGACTATATTCAGTGTTTATGTTGTCCCAACAAAAGGTCTAACAGTCACCATGAGTAAGATCCTATCCCTGCTCTACACTGTGTTTACACCTTTGGTCAACCCTATAATATACAGTCTGAGAAATGAAGACATCAGAAAAGCCATACAAGAAACTATTCATAAGCGTGTGTTCTGGTAAATCATCTATAATAATTTCTACACCATTAAGGTTGTACCTGAAGAAAGGGTTGGACTGTCCCATCAGTGTATCAGAGGATCCTCCGGTGGGACCAGCCTCAGAAACAGTAATAAGGCCCCAAAGGTCAAGCAGAAGACAACCTCATTTGGAAATGACTTTGTCACTTGCCACTAAGGTCTATTTCTTATGGGTTTATTAACTAATGTATTTTCAATTGCTTAGATAGCACCAACACGTTTTTTAAGAAATGTATGAAGATTGTCACCATTCACATTAGGCCTTGTCTGGAGCTCACAAGCTTATTGATCTATCTCAGACGCACACTAGGGCCGGTTTCATCACAAGTCAATTAATCTAAAAGTATGTTTTTGGAGTGTAGGAAGAAACCAGAGATCCCGGAGGAAACAGACACAAAAACTGTGAGAACATACAAACTCCATGCAGATGTTGCTCTTGGTTGGATTCAAACCCAAGCTGCAGGGTAATGGTGCTAACCACTGAGTCTATTTGATGCCCTTGGCACAATTTACACCTTATTGATGATCTGTCCTGTGTGCAACAAATGACAATGATCATGATGCAATTCAGAGTACGGATGTAGACATCTTTATCTTGACTCTGATAACATGCTACAGCGTGATATCACACAACAATATCCATTGAAAAGTCATTGAAAAAGTCCAGGTAAAGGATCTTGCTGCTGTGTTCTTAATGTGTTAGAAGTCAAGATAAAGACGGCTACATCTGTAGACGTGTATATGTTCTGTATGGATAGAGGGTGAGCCCCAACATCATCTCCTCTGGTGGCCCTAGGAATCTTATTCTGACACTGCCTGCAGATACTGAAGATAGGAGTTTAATTGGTGACATTTCGCCTATACTTGAAATGCTAAGAAATTGTACGACTTTCTGAGAAGGACAGAGTTAGTACTTATTTACCAAGTTGAATGATGGTTTAGTCTTTGCACAGCGGTTTCTATTTATTTAAAATACATATAGTAAGTGCATTTATTGTATGGATAGGAGGCCACTCAATGGCACCGCACTTAAGGTGGCATGTGCACCCTCATATGTAAATGTTATCCGGGGGCTGTGGGAGGGGAGGATCTCCCTAATCAATTCGGTCTTATTGATTGAAAAAGTTATATTTTGGGTCCGGTATATAGATGACATCCTGATGATATGGCAGCGCGAGAGACAGGAGTTGATCATCTTTATGGCGTCTTTACCAAAATATTTCCGTAACCGCTCAATGTGTTTGCCAAATCTGTTTTCATATGGATCTGTGAAAAAACACAGTGAAATTGATACTGCAATTATTTTACATTAATCGGTGGTGTTTCGCCAAAAACCGATCTAAACATGCGTAAAAACAGGCGTTGTTGACAAAGCTTTTGTGAGCCAAGTGGGCGTCACAGAATTTATTTTGGATAGGCCAGAGTGTCAAGGGCTGCATGTGTAATAAATATAAGGGATATCCAATGGTTAGTTTTGAGATATTAATTTTTTTATAAAAAAAAAAAAATAAGAGAATTCCACCATGTTTATTGGGCAAAAGAGGGGTACCCTTTTAGAAAAGATGACCGAGTCAGGTGTCATATTGTTCGGCTCTGCAAGGTGAACGAATGGACGCCTAGCTCGCATCCATCTGTCCCGTGGTTGAGTTTCAAATCAGTATCAAATCTGTTTTCAGATGAATATGTGAAAAAACACTGTGAAATTGATACTGCACTTATTTTACATTCATGGGTGGTGTTTCACCAAAGACCGGTCAGTTCAAAAACACACTTCCAAACTGCTCTTACATGCAAGCCTAACACCCCTTCCTAAGCCCTGTTATGGGCTACACTCAAAAAAGTGTTATGAACCCTCACAGGAGACTAGGCTCACATTTTGTTTATTGGGCAAAAGAGGGTTACACTTTTAGAAAAGACGACCAAGTCAGGTGTCGTATTTTTGGCTCTGCAAGGTGAACGAATGGACGTCTAGCTCACTTCCATCGGATCCACGGTTCAGTTTCTAAAATCGGAAGCTTAATCAAGCTGTAAAGGATTTGCCAGACACAGCTTCTGTGTCGACGCCCATGGTTAATCAGTCTGCATCTGTCCCCAGGTCTGATAGAGTGACTCGATCTGCTACCACTCAGGCTGGTAGACTGAGGAGTGGGAGAACATATCACAGCCGGGCAAGATGGTTCTAGCTCCCACCCTTGGTCTATTTATACCTTCATTTGCTGTCTGTCCTTTGCCTGTGATTCTTGTGTTTCCTGGCTCTGCTGTTCCTGCTAATACCATAGACCTCTGCTTCATATTGACCCTGCTTGACTGACTATTCTCCTGTTCTGCTTTTGTTACCGCGTACTCTCCAGGTTTGACTCGGCTCATTCACTACTCTGTTGCTCACAGTGTTTCCGTGGGCAACTTCCCCTCTTCCCTTGCTTCTGTGTTCCCATGTCTGTTTTGTTTGTTGTTCACATAGTGAGCGTAGGGACCGTCGCCCAATTGTAAGCCGTTGCCTAGGACGGACTGTGCAAGTAGGCAGGGACTGAGTGGCGGGTAGATTAGGGCTCACCTGTCCGTCTCCCTACCCCGACATTACATAATCACAGGCCCTTTTCTACCCTTTTCTATACCTTTTCTACCCTGGTTCCTACACAACCATGGACCCCCTTGAGACCCTGGCTCAGCAAATGCAGGGTCTCTCCCTACAGGTCCTAGCCCTGGCTCAGAGGTGCAACCAGCGTGATGCTAACCAGGTAGTGCCCTCCACCTCACCTCTTGAACCGGTTCTCAAGGGACTGGAAGACTTTTCTCTCCTTTCGGGAGAGTTGTAGGCTCTATTTCTGATTAAGACCCCACTCCTCAGGTTCTGAGAGCCAGCGAGTGGGTATAATTATCTCCCGACTCCAGGACAGCCCCCTAGAATGGGCCTTCTCCTTGGCTCCTGACGCCCCTGAATCTTCCTCTGTTGACCTTTTTTTTTCTACTCTTGGGCTTATCTATAACGAGACTGCCTTTGCCGAGAGTCAGCTGGTGACCTTACGTCAGGATAAAAGACCCGTTAAGGAATACTGTTCTGTCTTTAGGAAGTGGTGTGTAGCTTCTCGCTGGAATGACCCTGCCTTGAGGTGCCGGTTTAGATTGGGTCTGTCGAACGCCCTGAAAGACCTGTTAGTTAGCTATCCCTCTTCTGACTCTCTAGATCAGGTTATGGCTTTAGCGGTACATCTTGACCGACGCCTCAGGGAACGACGACTTGAACGTTTTTGTGCCTTCTCCTCTGGCTCCCCTATGATGGCTCCCGTGGTTCCATTGCTTCGTTCTTCCACGGAAAACTCGGATGAACCAATGCAACTCGGGGCCTCCGTGTCTCCCCAACAACGTAGAAAGCTCCGCAGGAAGAATGGTCTCTGCTTCTACTGTGGGGATGACAAGCATCAAGTGAATAACTGTCCAAGGCGTAAGAATAAGAAGCCGGAAAACTTCCGCGCCTAAGTGACCATCGGGGAGGTCGCTTGGGCGCACAGGTATTTCCCGTAAATATGAAACCTAACAAGATCTTGCTTCCCTTTCAGGTTTCTTTTGAGGGTAGGTCTGCCACCGGCAGTGCCTTCGTGGATTCAGGGTCTTCTGCTAATATTATGTCTGTGGAATTTGCTATGTCTCTAGCTATGCCATTGATTGATTTGCCTAAACCTGTCCCGGTAGTGGGTATCAACTCCACTCCACTTGCTAATGGTTATTTTACGCAGCATACCCCTGTTTTTTAACTCATTGTTGGCTCCATTCATTTGGAGCAGTGTCCTGTGTTAGTGAGGCAGGGGTTATCGTCCGATTTGGTTTTAGGCCTTCCCTGGTTGCAGATGCATAATCCCACATTTAACTGGAATACTGGGGATCTTACCAAATGGGGTAATGAATGCAGGACGTCCTGTTTTTCTGTTAATTTTATTTCTCTCCCTGAGGAGGTGAACACCCTACCTGAGTTTATGCAGGACTTCGCTGATGTTTTTTCTAAAAAGGTCTCTGAAGTGTTACTTCCTCATAGAGAATAGGATTGCACAATCGATTTAGTACCAGGAGCTAAGCTCCCTAAGGGTAGGATTTTTAATCTCTCTTGTGCCGAACGTGAGGCCATGAGAGAATATATCCAGGAAAGCCTGGCCAAAGGTTACATTCGCCCCTCTACTTCTCAGGTAGGTGCTGGCTTCTTCTTCGTAGGGAAGAAGGATTGTGGTCTTAGGCCATGCATCGATTACCGAAACTTGAATAAGGTCACTGTAAGGAACCAGTATCCCCTTCCTTTGATTCCTGATCTCTTCAATCAGGTTCAGGGGCCCAATGGTTCTCTAAGTTTGATCTTCGGGGGGCTTATAACCTTATCCGAATCAGAGAAGGGGATGAGTGGAAGACTGCGTTTAACACCCCCGAAGGTCATTTCGAATACCTTGTCATGCCCTTTGGGTTGTGTAATGCTCCCGCGGATTTCCAGAATTTCATAAATGAGATTTTAAGAGACTACCTGGGGGTATTTCTTGTAGTGTACCTTGATGACATACTTGTGTTTTCCAAGGACTGGTGCTCCCACATTGAGCATGTCAGGAAGGTGCTCCAGGCCCTTCGGGAAAACAAACTCTTTGCTAAATCCGAAAAATGTGTGTTTGGGGTGCAGGAGATACCATTTTTGGGTCAAATCCTCACTCCTAATGAATTCCGCATGGACCCTGCCAAGGTTCAGGCTGTGGCTGAATTGGTCCAACCTGCCTCCCTGAAGGCGTTACAGTACTTCCTGGGGTTTGCTAATTATTACAGGAGATTTATTGCTAACTGCTCGGTCATCGCTAAGCCTCTTACGGATCTTACTTGCAAAGGTGCTGATCTCCTCCAATGGCCTCCGGAGTCGGTCCAGGCTTTTGAGATCCTTAAGAAGTGCTTTATCTCTGCCCCAGTGCTGATTCAGCCTAACCAAATAGAGCCATTCATCGTGGAGGTTGACGCCTCCGAGGTGGGAGTGGGTGCTGTCTTGTCCCAGGGTACCAGGTCCCTCACCGATCTCCGTCCCTGTGCCTACTTCTCCAGGAAGTTCTCGCCCACTGAGAGTAACTATGACATGGGCAACCGCAAACTCTTAGCCATTAAATGGGCATTTGAAGAGTGGCGCCACTTCTTGGAGGGGGCTAGGCAACAGAACCTAGAGGCGTCCCAGAGCATACAAAAGACTCAGGCAGATAGAAGACGTTCTGCTAATCCCTTGTTTGCGGTCGGGGATCTGGTGTGGCTGTCTTAAAGTTCCGTCCCAAAAATTTGCTCCCTGGTTTATAGGGCCGTACAAGGTCATTGAGGTCCTTAACCCTCTCTCCTTCTGGCTGGAGTTACCCCCGTCTTTTCAAATACACAACTTGTTTCATGCCTCCCTCCTGAAATGCTGCTCCCCATCCTTGGCTACCTCGAGGAAACCTCTGGTCCCTGTTCTCACTCCTGAAGGGGTAGAATTCGAGGTGGCCAAGATTGTGGACAGCAGGATGGTCCAAGGCTCCCTCCAGTACCTGGTCCATTGTAGAGGATACGGGCCTGAGGAGAGGACTTGGGTACCCGCCCGAGATGTTCACGCTGGGGTATTGCCCAGGAGGTTCCATCTTCGGTTCCCCAATAAGCCAGGTCCACCTAGGAAGGGTCCAGCGGCCCCTCATAAAAGGGGGGGTACTGTAAAGGATCTGTCAGACACAGCTTCTGTGTCGACGCCCGTGGTTAATCAGTCTGCATCTGCTCCTAGGTCTGATAGAGTGACTCGATCTGCTACCACTCAGGCTGGTAGGCTGAGGAGTGGGAGAACCTATCACAGCCTGGCCAGATGGAGCTAGCTCCTGCCCTCGGTCTATTTATACCTTCATTATCTGCTCTTCCTTTGCCTGTGATTCTGTCTAGTTTTCTGGCTCTGCTGTTCCTGCTAGTACTACTGACCTCTGCTTCAAATTGACCCTGGCTTAACGGACTTTGCTCCTGCTCTGCGTTTGGTACCTCGTACACGCCTGGTTTGACTCGGCTCGTTCACTACTCTTGTTGCTCACGGTGTTGCTGTGGGCAACTGCCCCATTTCCCTTAGCTTCTGTGTACCCTTGTCTGTTTGTCTGTCGTTCACTTATTGAGCGTAGGGACCGTCGCCCAGTTGTACGCCGTCGCCTAGGACGGGCCATGCAAGTAGGCAGGGACTGAGTGGCGGGTAGATTAGGGCTCTCCTGTCTGTCTCCCTACCCCGACATTGCAGTTGCAGTATATACAATGGGAGGGGGTATTGCTGTGTGGCAGCAGGGCCGGCCTTAGGTTGGATGGCGCCCTGTGCGGGACTCTCTATTGCGCCACCAACACAAAGCAAAAATTAACCACATATATAGACACACACATACTGGAACATATATACTATACATACAGAAAGACAGATATTTATACATACAGGCAAATATATAGACGTACAGACACACACACACACACACACACACACACACACACACACACACACACACGAACATATACAAATACATAAGAGGCACATATGTACAAGCACAAAGACACATTCACAAACAGACCCATATATACCCAGTACAGCTAATGTAGTAGATTTCACATGCAGTCCTATGTAACACCAGAGATAACACACAGTGATAACGGGGTACAGATAATTTAGTAGATGTTACCTGCAGTCCTATGTAACACCACAGATAACACAGTGATAACTCTCAGAGTACAGATAATTTAGTAGATGATAACTATACCCCCAGCCACATATAAACACACATACAGATGCATATATATATATATATATATATATATATATATATATATATATCTATCCAAAAAGAAAGTTCAGCAGCACTCCAAAGATCCAAGTAAAAAAGTGAAGTTTATTGAGCCAACATGGCAATGCAACGTTTCCGTCCCACCTTGGGACCTTTCTCAAGCATAGTGATACATACAGGTTCAGTGATTTATATAGTGTGTATACAATCAGTGTCATCAATCTCATTAAAATAATGAGGTTGATATATACATCTCAAAATAACGTGATACAACAAAGAAAGAGTATCGAAACGACATCAATCGATACAAATAGTGAAAACAATACGTTGATGTTAAAAACAACATAAAACATACATTTCTTATGCAAGAAAACAGAACATTCTTTAAATCGCAATATTCACCAGCTGGGTGAGATTCAGAGACTGCACGACCACTTGACCAATCAGAACGCAGGTATTGTTGTAAGACGTATAACACTTGTCATTCACAGCCAGAATCTGTCCAGCTCCACTGCGCATGCGTCGGATCAGTCCGGACCGGATATGACGTCTCGCTGTAGTAACTAGGATACCGATCGTTGGTAAACAAAAGTACTCGTAATATTCAATAGTATGTGGTCGATCCGTATAACCCAGAAATGACACATTGCTTCAAGCATTTAAACATATCGATCCTCCGAAAAGGCCATAACATACAGTGCAGATAGAAAATATGAATTAACTAAAAGAATCTATTGCTCTTCTTGTCTTTATACAGCACCAACCGGGTAAATATACCCAAATATAAATCCTACATGCGAATAGGCTATTTACCGCACATCTTAATTACGGTGACAGAAACTCATTCATAATGATATATAAATCAACAGATAGAATCCACACGAGGAAGACGGGATCCCGACCACATTCCGTGGGCGGCGGTCTCCGTCAATCAGGTTCATGGAAAGAAACGCACACAACATCGTGTGCGCGGTCCCAACCATATCACCTATAACCCGTGTAACGGACTCACTAAATTAAAAATAATAAACATAAATATAAAAAGGAGAGAAAAGATGTGCCGTAAATATCACCCAGCCATGGGAAAGAAAGAAACTAATGAAAAATCTAATATGCTGAAAAACAGACACATTGAGCAAGAGAACATTTCAACCACTTTTCAATCGGAGATATCGCTAATATTGGTTATCGTAATATCAATAAAGTTGATCTGAAGTGGTCCTGCAGTCCCATGTTTATCTATAATAGAAAAATGATTATTAAAAATATGTCAAAAATTTTTTATATATGTATCACACATTTTTGCACATTTTTATGGAGGAGAACATCACCAGAAGTCAAGACACAACAGGAGGTAACGGTCTCAAGAAGCAACTCTGGCTACATTAAATTCAACGTTAAGACCATTAGGTCGCAAGGTATTCAATTGGAAAATCCATTGAAGTTCACATTTATGAAGTGCCCTATGTCGATCACCCCCCTTATAGGATACAGGGATATGGTCAAGGATCATAAATTTAAGATCTTTTTCAGTATGGCCATGATCAGTAAAATGTTTTGCAACAGGTAAGTCACATTTCTTTTTTCTAATTGAGTACCGATGGTTATTCAATCTTGTTTTAAAATCACATGTAGTTTCCCCTACATACAAAAGATGGCAGGGGCACCAAAGTACATAAATGACCCAGTCTGTATCACAAGTTACATGATGTTTAATCTTAAATAACTTATGTGTCACAGGATGATCAAAAGTATTACCCCTCTGCATAAGATTGCAATTAATGCATCTATGGCATGGGAAATTACCTGGTCTTAAAGCCTTTAATAGCGCTTGTGTCCCTTTTAACTGTTGTTCACCAACTCTGGTTCTAACAAGATTGTCCCGTAGATTCTTAGATCTACGGTAAGACATTAAGGGTGGATTGTTTAGTTCACAAATATGATTATAGCTATTTTTGATAATAGGCCAATGTCTATTCAAAATGCTAGATATATTGCCACTCAACACATTATATGTAGATATAAATGGTAATCTTTTGCTTTTAATGTGTTTATACGGTTTAGTCAATGTTTCCCTCGGAATACTCTTAATCCTCATCTTGTGAGCATGTAATAAATGTTTAGGGTATCCCCTTTGTACAAAATTAGCGATCATGAGATCTAGGGACATATCTAAATCATTCGGATCATCTACAATCCGTTTTGCTCTCATCATCTGACTCAATGGCAGGGACCGTATCATGTTCTTAGGGTGACAGCTCTCAAACTGTAAAAGGGTATTACGATCTGTATCTTTCGTATATAGCTTAGTAGTTAGGACATTATCCCTCAGTATTACATTGACATCCAAAAACTGTACCATTTCATTAGAATAGGTCATAGTAAATTGGATATTTTGATCAATCTGATTCAGAAACTGGTGAAAAGACTCCAAGTTTGCTACAGTATCCGTCCAGATGAGGAAGACATCGTCTATGTATCTCCACCACCCCAGTACATGAGTGAAGTGGTGGGACACATAGACGCATGTCTCCTCCATCATGTCCATGAAAATATTAGCGTAGGTAGGGGCCATATTGGACCCCATCGCCGTCCCCTTCAATTGGATGTAAAATTTGTCGTTGAACATGAAGTAATTATTAGTCAAAATAAGTTCTAGGAGAGACATGATGAATTCCCTACACGGGTTATCATAGTCAGAATCCATTAGTTTACGTCTCACTGCCTCCATACCTCTATCATGTCCTATAGAGGTATAGAGGGAGACAACATCAAAAGACACCAGCAGAGCCCCTGCTGGAGGTTTTATCTGTTTTAATTTCTGAAGGAAATCTGTGGTGTCCCTAATATAGGATCTAGTGTCTGTTGCAAATTGTCTCAATGCCTTATCTACAAAAATCGAGATATTATTTAAAAGGGAACCCCTACCAGATACAATCGGGCGACCTGGCGGATTCACTAATCCCTTGTGAATCTTGGGAAGTAAATAAAGACAAGGAGTGTTTGGATGATCTATAAGCAAGAAGGTATATAATGCAGAGTCGATAATACCCTCATCAACTGCTAATGTCAGAAAATTACTTATCTTTTTCTCAATATCACACCTAGGGTCAGTTCTTAATAATTTGTAAATATCTGTATCACTCAACTGTCTATGAGCTTCCAACAAATATGTTGCGGTATCCATAACCACGACCGCACCCCCTTTGTCAGCGGGTTTGATGGTGAGGTCGTGGTTATGGATCAACTCATGCATAGCCGTCATTTCTGCAGTAGTGACATTAGGGTGATTAAGACAATCATGGTTCTGTACACGTAATTTAGACAGATCTTTCTTGACTAACTCCACATATGTTTCAATAGAATTCGATATCACAGGCGGCTGAAAGCCACTCTTATTAAATAAACCAAAGTCTTTAAGACAAATTGGTTTAGGTTCAGTCTCCACTATATTGTCGTGGGGCTTAGAGTCAAACCACACTTTCAGTTTAATTGATCTAATAAAATTATATAAATCAAGTTCTAATTGAAACCAATCTAGACGTTGACTCGGACAGAAAGACAAGCCCCTGGCTAACAATTGCAATTGTGCATCAGACAATATATGGGAAGAAATATTTACCACGGTTTCACTACATTCATTTTTTGGTTGTTGTACACAGTCCTCTGATTCACTTGACGCTGCTGCTTTTGTGAGCGGGTTCTTCCTTCCTCGGTTTCTTTTATGTCCAGCCCTCCTGGTGGGTTTTGACTTCTGTGCTCCATCCTTGTTCCTCCTAAAAAATCATTGGTCTGATTATCATATCGGTATTGACCATTTTCCTTAAGTCGATGTTCCTGATATCGATTTTCTCCACTGATGTAATTCTTAAGACCACGTCCTCTTTGTTCCCTCCTTGGTGGATCCATCACTCGATCATAAGCCCGGTCCCATGTAAATATTTGACCTGTTTTATAATCAAGTTGATCTCTGTACCATTTGCGTTTTTTGACTTCCTCTGTTTCAGCTCGTGTTTTAGAGAGAGTGACCTGTAGTTTTTCCATGTGCAATCCAAATTCCTCAATAGACATAAGGGTACGTAATATATCACTCAATTCTTGAACTTTTTTCTTTAAGTTAATTTGGTCTCGATGTAGGAAATCCATGTTTAATAATATCGTATCAAGAGCGTAATTATTTGATAGTTGCTCATATTTAGATCTAAATTCTTCATGTTGTACATGCATAGTAGGTTTCATCTGTGGGCGCATCCCACGTGGAACCATTTTATTCTTATAATACTGACCAAGTGTTAATAAATGTAAATCGACATTGATCAATTTCTTGGACTCAAACTCCAAATTCCGCTTAACATCCGGTAATGAGGGTGTACTCAAAAAGGACACATCACCTTCTGCTCCGTTCAGAATCCTGGCGATATCCTCCTCCGTAAAAACAACAGCAGTGTTGGCAGACGATATTTCATTATTAACATCATTTCGTTCCATTGTGAAAACAATTTAGTAAATTCCAAAAATAGGTGCCAGCTGATAGGATCCAATACACACCAGTAGAAAAAACGGCAGCACTCTGATTCAGTATATAGATTCCAGTAATACAGGGTGCCAGCTGATAGTCCCGATCCAAAGACCATACGTATATCCAAAAAGAAAGTTCAGCAGCACTCCAAAGATCCAAGTAAAAAAGTGAAGTTTATTGAGCCAACATGGCAATGCAACGTTTCCGTCCCACCTTGGGACCTTTCTCAAGCATAGTGATACATACAGGTTCAGTGATTTATATAGTGTGTATACAATCAGTGTCATCAATCTCATTAAAATAATGAGGTTGATATATACATCTCAAAATAACGTGATACAACAAAGAAAGAGTATCGAAACGACATCAATCGATACAAATAGTGAAAACAATACGTTGATGTTAAAAACAACATAAAACATACATTTCTTATGCAAGAAAACAGAACATTCTTTAAATCGCAATATTCACCAGCTGGGTGAGATTCAGAGACTGCACGACCACTTGACCAATCAGAACGCAGGTATTGTTCAATTAGAACTTGATTTATATAATTTTATTAGATCAATTAAACTGAAAGTGTGGTTTGACTCTAAGCCCCACGACAATATAGTGGAGACTGAACCTAAACCAATTTGTCTTAAAGACTTTGGTTTATTTAATAAGAGTGGCTTTCAGCCGCCTGTGATATCGAATTCTATTGAAACATATGTGGAGTTAGTCAAGAAAGATCTGTCTAAATTACGTGTACAGAACCATGATTGTCTTAATCACCCTAATGTCCCTACTGCAGAAATGACGGCTATGCATGAGTTGATCCATAACCACGACCTCACCATCAAACCCGCTGACAAAGGGGGTGCGGTCGTGGTTATGGATACCGCAACATATTTGTTGGAAGCTCATAGACAGTTGAGTGATACAGATATTTACAAATTATTAAGAACTGACCCTAGGTGTGATATTGAGAAAAAGATAAGTAATTTTCTGACATTAGCAGTTGATGAGGGTATTATCGACTCTGCATTATATACCTTCTTGCTTATAGATCATCCAAACACTCCTTGTCTTTATTTACTTCCCAAGATTCACAAGGGATTAGTGAATCCGCCAGGTCGCCCGATTGTATCTGGTAGGGGTTCCCTTTTAAATAATATCTCGATTTTTGTAGATAAGGCATTGAGACAATTTGCAACAGACACTAGATCCTATATTAGGGACACCACAGATTTCCTTCAGAAATTAAAACAGATAAAACCTCCAGCAGGGGCTCTGCTGGTGTCTTTTGATGTTGTCTCCCTCTATACCTCTATAGGACATGATAGAGGTATGGAGGCAGTGAGACGTAAACTAATGGATTCTGACTATGATAACCCGTGTAGGGAATTCATCATGTCTCTCCTAGAACTTATTTTGACTAATAATTACTTCATGTTCAACGACAAATTTTACATCCAATTGAAGGGGACGGCGATGGGGTCCAATATGGCCCCTACCTACGCTAATATTTTCATGGACATGATGGAGGAGACATGCGTCTATGTGTCCCACCACTTCACTCATGTACTGGGGTGGTGGAGATACATAGACGATGTCTTCCTCATCTGGACGGATACTGTAGCAAACTTGGAGTCTTTTCACCAGTTTCTGAATCAGATTGATCAAAATATCCAATTTACTATGACCTATTCTAATGAAATGGTACAGTTTTTGGATGTCAATGTAATACTGAGGGATAATGTCCTAACTACTAAGCTATATACGAAAGATACAGATCGTAATACCCTTTTACAGTTTGAGAGCTGTCACCCTAAGAACATGATACGGTCCCTGCTATTGAGTCAGATGATGAGAGCAAAACGGATTGTAGATGATCCGAATGATTTAGATATGTCCCTAGATCTCATGATCGCTAATTTTGTACAAAGGGGATACCCTAAACATTTATTACATGCTCACAAGATGAGGATTAAGAGTATTCCGAGGGAAACATTGACTAAACCGTATAAACACATTAAAAGCAAAAGATTACCATTTATATCTACATATAATGTGTTGAGTGGCAATATATCTAGCATTTTGAATAGACATTGGCCTATTATCAAAAATAGCTATAATCATATTTGTGAACTAAACAATCCACCCTTAATGTCTTACCGTAGATCTAAGAATCTACGGGACAATCTTGTTAGAACCAGAGTTGGTGAACAACAGTTAAAAGGGACACAAGCGCTATTAAAGGCTTTAAGACCAGGTAATTTCCCATGCCATAGATGCATTAATTGCAATCTTATGCAGAGGGGTAATACTTTTGATCATCCTGTGACACATAAGTTATTTAAGATTAAACATCATGTAACTTGTGATACAGACTGGGTCATTTATGTACTTTGGTGCCCCTGCCATCTTTTGTATGTAGGGGAAACTACATGTGATTTTAAAACAAGATTGAATAACCATCGGTACTCAATTAGAAAAAAGAAATGTGACTTACCTGTTGCAAAACATTTTACTGATCATGGCCATACTGAAAAAGATCTTAAATTTATGATCCTTGACCATATCCCTGTATCCTATAAGGGGGGTGATCGACATAGGGCACTTCATAAATGTGAACTTCAATGGATTTTCCAATTGAATACCTTGCGACCTAATGGTCTTAACGTTGAATTTAATGTAGCCAGAGTTGCTTCTTGAGACCGTTACCTCCTGTTGTGTCTTGACTTCTGGTGATGTTCTCCTCCATAAAAATGTGCAAAAATGTGTGATACATATATAAAAAATTTTTGACATATTTTTAATAATCATTTTTCTATTATAGATAAACATGGGACTGCAGGACCACTTCAGATCAACTTTATTGATATTACGATAACCAATATTAGCGATATCTCCGATTGAAAAGTGGTTGAAATGTTCTCTTGCTCAATGTGTCTGTTTTTCAGCATATTAGATTTTTCATTCGTTTCTTTCTTTCCCATGGCTGGGTGATATTTACGGCACATCTTTTCTCTCCTTTTTATATTTATGTTTATTATTTTTAATTTAGTGAGTCCGTTACACGGGTTATAGGTGATATGGTTGGGACCGCGCACACGATGTTGTGTGCGTTTCTTTCCATGAACCTGATTGACGGAGACCGCCGCCCACGGAATGTGGTCGGGATCCCGTCTTCCTCGTGTGGATTCTATCTGTTGATTTATATATCATTATGAATGAGTTTCTGTCACCGTAATTAAGATGTGCGGTAAATAGCCTATTCGCATGTAGGATTTATATTTGGGTATATTTACCCGGTTGGTGCTGTATAAAGACAAGAAGAGCAATAGATTCTTTTAGTTAATTCATATTTTCTATCTGCACTGTATGTTATGGCCTTTTCGGAGGATCGATATGTTTAAATGCTTGAAGCAATGTGTCATTTCTGGGTTATACGGATCGACCACATACTATTGAATATTACGAGTACTTTTGTTTACCAACGATCGGTATCCTAGTTACTACAGCGAGACGTCATATCCGGTCCGGACTGATCCGACGCATGCGCAGTGGAGCTGGACAGATTCTGGCTGTGAATGACAAGTGTTATACGTCTTACAACAATACCTGCGTTCTGATTGGTCAAGTGGTCGTGCAGTCTCTGAATCTCACCCAGCTGGTGAATATTGCGATTTAAAGAATGTTCTGTTTTCTTGCATAAGAAATGTATGTTTTATGTTGTTTTTAACATCAACGTATTGTTTTCACTATTTGTATCGATTGATGTCGTTTCGATACTCTTTCTTTGTTGTATCACGTTATTTTGAGATGTATATATCAACCTCATTATTTTAATGAGATTGATGACACTGATTGTATACACACTATATAAATCACTGAACCTGTATGTATCACTATGCTTGAGAAAGGTCCCAAGGTGGGACGGAAACGTTGCATTGCCATGTTGGCTCAATAAACTTCACTTTTTTACTTGGATCTTTGGAGTGCTGCTGAACTTTCTTTTTGGATATACGTATGGTCTTTGGATCGGGACTATCAGCTGGCACCCTGTATTACTGGAATCTATATACTGAATCAGAGTGCTGCCGTTTTTTCTACTGGTATATATATATATATATATATATATATGGGCAGCAGAGTATATAAGGGGCAGCATGGTATATAAGGGGCAGCAGGGTATATAGGAGACAGCACAGATATCTTCGTTTGATCTGTTCTACTTTAACCCCTTCCCGACATTTGACGTATCCATACGCCAAAGACGGGTAGGGGAAGTATGTTACAGCCGACACTTCAGAGTAAATAGCAGCATCGCGCTCGAGCGCGATCCCGCTAGTTTAACTCGTTAAATGCTGTGGTCAATACCGACCGCAGCATTTAAATAGTCAGAAAGAGGGGGGCGGCCTCCTCTAACAGCTTATCGCGCCCCCGCAATGCAATCGCGGGGGGGGGGGGCGATGGTTGCTATGGCTGCCTGGGGGCTTAATGAACGCCCCCAGGTCCACCATCTTTGTACACCTATTAAGCCTTGCCTCCTCAGAATCACGATATAGTGCAATACATTAGTATTGCAGTATATCGTGCAAGCGATCAAACGATCGCTGGTTGAAGTCCCCTAGGGGGACTAATTAAAAAAGTAAAAAAGAGTTAAAGCTTTTTTTGTGTAAAAAATTTAAAAAAAAAAATTTAAAGTTAAAAAAAAAAACCTTTTCCCATTTTCCCCCTAGAGCATAGTAAAAAAAATAAAAAAAACAAACATAATTGGTATCGCCGCGCACGTAAAAGGCTGAACTATTACAATATATAACTATTTAACCCGCACGGTGAACGCCGTAAAATAAAAATGGTAAACGCCAGAATGTCTATTTTTTTGGTCACCTAATCTCGCACAAAAAATGAAATAAAAAGTGATCAAACCGTCGCATGTACACCAAAATGGTATTATTAAAAACTACAGCTTATCCCGCAAAAACTAAGCCCTCATACCACTTAAATCGATAGAAAAATAAAAAACTTATGGCTCTCGGAATTTGGCGACGCAATATAAATTTTCTTTTTTACACTTAGGTTTTTACATGTAAAAGTAGCAAAATATAGAAAAAACTATATATATTTGGTATTGCCGTAACCGTATTGACCCACAGAATAAAGTTAACATGTTGTTTTAATTGCACAGTGAATTCCGTAAAAACGGCGCGCAAAAAACCATGGAGGAATCACTGTTTTTTTCATTTTCTACCCCACAAATAATTTTTTTCCCGTTTCCTAGTACATTATACGGCAAAATAAATGGTGCTACGAAAAACTACAACTCGTCCCGCAAAACTCAAGCCCTCATAGTACTATATTGACGGAATGATAAAGACATTATGGCTTCTGGAATGTGGGGAGGAAAAAACGAAAATGAAAATCTGAAAGTTGTTTACGAGGGGAAGGGGTTAATATTGAACACACACTTTTACAAAGAGAGAGACACTTGCAGAGACAGACACACACACACACACACACACACACACACACACACACACACACACATACTGTATGCACACAGAGACACATACCGTATACACACAGAGAGACACATACTGTATCAGGGGCGGATTTAGGGTACCATGGGCCCCGGGCACTTTTTCAAGTCTGCCCCCCTCCCGCAATCTGAAGACAGAACTTTGAAGACGCTGTACTGTATGTATTTGCAGATTTCTGTTTAGGCGGACACAGATCTGGTACGGTTTTGAATTAGCTGTAAAAGCAGAATACTTTGAGACACTAAAGTGGTCAGGAGCTTTATAATTTTTTTATTTTTACGTCACTGGAGTGGTGTGTGAAGGATTCTTTTTTTTGCGGGAGAAGTTGTAGTTTTTATTGGCACCATTTAAAGTACCAACGGGTGAATTGGAAAAAACTGAGATTCCTCCATGGTTTTTTGGGTTTAGTATTTACTGTTTATATTTACCTTCTCTTAAGGTAAAAGTAGATTTAACATCTACTTTTACCTTAAGAGAAGGTCTATATATACAGTCCCAGAACCAAGCTCAGTACAAATATACAGCCCCAGAACCAAGCTCAGTACATAAATACAGTGCCAGAACAAAGCTCAGTACATATATATATATATATATATATATATATATATATAACTCCAGTACCAAGCTTATTACATATATACAGCACCAGAACCAAGCTCAGTACATAAATACAGCCCAATAATCAAGCTAATTAAATATATACAGCAGAAAAACCTCGATATACACATATACTTCACCAGAAACAAGCTCAGTACATATATACGGTATCAGAACCAAGCTTAGTATATAAAGCACCAGAACCAAGCTCAGTACATAAATACAGCGCCAGAACCAAGCTAAGTACATATATGCAGCACCAGAACTAAGATCAGTGCATAAATATAGTGCCAGAACAAAGCTCAGTACATATATACAGCACCAGAACCGAGCTCATTACATATATACAGCACAAGAACAAATACAATTCAGTACAGAGATCATTTGCAAATTCAGTTTAACCCCTGCTGTATAAATTTGTACGACATAAAACGCCAGCTCCCAGTATAGCCTGAACAATGGTTAGGATATGCTGGGAGTTGCTGTTTAACAAAAAAGAATGCTACCATCGATCATCTTGCTGCAGATCATACAGTGACTACAGTACCGATCAATCACAGGGAGAATAAACATTTACCTTGAGTGACTAACACGTGACGTCTCAGATTATTTTTCTCTTTTCTCCTCCATCTGGTCCAGACCTTTGTGATGACTTTTTCCGGGCATGGCCCATTTCGGCAGTTTTCAGCTCAGATGTCTTCGGCTCCTCAATTTTCCAATATTTCCGCACCTATAAAGGAAGATAAAATTTTCATGATGCTAAGCTCTATGCTTTTAAATATAATAGTATCATAGACTGTGCCCCTGAATATAATAGTACTATATGCTGTGCCCCTGAATATAATAGTCGTATACACTGTACCCTGAATATAAAGGTACTATACACTGTGCCCCTGAATATAATAGTACTATGCACTGTGCCCCTGAATATAATAGCACTATACACTGTGCCTCTGCATATAATAGCACTATACACGGTGCCCCTGAATATAATAGCACTATACACTGTGCCCCTAAATATAATAGCACTATACACTGTGCCCCTGAATATAATAGCACTATACACTGTGTCCCTGAATATAATAGTACTATACACTGTGCTCCTGAATATAATAGCACAATACACTGTGCCCCTGAATATACTAGCACTATACACTGCACTCCTGAATATAATAGTACTATACACTGTGCTCCTGAATATAATAGTACTATATGCTGTGCCCCTGAATATAATAGTCGTATACACTGTACCCTGAATATAAAGGTACTATACACTGTGCCCCTGAATATAATAGTACTATGCACTGTGCCCCTGAATATAATAGCACTATACACTGTGCCTCTGCATATAATAGCACTATACACTGTGCCCCTGAATATAATAGCACTATACACTGTGCCCCTAAATATAATAGCACTATACACTGTGCCCCTGAATATAATAGCACTATACACTGTGCCCCTGAATATAATAGTACTATACACTGTGCTCCTGAATATAATAGCACAATACACTGTGCCCCTGAATATACTAGCACTATACACTGCACTCCTGAATATAATAGTACTATACACTGTGCTCCTGAATATAATAGCACAATACACTGTGCCCCTGAATATACTAGCACCAGACACTGTACTTCTGAATATAATAGTACTATACACTGTGCTCCTGAATATAATAGCACAATACACTGTGCCCCTGAATATACTAGCACCAGACACTGTACTTCTGAATATAATAGTACTATACACTGTGCCCATTAAATTGTCAAACACTGTAAAGTAAAACACCACACTCTAACAATGCCCCCTGTAGATAGCACCAGTCACAATGCCCCCTGTATATAGTGCAAGTTACAATGCCCTCTGTAGATAATGCCCATTCTAGATGGTGCCAGTCACAATGCCCACTGTAGATAGCGGCAGTCACAATGCCCCCTGTAGATAGTGCCAGTAACAATGCCCTCTGTAGATAATGCCCCTTGTACATAGCGCCAGTTACAAATGCACTCTGTTGATAATGCCCCTTGTAGATGAGGCCGGTCACAATGCCTCCTGTAGATAGCGCCAGTGACAATGCCCTCTGTAGATAATGCCCCCTGTAGCTATTGTCCTCAACGCTGCCCAGAAAAATAAAAAATATTCTCACCTGTCCCCGTGCCTTCCTCCAGCGATGCAGGAGTGGTCAGAGACCAGACGGCGTCATCAAACGTAACGGCGCAGTCGGTGTGATTACATCATCACGCCGACTGTGTCATTAGTAAAGCGCCGAATGGGAGGAAGGGAACGGATAGTTCCCTGTCTCGCCAGAGGTAAAGTAAGCAATTGTATCCGCATCCTAAGGTCGGGGATACAATTGTGTGAGATGTCCCACTTCACTCCGGTTCTCTGAACTGGCTGCAATTTTAACATCCGATACGGGAGTACAGGGGTGAACTGGGCCCCCTTCCAGCCTCGGGCACATGCCCAGATTGCCCTTATTGTAATCCGCCCCTCTACTGTATACACACACAGAGACATAAATACATACTCACCATCTCTCCTTGCTTACAGGATCACAGGTTTTTTGCAGGACGGGCTGTGGGCGGAGCTTCCTCCTCTTCTCTTGCTCCTCAGCTCTTATTTACTCTGTGTGTGTAACTAAGAACAGAGCACAGAGTAGAGGCTCGCACAGCTTGCACCCCTAAGACCGGCCCAGTGTGGCGGTATATAAAAGGGGAAGGGGGATTGTTATGTGACAGTATATACAAGGGAAAGGGCGATTTCTGTGTGGCAGTATATACATGGGGACAGGGGGCTGTGTAGCAGTATATACAAGGAGAGGGGGAGTGCTGTGTAGCAGTATATACAAGAGGAGGGGGAATGCTGTGTGGCAGTATATACAAGGGGAGGGGGAGTGCTGTGTGGCAGTATATACAAGGGGAGGGGGATTCCTGTGTGGCAGAATATACAAGGGGAGGTGGGCTTGCTTTGTGGCTGTATATACAAAGGGAGGGGGATTGCTGTGTGGCAGTATATACAAGTGGAGGGGAGATGTGTAGCAGTATATACAAGGGGTGGGGGGATTGCTGTGTGGCAGTATATACAAGGGGATGGGGGCTTGCTGTATGGCAGTATATACAAGGGATGGGGGATTGCTGTGTGGCAGTATATCTAAGGGGAGGGGGGATTGATGTGTGGCAGTATATACAAGGGGAGGGGGATTGCCGTGTAGCACTATTTACAACGGGAGGGGGATTGCTGTGTAGCAGTATATACAAGCAGTGGCGTAGCTATAGGGGTCGCAGCGGTCGCAACTGCGACCGGGCCCCCAGCTAGGGGGGGCCCGCAGGCCCCCCTCACCGCAGTAGCACAGTAGTGCTACAATGATTCCTCTGCATTGCTGGGTCCCTGCTGGGGTACAAAAGAGACCCAGCAATGTATTTTAAAGCATTGGTGGCAGCTCGGCGGTGAAAAAGTCATTGCACGGAGGGGGAAGACTCTTACCCGCCCACTGTGCTGTCCAGCCAATCAGCTCGCTTCTAGCTGTTTCCCTCTTCCTCGTGGCCTGTGCAGAGGGAAAGGAATGGCTACAGTAAGCAGATCGTGTATATGCTGCTCCTCCCAGGAATCGATGTATGTAAGTAACTGCTAGTAATGCACCTATTAACCCCTTCACTGTGTGTAAATCTGTCATGCTGAGCAGTCACACTTCAGGGCTGACTGTTTAGCATAACAGACAAAGTATATCCATCCATCTCATTATCTATCTATCTCATATCTATCTATCTATCTATCTATCTATCTATCTATCTATCTCATATCTATCTATCTATCTATCTCATATCTATCTATCTATCTCATATCTATCTATCTATCTCATATCTATCTATCTATCTATCTATCTCATATCTATCTATCTATCTATCTATCTATCTATCTATCTATCTATCTATCTATCTATCTATCTATCTATCTATCTATCTATCTATCTCATATCTATCTATCTATCTATCTATCTAATTTATCTATCTATCTATCTATCTATCTATCTATCTATCTATCTATCTATCTATCTATCTGTTTGAATTGTAAATGAACTTTGTCACTATGTAATGTCTGATATTGTTTGTTTCATGTTCCCTCTAAATTGTAAAGTGCTGCGTAATATGTTGGCGCTATATAAATAAAGATTATTATTATTATTATCTATCTATCTATCTATCTATCTATCTATCTATCTATCTATCTATCTATCTATCTACTGGCGTAGCTATAGGGGTCGCAGCAGTCGCAATTGCGACCGAGCCCCGAAGCCAGGGGGGCCCACAGCCCCCCGCACCACGTCAATAAAAAGTTACTATAGTAACTCGGGCCGCAGGCCCCTGTTACTATAGTAACAGACTGTACTTACCTTCCTGGTTCCGGATCGCAGCGGAGGTCCTGACGTCAAGCGCTGTGCACAACATCGAGAGGACAGACCTACCGCCACGGCTGAAGAGGAAGGTAAGATTAGCCCTGACTGGCGGGGTCCGACTCCCGGGACCCGCAAATCAGCTGTTTTGAAGGGGCCACAGCACTCGTACGAGAGCTGCTCCCCTTCATTCCGGTCACTTCATTCCGGTCACACTGTGAATCGGTGTCGGCGATTCACAGTGTGAGCGAGTAGTGAAATGAAGAGGAAGCAGCTCTCGTACGAGTGCTGCGGCCCCTTCAAAACAGCTGATTGGCGGGTCCCGGGAGACGGACCCCGACACATCAGCTATTGATGGCCTACCCTAAGGATAGGCCATCAATGTTTAGGGACTGCACAACCCCTAAGCCTACGATGTAGCAGGCTTAGAGATTGTGTGATCGTGTCTGCTGGGCCCTGTATCTAAGCCAATCACATGGTAGGCTTAGATACATGGCCCATGTGTGATCCTGTTCTCTGGGCCCTGTATATAAGCCTACCACACTGTAGGTTTAGATACAGGGCCCCAGCACACAGTAATCTTATACTGTATAAGATTACAGTCTGCTGGACCCTGTATCTAAGCCTACGTTGTGGTAGGCTTAGATTCAGGTTCCCACAGACAGTATCACACATGGGCCCTGTATCTAAGCCTAACACATGTGTTACTAATCGTTTTTTTTGTGTGTTTTCTTACAGGTTCGGTCGTTGGACTACGTCGTATTCCAGAACTACTTCGATGACGGCTTTTTTTTTTTATTATCAATAAAATGGTTAATGAGGGATGTGTGTTTTTTTTTTTATTTCAATAAAATATTTTTTCTATGTCTTTGTGTTTTTTTAAACTATATTACTACCGCCTTAGTAATGGCTGCCGGCTGATTGACAGCGTCCATTGCTAAGGCGGGGCTTAGTGTTAGCCGGTGCAGCGGCTAACACTAACCCCCTTTATTACCCCGGTACCCACCGCCACCAGGGGTGCTGGGAAGAGCCGGGTACGATCCAGTACCTGACCATCTGTAGTGATGCTCGGTCACTGGGATGGCCGCAGGCTGGTATTATCAGGAGGGGAAAGGCCAAGAACAGTGGCCCTTCCCACCCTGGTAATGCTAGGCTGCTGCTGCTTTATTGTATCTGGCTGGTTATGAAAATGGGGGGGACCCCACGTCATTTAAAAAAAATTAAATAAAAAATAATTGGAAAGAACGATGTGGGGTCCCCCCCAATTTTCATAACCAGCCAGATACAACATAGCAGCAGCAGGCAGCATTACCAGGGTGGTAGGTGCCACTGTTTTTGGCCTTCCCCAGCCTAATACTACCAGCCTGCGGTCGCCCCGGTGCCTGACCGTCACTACAGATGGACAGGTACTGGTGCGTACCCGGCTCTTCCCAGTACCCCTGGTGGCGGTGGGTACCGGGGTTAGTGTTAGCCTCTGCATCGGCTAACATTAAGCCCCGCCTTAGTAATGGAGGTTGTCAATCAGCCAGCGGCCCTTACTAAGGCGGTGGTAATAACGTTTAAAAAGATACAAGCACATAGAAAAAAATATTTTATTGAAATAAAAAAACACAACCCCCGTTAACTATTTTATTGAGAATAAAAAAAGTCGAACAACCGAACCTGTAAAAAAACACAAACACACAAAAATAATCAGTAACACATAAAGAAGCAAAATTATTATTCTTACCTTTCCTGGGTCCACCGCTGGAGCCGCAATGTCAGCGAGCTGGGCCCTATATCTAATCCTATCATGTGTGATACTGTCTGCTGAGCCACTGTATCTAATCCTATCATGTGTGATACTGTCTGCTGGGCCACTGCATCTAATCCTATCATGTGTGATACTGTATGCTCAGTCACTGTATCTAATCCTATCATGTGTGATACTGTCTGCTGGGCCCTATATCTAATCCAATCATGTGTGATACTGTCTGCTGAGCCACTGTATCTAATCCTATCATGTGTGATACTGTCTGCTGAGCCACTGTATCTAATCCTATCATGTGTGATACTGTCTGCTGAGCCACTGTATCTAATCCTATCATGTGTGATACTGTCTGCTGAGCCACTGTATCTAATCCTATCCATAGTTTATAGGGTTGTAGTGCTATAGATAGGTTATCTCCTATACACACATACAATTTTTTTGGGGGGACACATATGTATTGGGGCTATTTCCCCTGACATTTTAAGTCCTTAGTGACGCCCCCGGCTGCTAGTGCTGCATTGTTGGGTCATTTAGGAGACCCAGCGATGCAGCTGAAAGCTGCGACCGTTGGCCATGAGAAGTTTGCGGGGGGGGGCCCAATAAGAACTTTTGCATCGGGGCCCATGAGCCTTTAGCTACGCCCCTGTATACAAGGGAGGGGGATTGCTGTGTGGCAGTATATACAAGGGGAGGGGGGATTGCTGTGTTTCAGTATATACAAGGGGAGGGGGGATTGCTGTGTGGCAGTATATACAAGGGGGCTGTATGGCATTATCTACAGCGGGGCTGCATGGCGCTATCTACAAGGGGGCTGTGGGTGGCAGTATCTACAGGGAGGGTGTGTGTTGCTATCTACAGGGGTCTTTGTGGCGTTATCTACAGGGAGCAGTGTGTGTGGTAATATGTACAGGGAGCAGTGTGTGTGGTAATATCTACAGGGAGCAGTGTGTGTGTGGTAATATCTACAGGGGGTCTGTGTGGCGCTATCTACAGGGGGGCTGTGCGTGGCAGTATCTACAGGGAGGGGGTGTAACGCTATCTAGAGGGGATCTGTGTGACACTATCTACAGGGACCGTGGTGTAGTGAGGTGTTCTTTCATTGATGCCTATAATTGGTGTTTATAACTGTAAATTTTACTGCTGTACTTGTAATATTATAGTATTTAAAAAAATTAAAACTAATTTAAAATAAGTTTTCTTATTTAGTTGCTATATTAGCGTTTACTGGGGGTATTACGTTTGGTCATCAGATCGCCCACCATTGATGGAGACTTGCCCTGCTCCCTAACTGCTCCCCTCAAGAGCTGCCAAGGCTTAGCGGGAACATTGATGGGAATTAACTTGGTCATACATTGCAGATATCATATTAGAAAATTGACATATAATCTAGTTTTTGGCCAGTACCAAATTGAGCCAGGTCTATGCCCCTCTGTCGAATGCTTTTTCCATATCAGTTTATTATGCTTACCTTTATTCAAATATGCAGCCCTGGCCCAATCCAGCACCTTCCTGATATTTCTGACCCAATTTTTTCTTTTAAGAAAAAAACGTTTTGTTTCTCCCCTATCAAGTAAAACAGGCCAGTCTTTTAGCCATAATTTTTGTTTATATTTCATTTTATCAACAATTATGAGAAATATGGGTCAATATGATCCGGGGCTGGAAAGATCTTTATCTTTTTTACATTTTATGTATGCCGTCTTGCCTGTATGAGGAAGGTACCTTCCTCATACATAGAAATATATAACTTCAAAAGTTAATCCTGTATATATGAAAACGAGGATTTTAAGAACTCATTTGTATACCCATTTGGTCCTGGGCTATTTTAATTTGCCAGTTTTCATCGTGTGCATTAATTCTTAAAGTATAATTGGCATATTTAATTATGTGCCTTGATCATTTTTTCCAAGTGTATTATCTACCGTACCGCCTGTGTCTGTTAAAGCTTTGAATAGTGTTCTAACAGGATTTAAGCAATATTTTCAATAGTATGATGAAGATAAACTGTTTATCTTTTAGGGCCATTATTTAATTGGTTTACCTAACCCCGCGGATCAAGTTAGTCATATACTTGCCTATTTTATTGCCAAATCTGTAAAGTTCATTATCTTTTTTTATTTATCTGCAAATAGAGCATATGAATAGTGGTGGTCTAAACACAAAATATGGCCCTTTTTGGTCCTTGCGGTTACCTATAATAACCTATAAAATGCTGCAGGACCCCTTTAATTTATTTCATTACTTATACAGAGCCAACATAATCCGCAGCACTGCACAGATATTGTTACCATTGAATGACATACAGATCACTGTTACCTATGAATCTATAAGTTCTAGCATGTCCTGGGATATAGTGTGTGTGATTTTACATGATAAATACTGTAACAAAGGCAGCACTAAACATATTCCAACTACCCACTCTCCCCAGCAGTCAGATACCTACAGTGGTTCAGGAAACAGGCTCTAAGCCATCTAACAACGATAAAAACTGTGATGCTGAGACCGTTTTATCTAAGGCCTCATTCCCACTAAAGATATATATTTTATTACTTTCTCCACTTTGTTTTTGTTCTTTCTGTTGGCTTTAACACATTATCATATACAGTGAGGTGTATCAGGTGTATAGTGTCAATGATTCCTGTATATAATTATGGTTATTATGCTTTTTGTCTTCTCTATAAAGCAGCAATATTCTGTTCTTCCATAGTAAAGAATCTTACTGGTTGGTCTCACCACTAGTAACTTGTATACGTACTCCAAATGACTTAAATATAGATCGGGAGTACTCAACTAGTTTTAGTTAAGGCCTGTTTATCTGAGCTAAACAATTAAGTAAAGATGTGATTTTGTTTACATTTCGCAAACTTTATAGAACTATTTACATCAAAACTTATTTTTTATTGGGAAAACCACTCCCTAAAATTAATTCGGACCAGACCCCTAAAATTACTCAGATGCCAGACCATTGCCGAAAATCAATCAAACCCTTAAAATAAGTTCAGACCCTAGACAACAAAAAAAAGAAGATATACTTACTGCTCTGGGATCCTCTTCACTCCCAGGCACCGCCGCACACAATGGCCTGACACTGGCCAGCGTCATGACCTTTGTGTGACGGGCCCCAGCAGCAGCTCCACTTCTGATGGCAGACTGCTATAGATGCTTTGGAGGAGATGCTGCGGTTTTCCACTGCAGGGTCCTGACAGCTGATAATGCATGTCTATTTCTCCAACCTTATTCAACCTGTTTAATCCCCCATTTATACAGATCTGCTCTGTCTAACAAAAAAAGCCACGTAGGAGAGGCATAAGACTATATAGCTCCCAGAAAAAGAACAATTTATATTGTGGATACTTGCACCATAAATATTCTCTATTTACTTAAGGCCCTTTTACAACAGCCAATGATCGGGTGAACAAGTATTCATACAAACACTCGTTCACAATAATTGCCCAGTGTAAACAGGGCAAAGATCAGTCGATGAACAAGTAAACGCTCGTTCATCCGCTGGTCGCATCTTTTGTGGACAAAAAATATAGTCGCAAGTTGGCCAGGAAAACAGGAAGATGTGCTGCTGACACAAAGCAAACGCATGGGGGTGGACTATCGTAGTAACGATCGTTTGTGCTCCTACTACACAATCATTGCGCTGTTTAAAGGGAACAAACGAGCGCCGATCGAAAAGCTGATTAAAGATCAGCACTCGTTAAAGGTACACGAGCGATATCTGCCCATGTAAAACAACCTTCACTGTCAGAGTGCAATACTTTAACGTCATGCAAATGCTAGACCAGTAGTAGATATCAATCCTGCCGCTTCTGTCTTTTGATACATCAATTGTGCTTCATTTTCACACGGTTTCTGCCTGTGTTCACAACTCCTTAGAGACTACAAACTCTTCTTATGTCATAATCTGATTCACTGTTTTTATGATATTTAACTTGTGCTCCCACAAAGTATTGAAGATTACAATTCACTGAAGTGACTAATGAGTAAAACGTTATAATTTTATTGAATAACTCGCTAAAAACAGGGGTACAATCAACACTGTGAAAAGAGCCCACCGTGCTTGTTAAAAAATTATTAAATATACTGCAATTTCTGGTTCATTTGCGAAACCTCCTATAAATGAGTATATTGGAATGTGTGGGATCAAACAGCGTTTAACCATTGGTGTATCAGCGAATGGGACCCTACACCGCACCAGGCCCTGCAGTTTCTGCTTCTATGTACCCTAGTGCTGGGGTGACCCAACGATACCGCTGTCATCTACGCTAAAATCCCTCTCTTATCTGACCCTACGCGTTTCTACATATAACATTTCATCAGGGGTCTGTGTTTTTGGGACCACTTGCAAAGACTAATATGGGTAGGTACAAACAACTCTCAGGCAATGAAGGGGCAGGGACCTTCTTATAGTCCAGGGTGATCTGGGAGCAATCCGCTCAATCTCACACATGTGTGTGCTGTCTCTTTAAGGCTGGACTGAGCTCACACGCACCCTACTGGTCACTGTGGAACAGGACGGCCGCATGCGCTTGCATCTCTGTAGAGAAAGGCGTCGACAGGATGAGAGGAGTTCGTTGTCAGTGACCACGGACGTTACAGTAAAGTGGAAATTACTTTGTCTGAGAAACCTTGATGTTTTAAGGTAGATCGTTCAGCATTCAGGCAGATATTTTTAGTACTTTCAGATCTGGATGAAGTTCTGCATCTTGGCTAAGGAGACCTGGGGTGAGAGGAAAGATCAAAGGTTCCAGCATGCTCCTCTTTGGCCAACATGATAGATGAGAATTACTCTGGCTCTTTGATCACTTTTAATTGATGGACAAGGAATCTATGGCTACCAGGTGGTCCCTGGTATTCAAGGAGCAAAACGGATAGAGACTTTCCGATTTTGTCAATTTTGGGTGGTAAGACTGAAGGCTTGCTCTAACAGCATCCATTCTCCTGCTGCAAAAGTTTGCCTATTGGTTCGGAGTGCCATTCAGGTGAACTCCCTAGAAAGGAAATCAGATTTTTCTCTGACCATGGAAATATATTTTCTTTGCCAGATCTTGAAGAGGGTTGTGCCTTGTGCCCTCCTGATGCTGAATAGAAGCTATAGCAGTCACATTGTCTGAATAGAACTTTAGGTGGGTTTCTTAAGTTGCTCCTCTGAGCAATATAGGGCCTCCCAGATTGATCTCAGATCTTTGGAATTTGAGGAATTTGGAATTATAGCCCTTCTCTACTTTCCCTGGAAAAAAAATATAGTACAATCTAAGTGAGCTCCCCAAGCAGACGCTCTGGTATCGGTTACTATAGTAACTGGTTCTGGAATACAACCTATCCCCTTTTCTAGATCTTTCCTCTTCAACCATCTTTACAGGGAGATCTTCACTTGATGAGAGAGTGTCAGTTTTGTCCAAAGAGATAACAGCCTTTGTCCCACTGGTTTAAAATCTGGCTTTTCAGAAGTCTTGAATGGGCCGTAGCCCAAGGTACTGCTGAAAGACAAGCAGTGATATGCCCCAGTATCTTCATTGAGTGACATATTGTAGTTTTCATTTTTAGGGAGAAGGATTCAATATTCATGACAAGGAATTGTATAGTTCCCTGAGGAAGGCAGGTCTTTTGCGCACCGGAATCCAGAATAAAAAAAACTAAGAAATTCTTTGGTCTTGATGGAGTGAGGCTGAACTTTTTCCAAATCACAATTCATTCAAATTGCTGGAGATTTGAGGTGAGAAACTGAATCGGTGTCTGAAAATTGATGCATAAGTACTATAAATCACAGAGTTCGGTTTTAGGAAGGCTGTTACCTCTGACATCACCTTTGTAAACAGGCAGGGCGCTGAAGAAATTCTGAATAAAATACAGATGAACTAGTAATTTAATAAAATTTTTAAATGGAACCTTTCTCCTCCCCATACATGTGCAGCTGAGTGCAGCATGTAATCGGGAGGGCTGAACAAACCCTGGGGTACTTTACATTTTTTTTTTACCTCCCTCCGTTATTTAGATATTGGTGCCATTATATTTGGTGCCCGATAATTAAATAACCCCCTGAACAGTCAACGGGGCGTGCACTGGCAAGGGGGTGTGTTACTATGGCTGTGACACTGTCCAATCAGATATGGACAGTGCCACAGCAAGAGGGAGCAGAGAAAGTGCACGCTCTTTCTCTTCAGCTTTGAAGATCAGTCTTTTCACTCGAACTGGCAAGGGAGCATGTCACTGCTACGGACAGTGTAAGAGCTGTGGAGAGGCAAGCGCGCTCTCATCTCTTCAGCTCTTGTGAGAGATCAGTCTTATATTGTCTGCCGAACTCGCAAGGGGGCGTCAATGCTACGGACAGTGTAAGAGCTGTGGAGAGGAGAGCGTGCTCCTCTCATCTCTTCAGCTCGTGTGAGAGATCAGTCTTGTACTTTGTCTGCCGAACTGGCAAGGGGGCGCGTCACTGCTACAGACAGTGTAAGAGCTGGGGAGCTCTTACACTGTCCGTAGCAGAGACACGCTCCCTTGCCAGTTCGGGTGAAAAGACTGATCTTCAAAGCTGGAGAGAGCGTGTCACAGCCATAGTAACACGCCCCCTTGCCAGTACATACCCCATTGACTGTACAGAGGGTTATTTAAATGTCGGGCGCCAAATATAACGGCACCGATATCTAAATAACGGAGGGCGGTAGAAAAAAAAAGTAAACCGCAGGGTTTTATACAGCCCTCCCCATTACATGTATGCGGAGGTGAAAGGTTCTCTTTAAGATTAGAAAAAGTGAAACTTTATAAGGGCAAATAAGGATACCGATATGTCACCTAAAATATAAGTGCTGTGGACATCTTCAGGAACAGAAAGAATTTTATAGTCAACAAGTACGATAGCAAAAATGACTGAATGAGTGGGTAACAAGGGGAAAATTGTTGAAATTTTTTTGGGGGAGAAAAGATCAAAAATGTTGGGGTAAGATTTATGAGTAGTTTCAAATACCTTACTGCTAGATCGAAAAAGCGACATTATTTTTAGTTACATAGGTTATATTTCACTGCATCAGGTTTACACAAGATTATTCTAGATGTAAAACAGTTGCAAGTAAAACTTAAGGTCCTCTTATACTTGCCAATTATTGGGCGAACGAGCATTCAAACACTCGTTCCCGATAATTGCCCTGTGTAAACAAGGCAGCGATCAGCACATCGTATAGTTTTAAAAGTGCAAAATATTGTTGTTGGAAGTACATCTCCCTGTGTAAACAGGGAGATGTACTGCCGACATGATACAAATGTATGGGGAGGAGCGATCGGAGTAACGTCCGCTCGGCCCCATACTCGCTACTTGTGAAAGAAGCAAACAAGCGCTGATCAAAGCCTCAATAAGACGTGCGCCGGCCGAGTCTCGTCCGTGATCCGTGGAACATGTCCTATCTTTCCTCAGGTCAGACCCGATTCACACGCTAAAGTGAATGGGTTCGTGAAGGCTATCGGGAGAAACTCAGATGCCGTTAAAAACGGCCCGAGTGGCACATCGGTCGTGTGCAACTGCACTAAGTGTGCTCTTTGAATTACCTGGATTTCTGCATTGATTACAAGTTAAATGTGGTCTGATTGTTATCTAGGCCATAATTCTAGACCAACACAATGTAACTAAACTAATAACACACAAACACTTGTACTTTTCATGTCTTTTACTGAGCTCATTGAGTAAACATTCACAGTGCAGGGAGAAAGAGTTAAGTTTCAAGGGAAAACAGCTCCTGATTTTCAGACGTTTTTTTATTCAAATTCTCGTTTTTCACTGCCGTTTTTGGAGTTTTTTTCTATAGTCTATGAAAAACGGCTCAAGAAGTGACATGCACTTCTTTTTGCGGCCGTTTTTTTACGTGGCCGTTTTTCAAAATGTCAGAACAGAACGCAGTTTTTCTCATTGAAATCAATGGGCAGATTTTTGGAGGCGTTTTGCTTCTGATTTTTCGGCTGTTTACGGCCCGAAAAACGGCCGAAAATAAGCAGTGTGAACATTCCCCAAAATGTAAAAACCTGTAGATCCCCCCTTAGCAACAATCACCTCCACCAAATGTTTCCTATAGCTGCAAATACGATTTGCACAATGTTGAGGAAGAATTTTGGACCATTCATCCCTACAAATGTGTTTCAGCTCAACAATATTTCGGGGATGTCTTGCATACACAGCCCTTTTCAGGTCATGCCACATCATCTCGATAGGGTTAATGTCAGGACTCTGACCTGGCCATTCCAAAACACAACTTCTTCTAGTTGTGTGTTTTGGGTGATTATCTTGTTTATCTTTAGTTTTAGGCCATGGACTGCTGCCGTTAGGCCATGTTCACACAGCTGATTTTCAGTGTAAAATTATCGCATTACGCTCGAAAATGGTAAAAAGCTGTGTAGTTCATACAAGGCATAATTTTATGCTACTATTTCAAAACACGCCTTTATTTAGAATGGAATATTTTTTGTGTTTTTCTTAAATGAATTGATAAACATGAAGAAGAAAAAAAAAAAAGAAAAAAAAGCTATTAAGAGACTCTTCAGCAGCTTTTTAATTGTCAACACTTTCAATACAGGACACATCTGTAGCATATGTTACACAGGGTTATAGAAAAAGAATCTTGTTTACAGAACTCTGCAGGAGACATTGAAGACTTCAGATGAGAGCTCAGAACTACAGACCTTTCCAGCCTGTTACACAAAACTGCATATAGTACACCCTGATCAGTAAAGTAGTATTTTACATGAAATGTTCTGATAACTGTTCAGTGATATTATGCTTGCATTTAATAAATTAAACAGAAAATGTGCTGCTACTGGAAATGGTACATTAAATCCAGATTACAAGAACATTCTTCACATGCATTCTAGGAGTGGTGAGCTGTAGTATATTGGAACAGAAGAATACAACTTAAAAGGGTGGGGATAAGAGACTTCTCCAAGTAAAGGAAACTTTTGTCAAAATCTTGTACTTTGCCATATAAATTGATGCTGTCTCTTAATTCAACAGTTAACCTACCGGTCATTTTGATAAAATGCTATATATTACCTCATGGGCTGGAAGTAGTTAGCAGAGAATAAATGAATATCTGAACACAGTTATCTTGGTACTTAGATCCCATGTCCCTAGCAATAAGCTGTGTGATTACCAGTGTGCATCTGGAATGTTATCAAAAGAGCAGTGATACAAGAAATGTCAAAGGACGATCAGTTGAAAGTCATGCAGGGGCAATATTCTATATTTCAGGAGGACTGCAAGCTATAGTGTGTTTTAAGTCCTTCTTTACTATGGTATTTTTATGGCAAAACCAGGAATAAATACCAAGAGAGAGTAAATCTACCTTTTTACTTTCTTCTGCTGGTCTCTATTCTCGACCCGAGATATGGCCATGTAAATGAGCCCCTAGTATTAAAGACTTGGGATTGTCGGCCCTTTGCTGTCTTATTTATACAGATTTGTTTTTCATGAAACTCCATTCTTAATAAATCCTCATATATATATATATATATATATATATATATATATATATATATATATAGGGAAATGTTGCACTTGCCATGTTGGCACAATAAACCAATTTTTTTTTCACCTTGACTATTGGAGTGCTGCTGGATTTACTTTTGGGATATGTGTATGGTCTTTGGATCAGCTGGCACCCTTTACTATTGGATTTTTTTTACTTGGAAACTGAGTGCTGCTGCCTTTCTACTGGTGTATGTATATATTTATATATGTATATATACATACATATATATGCACACACACGCACATATATATATATATATATATATATATATATATAATCTGTCGGAAGAAATGTGTGAATCTATAGCATCTCCTGTGGCTGCTATTGGGGGCAATAACATATAGCGAATAGACTTTCAAACTTCTAATGGGAAGTGACAGGAAGCGCACCATTTATGCAAACTGGGCTGAGAAAGATCACCTGACCAACTAACCTAACAACTTTTCTGCAAAGTTGGCGAGTCATTTCAGTTAGACCGCTGAGCCAATCAACGAGAGATGTGCGGCATTAGGCATAACAAGTTCTTCTCTATCGACCATCTGATCAGGAGTGCAGGGGAGCAATTCATTAGGTGATATTGAGCCAATTATAATAGTGATAATAGGGCATCCTATAGATGTCCTAATATAGAGAGGCCTATCAGGTGACAAACCTAACCAAGAAAGGGACTTAGGGATCCATCTCTCACAACAACCGAATTGCTTTGATGTTTTGTCCATTGCTTGAGTAGCAGCAAAGCTAGGAATGTATTAAATAATTTGTACTGTATAAATATAGATTTGTAAACTGGTACTTAAAACTATTGTTTCACAGAAAAATATATAACTTGCCTTTTTCAATGACTGCTGTATCCTCATTTAAAACAATATAATGCGAAACCGTGGAAGGCGGCTACCAAAATTATGTGAGTTAGATGTCAAAACCAATGAAAGAGAATCTGCCACCATAGAGAGTGCTTTAAATTTGGGCATTAGAGTCACTAGTAGCCCTAAACTGGTAATAAAACTCCTCATCAGAGGGCCATAGGGAAGCTCGAGGTCTTTAAAACGGGTTAGTAAATAAGCACTTCCCTCTTGGCCAATCAGTGATACATACAGGGTGCGATCATATAGTGTACCTTACTGTTACTAGGACAACACTCCTAATTTAAAGGGTCTGCCACGGCAATAGGTTATCTCTTTATAAAGCAAAACTGAATCATTCTGTGTTGAGGCTAGTGGTTGCCTAATGGATCTGAATGGAGCAGTACAGTATCTATCTAGGATGAGTGAACTGAAACAAAACTTTTCTAGACAAATGCAAAAGTATGACATGAGCACTTACTATATATGTTGTACAAAGCTAACATGACATGCAACAGACGGAATCACTGTTACTGCTGTACACATTAAACCGGCAGTGCATGCTGCAATATACAGAAATAACATTGGTTTCATGTCTATTTACTGCACAACAGAATTATTAAAAGACCACACCACTACTGGTTTTGTTTTGAGTCCTTTTAAAAACCAGCATATTGCAACGGTATTGCTATTGTTCTTCATTTGTAAATGCATCTAGACAGCAAAACTGTGAATGGAGATCCTGACCTCCAGTCAAAGAGGAATGAGTACTAATATACTATTATATGTACACAGAATTACTGTATACAGATTAATAATTGAGTCAAGCTCGGTCTGCACCAGAACTCCCTATCCAATCTGGTCTCTTGGACAGCATTAGGATACCTAAATTTGCATTCATAGAGAAGAATACAAAAATGCCGCATGGTTGTAATCATAGTTGAAAGTAAAACAATTAAATTACAGAAGGGAATTCACATCTAAAAAGTGTTCATAATTAAAGGACCACATTATAATGTGCACCATAAACCTGCCAAAGAGTCCCCACAAGAGGGCTTCGAGCGCTGCCAATATATTTGTAAGTACAGGACGGGTTAATGTTGTATCTGGAGACCATCTTAAAGTCCTCCAAATCTTGAATTATTGATTCTACTTTGCTTTTGTTATCCAGAAATAAAATAAAAGACCAAATACACATACTTTTATTATTGGAGAGACAGTACTGTTTAGTCAGAGAAAGCAACAAGTTTCATTAGTGTTCCTCATGGAAAAATTTTACTCCTAGCTTTCAAGACGCCTACCTGCATTATGATTTATTCCCTTATACAGTGCTCTCATTCACTTACAGCCACGTCCTCTGATCTGAGATAAAAGTTAAATAATAATTAAGTGTTACTAGAAAGAAGAGTTTTAAAAAAACAAAACTCAGTTGCAACCATAGATCTGTGTGACACAGCGATGTCATGTCTCGGGAAGCTGATTAATGTCAGTCAGTTTTGTATCATTCAGGATAGCACGGATTGCCTCTATTGACTCAGTCTGACGAATACGTTCCAACTGCACCTGAGGGGAAAAAAGTAACTTATATCAGAGTTCAACAATGTTTTATGTTACCAATGTTATGCCTTAAACATGTATAGAGTACATATTATCAGACCGATATTTTCAGTATTACCAAGCAGTTTTGTACTGAAAACAAGTGCCGGATTATCAGAATTTCTGTATTAGAGGATGCCAGATTAAACGAACTTCATGGTGTATATTCTAAACTGCCAGTTCAAGTTGTAAATCTTACAGATATTAGGAGTAATTATGTGTTGCTGCATCAGCCAAACGACATATACAATTCTGGTTATTGGAGGTGGAGATCAGTAGTAACAGGCTGCTTTATACAATAGAGATATGGGACAGTAAAAAGGTCTGCACTTTTAATCTGGACTACAGACTCTGCTACCCAACCCAAAATCCTTGAAACGTCAGCACCTGCCAGATGACATGGCTGTCAAATTAAAGGAACTTTGCTGTAGATCTTAAGTAATAGTCAGTAGATTGCCAGCCATTCACATGTACTATTCACTGCTCGGCTGAAAAAAATTTAGCGAAAGATCAGAAGGCAGGATACTTTAAAGTAAAACTCCAGCTTTAATGAACACTGGATACACACTCTGTAAAACCAAACTGACAATCCAGTGGTCAACAGAAAAGAAACATTTTCTTGAGTACTCACCATAAAATCCTTTTCTCATCCAGTTCATTCGAGGACACAGACCTTGGGTATATGTTGTTGCCACTAGGAGGCTTGACACTAACAATTCAAAATAGCCTTTCCTACGGGATATACCTCACCTAGAGACACTGCACTATTTAGTCTGTCTGCAAGCAGTAGGAGAAGCAGAGACAAGGTAAGAAAAAGGTAAGTCAAAACGATAGAGGAGAATCCCTCCAAGGTTTTTCCATGGTTGTCAGTTGGACAAACAAATGGGTGGGACCTGTCCCCCCAATGAACTGGACAAGAAAAGGATTTTAGGGTGAATACTCAAAAAAAATCGTTTTCTCGTTGGTTACATTGGAGGGACACAGACTGTGTGACGTCCTAGAGCAGTCCCCAGGGGTAGGAACAAAAGAGAGGACATGGCCACATCTTTCACAGATGCCTGCAAGACCTTGAGACCAAGGGAAGCGTCTGCAGAGGCAAAGGTGTGCACCTGATGGAACTTGCCAAATTTGTGCAAGAAAAACCACGCGGCAGCTTTGTACACCTAAAGAGCAGAAGCTTGATTGCGCACAGCCCAGGAAGCCCTATCCGCCCTGGTAGGGTGGGCCATGATCCGAAAAAATGAGAACCCCAAACCCGAATTGCGAATAGCCATCAGAATCCATTGATCGATAGTGGCCTTAGAGGCCGCCAACCACTTCCTGGGACCCTCCTGGAGGATTAACAAGGAATCCGACTTCCGAAAGGAAGCAGTTACAGAAATGTAAGTCCACAAGGCACGGACAACATCCAGGCTGTGGAGAGAAAACTCCCTCGGATGAACTGGGAGTTGGACAAAAGAACGACAGCACAATGTCCTTATTCATGTGAAAAAACTAAACAACTTTAAGCAAAAAGGAGGGCACTGTGCGGGTAACGGTCTTATCCTAAAGAAAAGTCAGAAATGGAGAGTGGCAAGACAAAGTCACCAATTCAGACTCCATGGATGGAAGTCTCCGCTACCAGAAGAACCACCTTCTAGGAAAGTAGAGAAAGAAAAACTTTTCGCAAAGGTACGAACAGAGCCGACTGCCAAAATTAAAAGACCAAGTTGAGATCCCAAGATCGGTGGACGATAAAAGAGGGAACCGCATGAGCAACCCCCTGCAGAAAAGTCTTGACTTCAGACTTTGATGCCAACAGGTGACCGAACAAGAAGAAAAGTGCCGACACCTGTCCCTTCAGGGAGCCAAGGGCCAAACCTTGATCCAGGCCACCCTGGAGTAAGAAAAGGACTCTGGATAGAGAAAATCGCAAAGGGGGGAGATTGTGATCCTCACACCAAGGAAAGTAGGTCTGTGTGTGTACTTTTAGTGCAGAATAATGAAATGTTGAGAAGAGATTACACATGCAAATGTTAGATGTACACAAATTAAACAGATTATAATTACACAGGTAAGAAGTAGGTTGAGGGTAGTACAGCTTCAGTGCCTGCTATTTGACAAATCTTAGCCATTACAGTAGGAATGATAAAGGGAAATCAGCCACAAGTGAACAGAAGGTTGAAAAGTAAAACTAAACTATAGTAAATAAATGAAAACATAATTATCTATAAAAAGCAATGAGGGGCAAATATAAGTTGTAAGAACAAAACTTTTGTGGGAGTGCTCGACATTAAATCCTTTTCTTATCCAGTCCATTGGGGGAAAGACACAGACTGTGGGTATATGATGTTGCTATTAGGAGGGATGACACATAGCATAAAAAAGTGTTGGCCCCTCCTAAAGTATATACCTTTCCTAAAGGTTCAGAGCTAGTGAGTTTGCTCAAAAAGAACCATGTCCAAAGGACAACCTTAACGTCAAAACAAAATGTGGGATCCGTATCGCTCAATGGATTGAACAAGAAAAAGATTTTATAAGGGGTGCTCACAAAATCGCCTTCTAATTTTCATCTCATTGGGGATACAGACCAGGGGACGTCACAAAACAGTCCACATGGGTGGGAAGCGAAGAACAAAGGATGTACGGTCGTGGACAAAATTGTTGGTAAACTTCCATTAAAGAAAGGAAAACCCACAATCGTCACTGAAATAACTTGAAACTGATATCAGTAATAATACATTTTAATTAACTGAAATTCAACTAATGTAAACCAGACATTGCTTTTGAATTGTGGTTCAACCGAAAATTTTAAAAAAAACAAAAAACTAATGAAACTGGCCTGGACAAAAATGATGGTACCCGTTTTTGTTGCAGACGCAAAAATGAAGCATACAAAGAAAATAACATTGTACCTACTGTGAAACATGGAGGAGGCTTGGTTATGTTTTGGGGCGCTTTGCTGCATCTGGCACAGGGTGTCTTGAACCTGTGCAGGGTAAAATGAAATCTCAAGACAAATCAAGGCATTCTGGAGCAAAATGTGCTTCCCAGTGTCAGAAAGCTTGGTCTTAGTCACAGGTCATGGGTCCCCCAACAGGATAATGACCCAAAACTCACAGCTAAAAACATCCAAGAATGGCTAAGAACAAAGCATTGGACTATTCTGAAGTGGCTTTCTATGAGCCCTAATCTAAACCTTATTGAACATCTGTAGAAGGAGCTGAAACATGCAGTCTGGAAAAGGCATCCTTCAAACCTAAGGCAACTGGAGCAGTTTGCTCATGAGGAGTGGTCCAAAATACCTGTGAGTGTGTTAAGTCTCATTGAGAGTTACAGAAATCGTTTGTTTGCAGTGATTGCCTCAAAAGGTTGTGCAACAAAATATTAAGTTAAGGGTACCATCATTTTTGTCCAGGCCAGTTTCAAAAAATTTTTTTTTTCTTTTTATTTTCTGTTGAACCACAATTCAAAAGCAATGTCTGATTTACATTGATTTATATTTAGTTGATTTTATGAAAATGTATTATTACTTTTGTCGGTTTCAAGTTTGACAATTGTGGGTTTTTCTTTCTTTAACGGAAGGGTACCAACAGTTTTGTCCATGACTGGAAGTATCTACTCCACAGATGCCTGCAAGATCTTGCGACCAAGGAAAGCATCCGCATGAGCAAAGTATGCACCATGTGCCTGTAGAATTTGTTACATTTGTGCAGAGACTTCCAGGCAGTTGCCTACAGTTGAAGTGTAGAAACCAGATGGTGCACAGCCCAGGAAGCACCAAATGCTTTAGTGGAAATGGCATAATGCGGAACATGGTATCTTTCCCCCTGGATCCAGTAGACCTCGCAAATAGACCACCGCAACCTACGGAATCACGACCAGAGAGTCAGATTAGTGGAAAGAGGAAGTGTGCGAGTGGTAGACGCACCAGGCACCGACAACATCCAAATTGCGAAGGGAGCACCCGAGATGGGCAGAAGGACCTGAAAAATGAAATCCTAGTTAAGGTGTAAGGAGAACTTCTTTGGCAAAAAGGAGGGCACAGTGCGAAGCACCGCCTTATAATAGTGGATAACTAACTACGGCAGACAACAGGAAAGGGGTGTAAGCGCAGAAATGCTTCGAATGGATGTCACAGCCACAAATCACACCAATATCCAAGTGAGTAGACGCAATGAAATGTCAAATGGGGCTGACTGCATCGCAGAGAGGAAAAAAGGTTAGATCTCAAGACTGTGTTAGGGGTCGATAGGGAGGCACCGAGTAGGTAACCCACTGTAAGAAAGTCTGTACATCAGATTTAGACACCAGATGTCTTTTGAATAGAATGGACAACACGGATACTTGCCTTTAAGAGAGCGGAGGGCAAGACCACGATCCAACCCTTCCTGGAGGAACGCGAGAAGCCTGGGGAGAAAACCACGGGGAGGAAGATGCCGATCTTTCCACCATTACAAATGTTTTCCAAGTGCGGTGATAAATGCGGGCTAAAGCGGGTTTCCGAGCATTCAACATGGTATACATCACTTGTCACGTTGGGTTTGTCGACCCACTGGGCCGTACCGCCTTGGCGGTATGGCAGCTGGCAACCAGGGCGCAGGTAACAGTTCGTATAGGGTACCTGTGGCAGCTCGGACAGTAGCAAGGCAGGCTCGGCTGGGACTAGGCAGCAGGTAGACATCAGGCGTGGAGTAGCAGGACAGGCTTGGAATATAGCACAGCAGGACTACAGCTCAGCACGGCACTTGACCAGGATAGCACAGGATACAGGTACGGGGAATACTGGGAACTGGAAAACAGTAGGAGACCATTTGCATAGACAAACTTTGGATATGACCAACAACGCTCAGGCATTGCAGGGAGGGGCACAGCCCTTCTTATAACCCATGGTGCTCTGTGAGCAATCTCCCACCTGCGTGCGCTTTGGCTTAAGTCTGGACTGAGCTCGCGAGCGCACCCTCATGGTCACTGTGGAACAGGACGGCCGTATGTGCAGACATCTCTGGAGAGAAGGGCGTCTACTGGATGGAGGGAGTTCGTTGTCAGCGACCACGGACGTTACATCACTCACTGCTATAAGCCTTGGACCTTTAGTACGACTAGTTGTACAGCCATGACAGTTAAATGTAGCAAGTGGAATAGAGGATGCCAGCCAGTAAGGTCACTACGTCGGTATATCAACAATGCAGACAATCCAGGATGGCTGAAATCCCCTTGGACTCGATCCTCCTGAGGAGCTTGGTAAGGAGTGGTAGCGGGAAATTCAGGTAAATCAGACTAAAACGATCCCATGGGGCCACCAGAGCATCTACCACGTATTCCATGGGATCTCGACACTGGAAAATGAAGAGGGGAACCTGGCAACTGAGTTGAGATGCCAGCAAGTCGATGTCTCGCGTGCCCCACCTGGAACAAATTTGTTTAAACCCCTCGTGAAGAAGGGCCCACTCCCCTGGGTCAACTAATTTGAGACTGATATAATCCATGAACCAATTGTTGACTCTGGGTCTGGGACTGTCGACAGAGCATTGACGTAAAGCTCCCACCACTCCAGGATATTGGATTATTCAGTTATTGCTGCCGAACACTGTGTCACGCCTTGGCGACTGTCGTGACATTGTCTGTTTAAGCTCGGACTGGGCCTCCGGCCGGAAGAGTCATCCAGTGACTGAGACGTTGGAAAATCAAAATCAGTTCCAGAATGTTGATAGGAAGGCTGGAATCCGGAGACCAGAGGCCTTGGTTCGTGAGATTCTGTAAGGCATCACCCCAACCTCATGGAAAGGACCTGCCAGAGGAGCAGAAGAAATGCCCCTGAGGGATCGATGGTGAAGAGAGCCACCATCGTTGAGACCATCGGCCGGTCAGGGTAAGTTGTATTCAGCGGTCCAGAGAATCTGGGGAACGTTCCCATAGAAGGAGGATCGCCTTCTGAAGCGGAGAAAGGGGATGGCCTCGATGGAATCCACCATTGTGCCCAGAACCCTAACGCAAAAGCCAAGAGAAGTCTGATTGCCTCTCTTTAGAACGCAGATACCCTGATGGAGGGTGGACAATCTCTCTGGAGGAGGGGACAACTAAGCAGAGATAGATACGAATACCATTCCCAGGAAGTCAAGTCTCCAACAAGAAGTCAGATAGGACTCCTACTGGTTGACTACCCATCCGAAGCCAGCCAGGGAATCCAAAATAATTTTTAGACTACCAGATAGTGCTCCCGGCACGAGGACCTGATGAGGATATCGTCCAGACAGGGGACAACTTAAAACCCCCTGAAACGAAGAAGTGCCATCATCACTGATTTATTTTTTTTCATGAAAAAAACATGGGGCCTTCGACAGCCTTAATGGGAGCGCCACAAACTAGTAGTGGTGAGGAAGAACTGCAGGAAGCACTGGTGGGACGATCAAATATGTACTGGAAGGTAAGCAGAGGGGAGGAAGAGAAAAAAAATAAACTAACATTAAAAAAAAGCACAGACAGACTGCTGTAACACTAAGCATATACCCACAGTCTGTGTCCCACAATGAGACAAACAAGAAATACATTTGGTGCAACTCACTAAGCATACCACACTCGTCTTCCTTATGCCACATTCTGGCTGCCTTACATATATGCCCGAAAATTTGTGCAAAAAATGGTGCTTGTCAATAAATTTATCGTGATATAAGATTAAAACAGACTTTCATAAATAATGCACAAGTGCCATTTCTATAACCCATATTACAACACATTTCAGGGCACATTTTATTTGATTAATGTCCCCCACTGACTTTTCTGTATTAGATACGAATATATTTTACTGCAGTGTGTTTTTACCTGCAGCGTTTGCGACAATTTTACAAAGTCCCTTTGCACTTGCTCACTAACATCCAGTTCAGTTTGTAGCCGTAGTGCCTTGTTCTTCTCTTCAAAGAGAATATGTTCAAGGCTGGTCTAAAAGCAAAAAAAAGGTTTGCAATTAATCAACAGAACGACAATCTACTTAATCATAATTAATATGATACTAATTACTAAAAAGGAGTTATTTCCCCAAGACAACACCTTCTTTAAAAAACAAAAGCGGATTACCGTGGGTCTGGCTTTTACCTACGTGACCACATGAGACTACCAAGAGCAGTCCCGAGTGGGGCATAAATTAGGTGAACAGGGGTTGTTTACATGAAACAAACCCTTTTAAAGTTGACCTGTCAGTGCTCACATGCTGCTTAATTGGACTACAGCATGTGAAAAATAGGGCAAGACTGAGAAGATTACTATGTCATTTTTTTACATATGGTGCATACATATTACTGGCTCTCGAACTCGCCTCTTAGAACTAAAGAATCTGGAGTGTGGTCTACCCAGCCCAAATTAAATACAGACATTGATGCCTATGGCCAGAATCAGGCATAGTATGAGTTTACACTTGAAGATATTTCCCAACACAAATATTTCCAGGCTTTAGACGAGTATGCTCCTCTCCTAACGGAATAGTACTAGCAATTTACAGGAAAAGTGCAGAATGGGTCCTACACTTCAGAACATGCTGGGATAATTAAGGAGATGTAGGTTATGACATGTCCCACACTACTATTGCCTGGGGCCACAATGATCACTAGAATGATGGTGCAATGGCCCCACTGGCACTTTCTCTGGAAAGCGAGTGAACAGAAATTAATAATATAAGTGTTAATAGAACCCGCTGCTTCAGGGATTATTTTACCGAGATGTTCCCCAGAAGATGAGCTCCTCGAGACATGCACACACAGCTGATCCAAGCATACATATTTATGGGGAAGTCAGGGGGACCGGTAATGGCTGAGCGAAATTAAGCCAACAATTATCTTAGGTGTATTGGCAGCATAGAGGTATTTCCCTGACCAGTACACTTTGGGTGTTCTAAAACAGTTCTATCACTGCACACTGAAATTCCTGATACTAGACACGGTTTAACATTTACCTTGCTTGATGTCTCCTTCCTAAGCTGCTCTTCTAAAGAGGTTTTCAGATCTTGAATATACTGAAGCTCTTTTGTTTTTTGCTTCAAGGTGGATCCCAGCTGTAGGACAAATAAAATTCCGATAAAGCATATTCTATTACCATTAGTCCAGAGCTGTAGTCACAATTCTGTTGGCTTCAGAGATTCTTTGCAGGTTCATTGTCTGCACTGGTGATTTGCATTCTATAAAAGGGTTATCTTGACACTAGGCACTATATATATATATATAGTAATCTGATGTAGCAAAAGTAAACTATTCTAATGCATTACCAAAGACCGGCTAAATTGCTAGAAGGGTGTCTGTCAAAAATGTTGTTGTCTGTTTTCAGATATATCGGTCACAGGAGGATGCTTGATCCCGCTTTGATCTCAGTGTACCCACTATATTCTGTGATACTCAGCCCTGCTCCCATCGCAGCTCTCGGAAGCGGTAGTTTAACCCCTTAGATGCCGCAGTCAGTGGCATCTAAGTTATTTGACAGAGGGGGGCTTCCTCTGACACCACATCTGCCTCCCCCTGTAATGCGATCTTGGGATGCTGATGGGTGGCCATGGCCATGCCATGGGAGACCGAAGGCCTGTCATTGGTATACGTGTTCACCCCTGGCCGAAAGTTTTGAGACTGATGCAAATTTTGGTTTTCACAAAGTTTGCTGCTTCAGTGTTTTTAGATCTTTTAGTCAGATGTTTCGATGATAAACTGAAGTACAATTATAAGCATTTGATACGTTTTTACATTTTTTTTTGACAAATACATCAAGTTTATGCAAAGACTCAATATTTACAGTGTTGACCCTTCTTTTCCAAGACTTCTACAATTTGCCCTGGCATGCAGGATATCTGCTTCTGGGTCAAATCCTGACTGATAGCAACCCATTCTTACCTAATCACTTCTTGGAGTTTATCACAATTTCTGTGTTTTCGCTTGTCCATCCGCAATTTCTGAGGATTGACCACAAGTTCTCAATGGGACTGAGATCTGGAGAGTTTCCTGGCCATGTAACCCGAAATTTCAATGTTTTGTTCACCGAGCCACTTATCACCTTTGCCTTGTGACATGGTGCTCCATCATGCTGGAAAAAGCATTCATCATCAAATTGCTCCTGGATCAATGTGAGAAGTTACTCTTGGAGGATGTTTAGGTACCATTCTTTATTCATGGAAGTGTTCTTAGGCAAATTGTGAGGGAGCCCACACCCTTAGATGAAAAGCAACCCCACACATGAATGGTCTGAGGATGCTTTACTGTTGGCATGACAAAGGACTCATGGTAGTGCTCACCTTTTCTTCTCCGGACAATCATTCTTCCAGATGTCCCAAATAGTCTTCATCAGAGAAAAAAACTTTACCCCAGTCCTCTGCAGTCCAATCCCGGTACTTCCTGCAGAATGTCAGTCTATCCTTGATGTTTTTCTTGGAGAGAAGTGCTGCTATTCTTGACACCTGGCCATGCTCCAAAAGCCTTCGCCTCACTGTGCATGCAGATGCACGGACACCTGCTGCCATTCCTGAGCAAGGTCTGCACTGGTGTTTAACGGATCCCATGGCCGATTCCTTTTTAGGAGCCAGTCCTGGCACTTGCTGGACTTTCTTGGCGCCCTGAATCTTTCTTCACAGTAATCCTTGAAGTTATTGATCCGATAAATGGTTGATTTAGGGGCAATCTTACAAGCAGCAATGTCCTGGCCAGTAAAGCCCTTTTGATGCAAAGCAATGATGAATTCACGTGTTTCCTTGGAGGTAACCATGGTTAACAGAAGACCACCATGATTTCAAGCACCATCCCCCTTTTAAAGCAACTAGTCTGCTCTTTTAATTCAATCAACATGACAGAGTGATATCAATAGCCGTGTCGTCGTAAACACTTTCTCCTGAGCTAACGAGAAGATCACTGAAACGATGTTAGCAGGTCATTCTGTGGCAGGGCTGAAATGCAGTGGAAATTGGGTTTTTGCGATTAAGTTAAATTTCATGGCAAGGAATGACTTTAATCAGATGAATTGCAATTAATTGCACTCTTCATAATCTAGAGTTAATGCAAATTGCCACTATAAAAACAGAAGCAGCAAACTTTGTGAAAACCAAAATTTGTGTGTCAGTCTCAAAACTTTTGGCCAGTAATATAATAGGACCAGGGCTAGATAGGTTGCCTGTCTGTATACCACTGACAGGCAATAATGCTTTAAATTCATACATATATTTCAGACTACGAATTATACAGCTTGAATTTTCCTAGTGGCGCAAACAAAAATGAAACAATTGCAGAATTGCCACTGAATTGTGCCACTGAAAAATACATACTGTCCTGCAAAAAAAAAAAAAAAAAACAAGCCCTCATACAGCTACACCGACAGAAAAGTTACGGCTCTTGTAATGCGGCGACAAAACAAAAAAAGTCTGTGGCCCTTAACGCCATAAAAGGCTCAGTCTTAAAGGGGGTTAATAATGCGAACGTTTAAAAAAACAAAATAAGTAAATTGAAGTCCACACATGAAAACCTCCCTGTGGGTGGGTCTAAGAATACATAGCAAACAGTCCAATAAGAACATACATTTAAATCCATACCTGCTCTTTTTCCACTTTTATCCTGTCCAGCTCGACTTTTAAACTTGATATCGATGCTGTTAAAAGAGAAGCAAACCATCTGATCATTGCAGAAAAATAGGACTGAAAACTATTAACATATATGACACTACAAAATACAAAACAATGGTACAAACATGAAATGAAGGAATGATGACCATACATGCGTTTTAACATCGGAAGTTGGGCCCCAATATAATAAACTATTAAAAGGTATAATAAGGTGACATTTCATCTTTAGAACAGCCACAGTAGGAAATAATGGACGCCCACCAAAGCCACTATAGCATGCGTGGTGCAGCAGCTCTGTCCAACTGGCCCCAATATGATATCAACAGATAACAAAAAATGGACAACACTCGCTTTTTGATGCAGAAAAATCGAGTTGATTTAATTTGGTCGTTTTAGCTCAGCAGCCTCTCTCAAGCACTTAAAAAGACCCACTAATACCAGTCAGACATATGTTAATAAAGGTTTCCAGAGGTTCTCCGAGAAGGAGATATGTCAGAGAAAGATGTGATCATTGGGGCAGAGATTTTTCAAGATGTCAACTATCAGTAATCTCATTAAATAACACATCTGCTTACTGTAGTCGCACAGAATACAGACTGCCATAAATTCTGTATTCTGCTGATGTTGCCTGCAGGACAGTCCTAAGCAATATAATCTTTTCACAACTCTTGAAAAGGAAGAAATTCCAATAACAATCTCTTATAAATAAGGGAATTTCATTATTAACCCATTAATGACCGGGCCTTAATGACCAGTTACATGTTTCAGTTTTGACCGCTCTGCTTTTCAGCAGCCATAACTTTTTTTTATTTTTTCATTGATGTGGTCGTATGAGGCCTTGTTTTATGCGGGAAAAACTGTTTTTTTTTTTTTTTCGCCATTTGGGGGTAGAAAAAAATACATATTTTTACGGTGTCAATATAGGAAAAAGTGATTCTTGTCATCGTTTTTCTTGTTTCTTTTTCTATCCCGTTCATGTTTAACGCTAAATAACCTGTCAGATTAATTCTTCAGGTTATTACGGTCGTATAGATACCTAATATGTGTAGGTTTTTTGTTTTTATTTAATGTAGGGGCAATAAAATATATTTTATGCAAAATAGTGACATTTTTTAATCCCATTAACTCCTATCCGCACGAGTAAGTAACTATACGTCGTCGCGGGAGGTTACTTCCCGCACGAGGATATATAGTTACAGAGTTGTTCCCGATGCACACTGTCGACAACAAGGTGTGCATCCGGAACCGGGAGGTCAGCTGTAATCGCCACTGATTTAGGCAATTAACCCATTAAATGCAGCGCTTGATTGCGATTGCCACATTTAGGGCGTTTGTAGCACATCAGCAGCCCCCATGCAATTGTGGGGGTTGCTGATACTTGTGATGGCATCCGGAGGCCAGGCAACGGCCTTTGGGTCTGCCATGTATAGAAGCCTATGAGAACCAGCCTCTAGCTGGTCCTCGTAGACTTAGGGTATGTTCACACGCTTAACAAAAAACGTCTGAAAATACGGAACTGATTTCAGAGAAAACAGCCTCTGATTTTCAGGTGTTTTTGAAGCTGAAAATGAAATTTGGAGCTGCTTTTCAGGCGTTTTTGGAGCTGTTTTCAATAGAGTCAATGAAAAACGGCTCCAATTACGTCCCAAGAAGTGTCCTGCACTTCTTTTGACGAGGCTGTATTTTTACGTGCCGTCTTTTGACAGCGACGCGTAAAATGACAGGTTGTTGGCACAGTACATCGTAAAGCCCATTGAAAGTAATGGGCAGATGTTTGCCGACTTATTGGAGCCGTTTCTTCAGACGTAATTCGTCCGTAAAACGCCTCCATTACATCTGAAAATAGGTCGTGTGAACCCAGCCTCACTGTCAGAGTGACTGTAATGTCACACTGACAGTTGGAATACATTACACTACCTAGGTAGTGTAATGTATTCTAGCAGCGATCAGAGCTGCAAATAAAAAAAAAGTGTAAAAAGTAAAAAAAAAAAAAAGTGTAAATTAAAGTTTTTGTTTTCCTATAAGTCATTTATTATAGGAAAAAAATTAAACCGTTAAAAAAAGTACACATATTTGGTATCACCGCGTTCGCAACGACCCAAACTATGAAACTATGTTATTTTTCCGCACGGTGACCGCCGCGAACAAAATAAACGAAAAACTATGTCAGCATTGCTATTTTTTGGTCACTACCCCTCCCAAGATATAGAATAAAAAGTGATCAAAAAGTCGCATTTATCCCAAAATAGTATCAATAAAAACTACAACCCGTCCCGCAAAAAACAAGACCTCCCACAGCTTTTTTGACTAAAAAATAAAAAAGTTACGGCTCAGAATATGGGGAAACGTAATTTTATTGTGCAAACGCTGCAAAACTTTTAAAAAAAACTATATACATATGGTATTGCCGTAATCGTACCGACCCGCAGAATAAAGTAAAAGGTAATTTATTGTGCACAGGTGAACGCTGTAAGAAATAAAGAATTTAAAACGTCAAAATCTCAGTTTTTTGGTCACTTTAGCTCGTAAAAAAGATGTAAGAAAAGTGATCAGGAAGATGTATGTACCATAAAATGGTACCAATAAAAGCTACAGCTCGTCCCATCAAAAATAAGCCCTCACACCGCTCAATCGACCAAAAAATAAGAAAGTTCTGGATGTCAGAAGGTGATGATACAAAACAATTAATTTTTTATAACAAATAGTCTTTTCTTTGTAAAAGTAGTAAAATATAAAAAAACGATATAAATTTGGTATCACCGTAATCGTATTGAGACGCAGAATAAAACTAAAGTTGTAGTTTTTACCGCACGGTGAAAGACTTAAAAACAATACCCAAAAACAATGGAGTTTTTTCCAATTTCAGCCCACAAATTATTTTTTTTCAGTTTCCGAGTACATTTTATGGTACTGTAAATGGTGTTAATAGAAACTACAACTCTTACCGCAAAAAAATAAGCCCCCACACCGCTCTATTGACGGAAAAATAAAAAAATGATGGCTCTTGGAAGGCAGGGAACGAAAATGAAAAATCAAAAAAGGATCAGTCCTGAAAGGGTTAATTAATTTCTAATAAAAAAACATTTATGACTACATGTGGGGTATTGCCGTACTCGGGAGAAATTGCTTCACAAATGTTGGGGTGCTTTTCCTCTTTTATCCCTTGTGAAAATTTAAAAAATTCAACATTTTAGTGGACAAAAATATTGATATTCATTTTCACGGCCTAATTACACTAAATTCTACAAAAAACCTGTGGAGTCAAAATGCTCACTATACCCCCAGAAAAATTCCTTGAGGGGTGTGGCTTCCAAAATAGGGTCACTTTTGGGGGGTTTCCACTATTTTGGTCCCTCCGGGGCGTTGCAAACCCGACATGGCACTGAAAACCAATCCAGCAAAATCTGCTCTCCAAAATCCAAAAGGCGCTCCTTCCCTTCTGAGCCCTGCAGGGGTACCAAACAGCAGTTTATTACTACATATGGGGTATTGCTATAATCGGGAATAATTGCTTTACAAATGTTGGGGTGCTTTTTCTCCTTTATTCCTTGAAAAAATTCTATGTTTCCACAGAAAAAAAAAGGTGATTTTCATCTTCAAAGACTAATTCCACTAAATTCTGCAATAAAACTGTGGGGTCAAAATGCTAACTATATTGTATTTTATGGCACTATCCAGTGGCAATGCTGCCATTTTTTCTTGTTAGATACAGCAAAGGGAATAAAAAACGGATTATCCTTCCCAGTGCTGTCCCTCGTTATGATGGCAAAAAAAATTTCTGATACATTTTTCAAAGATGTATCCCAAAGAAAAACTTAAGATTGAAGAAGACTGAAAGTCCATACATTTATTTGTGTCGGTACACAGAACAGAACCACTAGGAACCTACGAATGCGGTACAAAGAGATGCCTATACTGCAAAACTAAAAAAAGGCTGCCTGCCGGCAGAAATAAGCCCTGTTTTCCAACCATTATTAAAGAGTAAAAATAAAAAAGTCTTTATTCAATTTGCAACAAGGACAGACTACATGAAATTTAAAAGTTAAAGAGGCTCTGTCACCAGATTGTGCAACCCCTATCTGCTATTGCAGCAGATCGGCGCTGCAATGTAGATTACAGTAACGTTTTTATTTTTAAAAAACGAGCATTTTTGGCCAAGTTATGACCATTTTCGTATTTATGCAAATGAGGCTTGCAAAAGTACAACTGGGCGTGTTTAAAAGTAAAAGTACAACTGGGCGTGTATTATGTGCGTACATCGGGGCGTGTTTACTTCTTTTACTAGCTGGGCTTTCTGAAGAGAAGTATCATCCACTTCTCTTCAGAACGCCCAGCTTCTGGCAGTGCAGATCTGTGACGTCACTCACAGGTCCTGCATCGTGTCGGCACCAGAGGCTACAGTTGATTCTGCAGCAGCATCAGCGTTTGCAGGTAAGTAGCTACATCGACTTACCTGCAAACGTCGATGCTGCTGCAGAATCATCTGTAGCCTCTGGTGCCGACACGATGCAGGACCTGTGAGTGACGTCACAGATCTGCACTGCCAGAAGCTGGGCGTTGTGAAGAGAAGTGGATGATACTTCTCTTCAGAACGCCCAGCTAGTAAAAGTATTAAACACGCCCCGATGTACGCACATAATACACGCCCAGTTGTACTTTTACTTTTCAACACGCCCAGTTGTACTTTTGCAAGCCTCATTTGCATAAATACGAAAATGGTCATAACTTGGCCAAAAATGCTCGTTTTTAAAAAATAAAAACGTTACTGTAATCTACATTGCAGCGCCTATCTGCTGCAATAGCAGATAGGGGTTGCACAATCTGGTGACAGAGCCTCTTTAATGTCCATTTCTGACAGCAATTAGCACAGTGCCAGACGTAAGAGCTCTGTCTAGAAAGGGTTAAGTACCACAACCACAGAGCGCTACATGCAGTTAGTTATTAGTTAGATTCAAAGGTGTCAATAGGACAATTATTAAAATAAAGGTAGAAGCCCCCCCGACATGTTTCGCTACGATGTAGCGTCCTCAGGGGTATCGGGGCCAATGACAGCGAGCGGCGGTGTCAGTCTCATTAAGTATTCACTGCAACTAGCTGAACATGTGTCCACAATCAGTCGATAGCCTATCCAAGGAGGAATAGAGGACCGAACCTCCTCCTCCGTTGATTGACAGATTCTGCCACCAATCACTTACTAGTTAGATGCCGCCAATGAACAGCACTCAAGTGCACAAGCACACCAGGCTGCTTGATGGTAATCGCTGTACATATAATTATAACATTACTATAATACAAGAAAGAGGTCACCGATGAGTTTATAGATAAGTGCACAGAGGCACAAAGTGAGAAAAGTGATGGGATAGTAACGAATGTGATTAGTAATAGTACCATTCTAGGTACAAACGCTGTGCCCTGATTAAAGACGATATTATAGTTGCTGTGAGCGGCACAACAATATTACTATGATCTAAATAAGTTATTAGTGGGCTTATAGATCAATACGTTTATAGGGTAGAAAGACATAATAGGCAGAGTTATCATGGACACTGTAGATAAGTGTACGAGTCTACACACGGAGACAGACACACTGGTGTACTGGCATGACTGAATCAGAATGCCGTATATGCCGGACAGCAAGGTAATCGCTATACACAGTATCGGGACACTGCTATTATGCAAAAAATAAATTAAAAAAAAAAAAAAAAAAGGTTTACTGGAGAGTTTGTAAAACGGTGCACAAACGCACAATGTGAACAGAGTGATACAATAATAATACAATTTTATAAAAAAAAAAAAAAAAAAAGGTTTACTAGAGAGTTTGTAAAACGGTGCACAAACGCACAATGTGAACAGAGTGATACAATAATAATACAATTTAACACACTGGCGCTGTGAGGTGATTAAAGGTGATGTTACAATTACTGTAAGCAGCACAAAAGATGTTACTGTGATCTGGGAAGGTTATCAGTGGACTAATAGATCAATGCGCTAATAAACTAGGGTAAATCAAAATGAGCAGATTCATGATAGGCATTGCAAATTAGTATACAAGTATACACGCTGAAATACCAGAGATATACGCGCAAAGGTGTACCAGAACGGCATAGTAAGAATGCCATTTATGTCAGACAGCGATATAAGTAGTATACAGAATAATACAAAAATATCTATGGATAGATAAAAGGTATGAGATATTACACTCATCGGGCTTAGTAGAGACCAAGCATTCAGAGTCAGTTGCTATCAAAGTGACTCATAAAGAAACGCAGTGAGTTATAATTGATCAAAATATTCAAACCGCCGCTATGTCGCTTACCAAGCTGTAGCCTGGGGGTACCTGAAGCAAATACTAAGTATGATTGATAGTAGTATATTCATATAAGAAATGTGGATAGTAAGGCAGATTATAAAGAGTTTAATGACTACATTGTCAGTACAGTACCAGAATAATCACACAAACTCAAGTATAGTTCCAGTGTTTGGGTAACGTGTAGGATTCACAGAAAAGCAGCAAACGTAAATCCCTCATTGAGGCCTCCTGGGCTGAGAGATCCAAGGCGATGGATCCAACGTGCCTCCTCCTGTAACAACTTGCGGTCAAGGTTACCTGCTCTAGGGCCAAGTTTGACTTGCGTAATGCCCCAGAATTTCAAGGAGCGAATGTCCCCATCATGTACAAGACGAATGTGCCTAGACAGTGGTGTATCCTCTTTTTGGTTTATAGTGCTTAGATGTTTAGAAATTCTCCTCCGTAATTCTTGTATTGTCTTCCCTACATATAACTTAGGACAAGAGCAGCTGGCTATGTAAATAACTCCCTTGCTACGGCAATTAATAAATTGTTTAATCCGATAGGATCTGTTATCAAGTGGATTGGTAAATTCTTTTGTAGTAGCCATTAAGTGGCAAAAAGAACATCGGCCACATGGATGAGAACCAGTGACCGATGTCTTCAGCCAATTTTTTGACACAGAAATCACTCCAGAATGATGACTATGCACCAGATAGTCACGTAGATTTCTACCTCTTCGATATGTGATGTTTGGTGTGGAAGGAACAACACCCTGTAAGTCAGGGTCTGCCAGGAGAACCGGCCAGTGACGTTCAAGAATATCACGAACCTGTTGGGAGCCAGTATCAAAGGTCCCAATGCATCTTACACTGGTCATTACAGCAGATTTGCCAGTGACTGTTAATTGTTGATCAGTAACGGATTTACGTTCACATAATAGATCTCTTCTATCAGTGGCTCTCGCTCTGGCATACGCTTGGGGGGATATCTTTAATGTCAAGTATAACCTCAACTGCAAATCTAGTTCCGTAATATATTTGATAAATTGTATATGCAACATACAATACGTTGGTAGAACAATACAAACTTCATTGCAGACTAAATAAACATAGGTCAAATTGCATGAACAACTTCATGCAACATAGTATATCTAGACACTGCACAATGAAACGGGATTTCAGATGCTATTCGATCACACCAATTGACTACTTAGATCCGCTACAAAACAATAGTTATGAAAACTTATGAGAAGTTTATTAGATATATAAATTTAATACACTGATAACCAATGGTCTAACTGAAATTACGGAGACTATCATCTAAAGATATTGATCTCGTTCTCTTCGAAAACATAATAATATTTGACACTAATAATAAATCATAATAATAATAATAATATTTGACAATAATACAGGATTATAAGTTTCTCTTATCTATACATACCATCATCACTACTATGAATAAAATACAACAAGATTTTATGGTATCTTCATACAGGTATAAATTAATGGGCTGTTACTTTTACGCCTAAGTACGCTGCAAACGGAAACACATAGTCACATCGGGTTTTCTTAAACATGTTCCATATGCTACACAACAATCAAGGACGCTGTCCAACCTTTCACATCCTTTGGCCCCATGCAGGCTTCTGTATTTCTCCGGTTGTTCTTCAACATGCTCCATATGCTGCCACAACTACCAATACCGCTGTCCAGCCTCTAACTCCTTTTGGTCCATCCAGGCTTCCGTAGTCCTTCCGCTGTTACTATAAGGGTATGTGCACAAACACTAATTACGTCCGTAATTGACGGACGTATTTCGACCGCAAGTAGTGGACCGAACACAGTGCAGGGAGCCGGGCTCCTAGCATCATACTTATGTACGATGCTAGGAGTCCCTGCCTCTCCGTGGAACTACTGTCCCGTACTGAAAACATGATTACAGTACGGGACAGTTGTCCTGCAGAGAGGCAGAGACTCCTAGCATTGTATATAACTATGATGCTAGGAGCCCGGCTCCCTGCACTGTGTTCGGTTCGGGACTTGCGGCCGAAATACGTCCGTCAATTACGGACGTAATTAGTGTGTGTGCACATACCCTTACAACTAAGGCCGCGGTCAGCAAAGTGTGCAGGTCTAAATCAGGGACCAACACCTTCAGTTCAACCTCATATCATTAGTGTAAGTAATCACCAATGCTTGAGTACTGCACCATATCATCATAGTGCCAATGGCACAAGACTCCCTGTTCCCATTTGACACGTCCAAACAGCTGCATTTGACTTAATGCGTCCGCAAGATACCGGTCTGCATAATCTAAATAAAATATTATTTAAAAAAACCTAACCCTTTTTATAACTCAACACATACACAGCATGTATACATATGCATTATGTCGGATGAATAAACACTACCTTTTTTACTTTTTCACTTGGAGTGCTGCAAGATATTTTTTCATTCAACACATACACTTATTTGTCTTAAACAAATTTTATGTGTTTAGCCGAAAGTAAGCCTTTTTGTATTTGTACTATTCAGTGGTACTAAAATGCATCACTTCTGACCCCTGACCTCAAAGAAATTGCTCTTTGGCGGTCTTTTTAAGATATAAAGCCACTACGGTCATCTTAGTATTGTATGTGTTTTAAGCCTCACAAAGAACGGTCCGATCTGAAACGCGTTGCTGTACCGACACAAATAGATGTATGGTCTTTCAGTCTTCTTCGATCTTACGTTTTTCTTTGGGAAACATCTTCAAAAAAATGGATCAGAAAAAAAATTGCATAGCTTTCTCATCGTAACGAGGGACAGCGCTGGGAAGGATAATCCGTTTTTTTTCCCTTTGCCCCTGTGGACCCTGAACGGATCCAAAGCCGCAGTCCCCACTCACGGATATTTACACTAGGATGTTGTGCTCCCAGCACAACACCAACAGATTTGCATAACCACCTTGCCTACCCCCCCCTTTATTCGAAAACCATCAGATGATGTACTATGTTCGCCTGGCGCTCCTTTTTTTTTGTCTTTTTGTGTCTCATAAAAAAAAGATCTTGTTAGACCCACTAGGAGACTGCAATCTTTATAATTCATATTATAAATTCATGCATAGTTTCCAAAGCATTTTTGCTGGTCAGTGACTATCGGTGCCCCTTGCACCGCAGCCTTGAGAAAGGTGGCTGAGCCAAAATGGTGCACGACTGGATTAAATCCACTAGATGTTTTTGCATCAAGAAGTGAGTGCTGTTAAATTTTCTTTATCTATTGACTTTAGAACAGCCAGTAAAACCACCAAGCCTAAGGGCAAATTATGGGGAAAACGGCAAAATAGCCACTTGGCTTGCTGCTTTGGAAAATTGGTAGGTAAAAGCGGCTGTCCGGTAGAATAAAATTGATGGCCTATCCTCATTGATTGCGGGACGTCTGACTGGGAGTAAGCTGTAATACTATGCTCCGCCGCTACAAATGTGACGGCGTTGTACAGTGTGGAGCAGTGTAAAGAATTAAAGGGGATAGGCCATCCATTTTATCTCACTGGACAAACTCTTTAAGTCACTTAGAATCTACTTCAAAACTCAACCTGAGGCTACGCTACTGCCAGGTTTTCATAACATTTCCTGTTCTGAGTCCCGCATGTATTAAAATCATCAAAAACAAACACTGGCTAGAATAGTAGCAGTAGTAGTATTTGGTGATTGGAATCAAAACTGGGCACATTTACTAATAATGGCATACCATGGAGAAGTTTGGTGCCAGAAAATGATAATTGATCATTGATAATTATGCCTCAATGACTCCAAAACTCATTAGAATCTCCGTAAAGAAACGCAGCCTCAGGCTTTTGGGCCTGTAATTTCAAGCAATCATACCTCAGAATAAAAAGGAGATTAAAATCTTGTAATATTTTTCAGGTAAACTAAAGCACCTTTGTACGTATTTGGTAGGTGTACTTTAAGAACACAAATATCATTTTTTTATTTTTGCAAACATACATATAATAAAAGGAAGCAAAAGAAAAAAACCACAATTGAAATTAAATAACCTGAACAGTAAGGTTTTGTCCAAAGGTAACGCAATTGCTGCAGAAAATTTCTGCAGCAACTCCGCAGAAAATCCGCTGTGGAAAAACCGCACCATTTCCTGTGCTTTTCTCAATGCTGGGAGATGGTGAGATCTCCCCTGAAAAACGCGGCATTTTAGTTCACTTTCCGCAACAGGAATGGACATGCTGTGGTACGAAAAATCCGCACCGCAGCTGAATTTCTGCTCGGAAATTTTACGCAGCATGTGGAAGAGATTTGTTAAATCCCACTATGCTGCTACTATATTCCGCTGCATATTTTCAGTCCGCAATCCCGGACAGAAAATATGCAGCATTTCCGTTACGTGTGGACAAACCCTAAAACTGACAGAACAAATACAGAAAGACAAACTGGGCAAAATGGAAAAGGACTTCTGTGTTTTGGGGAAAACTTGTGTGGTCTTAACTATATTCCAATACTAAACTCTAATAAAATTGAAAAATGAAAAGGTTTGCATATGCCCCCAAAGTATAATACAGTACATAAACAAACCCTTAAATCTGCACTAGACATTCGCTACTGGATTATCTATATTAGGTCATATTAGGGTTTAAACCTTATGTGACAAATAGACTTTATTTCTGTACTATGGCGGGGTTGCTCTCTTTTAGCTAAACCAGAGCACAGATAATATTGGACACTTGCCCAACATTGCAGTATGCAGCTTGTAAATGAGTATGACACACCAATAATCAGAAACTATAAGGTTGCTTTAGAAACTATGGTCTTATTTGTTAATATACTTCGTCAAAAAAACTGTGGATCTACAAGGATCTCAGCACTTTAGGGTTTAAACTGCCTATTTGAGCGCATTGACGTACGTTTATGTGAAAATGTATCTGTATGTAGTGTTGCTATCCTGCCTTATCTAGTCCTATAGAAGTACAATAGAGGAGTTATTAAAGGGACAGTTTGGCTAACAGGAGAGTCTGGTGTATTCATGAAGGGAGTACTCCTCCTGCCCCTATAGACGGTGATTGACAGGCTGCAGCGTATGCAGATACACAACGGCCAGCCATCAAGCACTGAAGCGGAACGGGAGAGCTCTCCTCATGAATATACTGGACTCATAACGTGGAGTCTGGTGTATACTTTGATTGCTCCTATTATCCAAGCAGCATAATATGATTTGTGCCTCTTGGCTAAAAGAAGCATGGAACTGTCCCTGTGATATGCTGCCTTTACCTAGTGCAGCATATTGAGCGGACAGATCGAATTTAAAGGAAACCTGTCAGGCCCTTTATGCTGCCCTCGCTGAGTAGTGACAAACATGCTGACTTGAGCGGTCTGTGGAGTACTCTTTGTGTAATCACACAGTTAAAGTTGCAGCGCAATACAGTGTACTGTGGGCAAGGAGTACTATAAATGTATGTGGGAAATCTCCTTAAACACTATGCTTACATGTGTGTTTAAGATGTATTCAGTAAAAAAAAAAGTCAATAAAAAACACAAAAAGAGCACAAATGTAGACAATGGAAATGAGATTACTTTTTCTCTAGGACGTCTGTCTACAGCAAATTTGAGAGTACCCTAGTTCTTTTCTTACATAAACGGGATGAAAGAAACAAATAATTCATACCTTCTAAGATATCTTTAACATAAGTGATAGGGGAAAAAAAGGAAAGAAAAGAGCATGTAAGATCAAACGGAACAAAGTAAAATGATAGCATAAATAAAAAACAAGTTAAGTATTTTTCCGTTTGTTACAATACATTGGAGCAATATAAAACTGGCTGTAAAAGTGTACATCTATTTATATAGGATACCCATCCAAAAGCTATAAAACTACCATAAATAAGTTACAGCCAAAATATAGTGATTCACACAATGTAAAAAAAAAAAAGATTCATGCAAAAAAAATCTGCATTTTGTATTGAAATAGATGAAAGCCATGTTAAAATCTTCCTGATTTTCTTGCAGATTTATGCAAACTTTATAGACAGATTTACTGGGAACTCTGTTCCCACAGTGTTTTCTGTTACTGATTTTGAAGTGGAAACCACTACGAAATCAGCGACAAAATGCTCCCCAAATCTCCCTCTATCGATTTCCATGGGCGGTAGAGCCATTTTTATTTTCTCTGCAGTTTTTGACTGTTCGCGAGTAAATAATAATAAAAAAAAAAGCGTCATGCACTATTTTGGAGCGATTTCCGCCTCTAAACCTCCATGGAAACCAATGGGAGGCAGAAAAAAAAAAATGCGCCGTTCGTTTGGAGTGTTCTTTTTCTCATGATTTTTGCATTTGCTTAAAGGCTATGTACACCCTCAAAAGCAATTTTTTTTTTTTTATACTTATACTTTTATACTTTGAGATACAGCTTCTTTGTATTCTGTATACAGAGCAGATGTATCATGCGTCACTCTGACACGCAGGATCGAGCTGTTACTGATCACATCTAAGTTTAGAACTTAGATTTGATCGATTACAAGTGGATCCTGCATGTCAGAAACACGCAGGACCCGCTGACACTGAACCAGTCAGTCCCGCTGTCCTGATGGATTCAGGTCTCAGCGCATGATACATCTGCTCTGTATACAGAATACAAAGTTGCTGTATCTTAAAAAGTATAATGAAAAAAATTAAAAAAAAAAAAAAAAAAAAAAAAAAGGAGGTCTATGCCCCCCCCGATAACCAGGAACACTACAGAGTGGAAGCTGGAGTCAGAGAGTGGAAAAATATAGGAATGAGTCGGACATTTGGCTTACCAACACCACAGCCCTATCTGCAACAACTATTCTGAGCTGTACTACCAGGCAAAGTGACTGGATGAAAGTGGCACTTTTCTTGAACAGTGATAGTTGGGGTCCTACAAGTGAACCCCCCATGGATCACACATTGATGGCATATGCCTAGGATTATAAAATATGGAAAACACTTTTTACTTTCTTTTCGAAAATAACAGCTGTAATTTGATTTGTTGCTACGGGCAACACAATTTTCCATCAAGAACATGACACAATATGAATAATCAGTTATTATTTTTATTATTGTTATTATGAAGTCTACGGCTATTTAGTTTGCATGAAACAAATGCTTTATGTTAACGATGCAATTTCAAGAAATTCATTTCTGGATAGGCATATTAAAATGGTTACCTATTTCCTCTTTACAATTCTCTATTTCAATTTGAAGTGTTTCTTCTATGTTTTCCTTTTGACATTGTTCGGCTTGAATTTGCTCTTTTAAGAAGAGAATTTCGGCTTTCAACTTTTCTTCAAGGTGGTCTGATGCTGTACGGACACTAATAATATCTTCACGGTATTTCAAAACTAGTTCATGCAATTCCTAAAAACAGAAATAAAAATTATCCTTGAACTTCCAAATGTGATAACCAAATTTCAGTGTCAAAAAACAGCAGCAAAAGTAGAAGAAAACCCCAAAAACAAAAACTTGAAGGAAATCAAATTTAGTTCAGTGGCAAATTTGTGAAGACAATTCTCCTGCAGGGCACTGTACTATAAAAAAAAAAAAAAAGTGTCACTCTCTAACCCATATTGGATACTAATCCTGGTCAAAAAACAAAATTTCCTCTGTTCTCTGAAGACAAACTTCAGATGATTCCAATAAAAAAAAATTAAATTTGAGGGAATATATTTTACGACAGTGCGTGCATGAATAAGGAGGGAGAAGTTTTGCAGAGCTTCTCCCCTGAAACCAAATTTCTTCCAGGCCAGAATGGTCCACAAGAGAAATGAGGGAATACTACCAATATTTAAATATACAAAACAGAGGATGATACAAATAAAGAAATTCAGGGGTACAGAATCTGAATTGCTAAAGAAAAGTGTTGGTAAAACAGGAGCCATAAAGTTAACACCTCTGATGGACACTAGGACAATATACGATATAATATTGATCTATTACCAGACGTGTGGTAGGTGATGGAAATGCATTTGTCAACTGTATATTGAGACATAGTATGAACATTCTGCCATCACTTTTGACGCCTTTTTCTAAGCGGAGGCTGAGTGCTGACCTTTTTGGAATACCAGCCAGTGGCCTGGCTTACTGTTCACGCCTTTTAACAGCTTAACCCCTTAAGGACGCAGTCTAGTTTTGGTCTTAAGGCTCAGAGCCCATTTTTCAAATCTGACATATTTCACTTTATGTGGTAATAACGTCGGAATGCTTAACCCTACCCAAGCGATTCTGAGATTGTTTTCTCGTGACACATTGGGCTTCATGTTCGTGGTAAAATTTGGTCGATATATTCAGTGTTTATTGGTGAAAACTTGCAAAATTTCTTTGGAGTACAGATTTTGCTGGTTTGGTTTTCGGGTGCCATGTCGCATTTGCAGAGCCCCAGAGGTATTAAAGCAATAGAAACCAACCACAAATGACTCCATTTTGGAAACTACACCCCTCAAGGAATTCATTTATGGGTGTTGTGACCATTTTTACAAAAAAAGGGCTGCCTGCAGACAACCATGCCCAATTTCCCAGCCACCACTGATGTGTAAAAATAATGAACTTTATTAGGCTACGTGTAGCTGGACAGACCACATGAATTAATTAAAATTCTCACTAGCCGAGAGACGGACACAGGTATGTGTTACCTGATTTAACAGGCAAATGTAGTTTCTGACGTAGGAGTATTAGTATCTTCCCTAGTCAATTAGATTTGTTAAGGTAACTAGTAGGCAACAATAGGTCCGATCAGCGGCAGTGTATTAAAATATTAGCAGCCCCCCCGACATGTTTCGCTACTAAGTAGCGTCCTCAGGGGTACACGGGGCTAAAGGCTAAAGGCCCCGTGTACCCCTGAGGACGCTACTTAGTAGCGAAACATGTCGGGGGGGCTGCTAATATTTTAATACACTGCCGCTGATCGGACCTATTGTTGCCTACTAGTTACCTTAACAAATCTAATTGACTAGGGAAGATACTAATACTCCTACGTCAGAAACTACATTTGCCTGTTAAATCAGGTAACACATACCTGTGTCCGTCTCTCGGCTAGTGAGAATTTTAATTAATTCATGTGGTCTGTCCAGCTACACGTAGCCTAATAAAGTTCATTATTTTTACACATCAGTGGTGGCTGGGAAATTGGGCATGGTTGTCTGCAGGCAGCCCTTTTTTTGTATAAATGTATATTGTGCCTGCCAGCCACTAGGGGTCACACTTGTGTTTGTTTGTGACCATTTTGACCCCATAGTTTTTTCACAGAACTTATTTGAATTGGGCTGGGAATGAAAACAAAATTATTTTTTTCAAATAATATGTAGTTTTGGCTGAAAATTTCTTATTTTCACAAGAAACAAAATACCCCATTCTGTTGCGCAATTTGTTCTGAGTGCCGCAATACCCCATTTGTTGTGATAAACTGCCGTTTGGGCCCATGGGAGGGCTCAGAAGGAAAGGACCACCATTTGGCCTACTGGGGATTTTCTAGTGCGAAGTCATGTGTGCAGAAGCCCCTGAGGTACCAGTACAGTTGAAACCCGCAAGAAGTGACCCCGTTTTAAAAACTACACCCTTAAGGCATTCATCTAGAGGTGTAGTGAGCATTTTGACCGGAGACCTACACCCCATAAACTGTAATGTGGGTTCTCCCGGGTATGGCAATACCCTACATGTGGCTGTTATCAGCTGCCTGGGCACACAGCAGGGCTCAGAGGGGAAAGACGATGGGGGATAAGCTGTGCGGAGTGCATCAGTGTAAGTAAAATTGGGGTAAATTATAAACCAAGGGATGTATGATAAATTTTAAAACTCTCTTTCATACAGAGCTCTGGTTATTCGGGACACGTGTCACATTGATATATTGGGTCATCCCTTATCGCCCTCTTATAGCAGACTTTGCACCTCTTTTGACTTTTTCCCTTCTTGCCAGTTTGGGGAACTTCTACTGGAAAGTGTTGCCGCCCTGGTACGATGCGTGTGGCCCCGCTTCCAGAAGTACTAGGTGCCCCCCCTTCTTGGTCCCTAAAGATTAGGTTCTTGATAATCACCTCTTGAAATTCCAGGAAAGTTCCCGTCTGGCCTGCACATCGACGTAGCACGTACGAATTGTACAAAGCCATCTGTATGATGTGCACGGCCAGCTTCTTATACCACACCGCATGGCGCTGTAGGGCTTCAGGATTTGATCTGATAAGTCCATCCCTCCCATGTACCTATTGTAGTCCAGGATGCAGTCTGGTTTGGGGGTGGCCTTTCCTTCATATATCCTAAACCTGTAGGTATACCCTGATGCACTCTCGCAGCTTATACATCTTCACGCCATACCTTGCCCTCTTACCCGGCAGGTACTCGCGGAATTGAACCCTCCCTTTAAAATGTACCAGGGACTCATCAATAGAAATACACTTCTCGGGGGTGTATGCTTGGGAAAACCGGGCACTGGAACGGTCTAATAGGGGTCTCCGTTTATACAAACGGTCAAAACTGGGGTCATCTCGGGGTGGGCACGGCTCAGTATAATGTAAGAAGCAAAGTATTGCCTAATTTATTTATTTTTTTTAGGTTCCAGTTCAGTTCTGAAGTTGCTTTGAGGGGCCCATATATTAGAAACCCCTATCAAATACCCCATTTTAGAAACTAGACCCCTCAAAGTATTCAGAAAGTTTATGAACCCTTTAGGTGTTTCACAGAAATTTAGAGAAAAGTAGAGGTGAAGTTTACATTTTTTTTGTCAGAAAATCCTCTTTATACCATTTTGTTTATAACACAAAAGGATTTATCAGAGAAACGCAACTTAATACGTATTGCCCAGATTCTGCAGTTTAGAGAAATATCCCACATGTGGCCCTAGTGTGGTAATGGACTGAAGCACCGGCCTCCGAAGCAAAGGAGGACCTAGTGGATTTTGAGGCCTCTTTTTTATTAGGCACCATGTCCGGTTTGAAGAGGTCTTGTGGCGCCAAAACATTGGGAACCCCCCAAAAGTGACCCCAATTTGGAAACTAGACCCCTTGAGGAATGCATTGTAGTTTTCTTGGGGTGCATGCGGCTTTTTGATCAGTTTTTATTCTATTTTTAGGTGGCGTGGTGACTAAAAAACAGCAATTCACTTTTTGTGTTACCTTATTCTAAGAGCCAGAACTTTTTTATTTTTCAATAAATAAAGCCGTGCGAGGCCTTTTTTTTTTGCGTAACGAATTGTAGTTTCGATCAGAACCATTTTTAGGTACATGCGACTTTTTGATCTCTTTTTATTCCATTTTTTGGGAGGTGAAGTGAGCAAACAATTGTGATTGTGGTACAGTTTATTATTATTTTCTTTTACGGCGTTCACCGTGCGGGATAAATAACAAAATAATTTTGTAGTTCAGGCCGTTACGGACGCGGCGATACCAATTATGTATAGTTTGTTTGTTTATATATTTTTATTAATAATAAATGACTGATAAGGGAAAAAGGGGGATTTTTACTTTTAATACTTTTATTTTCTTATTTTTACACATCTTTTTTTTAACTTTATTACTTTGTCCCACTAGGGGACTTGAGGGCAGGAGGCCCTGATCACAATTCTAATACACTACACTACATGCGTAGTGCAGTGTATTAGAACTGTCAGCTACTCACTGACAGCAAGCATAGTGGGTCCTGACGTTGTCAGGACCCACTAGGCTTCCGTCTATGGCATAGCCGGACGCCATTGTTTGGTGTCCGGTTGCCATAGTCACCATCGCCGGCCTCTATCGCGTAGCAGGCCGGCGATGGCAGCTTAACCCCTAAAATGCCGCGATCTCTATAGAACGCGGCTTTTAAGGGGTTAATCAGCGGGGACACAGCGATCGGTCCCCGCTGTAGGAGCTGTGACAGCTGCTGAACAAGACAGCAGCTGTCACAGCTCCTGTATGTGTCGGGAGGACGGCCGAAACGGCCGTTACTCCCGAGATGTACTATTAGGTCATGGAGCGCGAATGATACAGCTGCCATAACCTAATAGTACGTCCAGGAGCGGGAAGGGGTTAAAGGCTATGTAAACCTTTTTTAGCCATTTTTTTTTTCTTATTTAATATCTGTGTTTAGTGTTTTTAAGTATATTTCTAATAGGCATTTATTCCAAATTTTATTCAGTTTTAGCGCTGTAGCTTTTATGTATCCACTTTAGATATAATGCATTTGGAAAATCTTCAGACCCTTTACATTTTTTCACATTTTGTAATATTGAAGCCTTGTGCTAAAATAAAAAATAATTAAAGTTGTTTCCCATCATTCTGCGCTCAATACCCCTTAATGACAAAGTTAAAACAGAATGTTGGTAATCTTTGCTAATTTAATGAAAAGGAAAAACTAAAATATTGCATGGACACAAGTATTCAGACCCTTTACTGTACTTAGTTGAAGCCCCTTTGGCAGCGATAACAGCTTCCAGTCTTCTTGGGTATGATGCCACAAGGTTTGCACACCTGGATTTGGGGATTATCTGCCATTCTTCTTTGAAGATTCTCTTAAGCTCTGTCAGGTTGGATGGGGAACGTGGACGGATAGCTATTTTCAGGTCTCTCCAGAGATGTTCGATTGAGTTCAAGTCAGGGATCTGGGTGGGCCACTCTAAGACATTCACAGAGTTATCCCTATTCCACTCATGTGTTGTCTTGGCTGTGTGCTTGGGGTCATTGTCTTGTTGGAAGGTGAACCTTCGGCCCAGTCTGAGGTCCAGAACACCCCGGATCAGGATGTCATTTAGAATATTTCTGTACTTTGCTCCATTCATCTTTCCGTCAACCCTGACCAGTGTACCTGTCCGAGCTACTAAAAAACACCCCCACAGGATGATTCTGCCACCACCATGCTTCACTGTAGGGATGGTATTGGGCAGGTCAGGCATTAGGGGGGCAAACTGCCCAGGGCCCCCATCCTCTCAGGGTCCCCATGCCGACTATAGCAGCCATAGCTGCTGCTACGGGGCCTGCGGCATGAGGGGGCCCGCGCCGCCCAGCACATAACATTTATGGGCTGGGCAGCACACTATGCACGGTGGCGTCGGATGCAGATACAATTGAATACTATAGGCTACAGGCCACATTAGGCCTGCAGCCTATAAGACATTTGGACAGAATCCCTGCGCAGGGCGGGGCTAGGTAAGTAGCATTATTTTATATTTGTGTGGAACTATCTACAGGGGGGGGGCTGCGTGTGGCGCAGTCTGCTAGAGCGAGGGGCTGTGTGTGGTGCCTACTACAAGAGGGGGGCTATGCGAGGCACCATCTACAAGAGGGGGGCTGTGCGAGGCGCCATCTACAAGACGGGGGCTGTGTGTGGCGCTATCTACAGGGGGCATTATTACTGAGGGCGGACTTTTATTGCATCAAGCAAATAGGGATCATTTTTACCATGTGGGTCACTGTGGATTAAGAGTTTGTTTAGAGATTGGGGTATAGGTGGGGAGGATGCTGGAAAAACGAGAAATCAACATGTCTGTGTCAAATTCTGCAAAGACGAGTGGTGGCTCGAATGGAGGAAAAAAAAAGGGAAAGTGAACGACAAAATCATAGGAAAAAAAAATCACCTGTGAGTCACTGGATATAAATGTGCTGTAATCACTTGTATGGTCTGCAGAGCTCCTGTGTATAACTGGCATCTACCACTGCATGGTCACTATATGGTGGTAATATTGGTATTTGTACAGTGGGTTTTATTCAGTAACAGTATGGGGGTATTATTCAGTAACTATGTGGTTATGTTGCGGCGGTATTATTCAGTAACAGTATGGGGGTATTATTCAGTAACTATGTGGTTATGTTGCGGCGGTATTATTCTGTAACAGTATGGGGGTATTATTCAGTCACTACGTGGTTATGGTGCAGCGGTATTATTTGGAACTTATATTGTGTTATTATTGGTCTTATAACCGCGAGTTGTGTTCAGTAACAGTATGCAGGTAATATTTAATCTGGTCTAGTGGTAGGATTTAATAACGGTTTATGTATATGGATAATTATTTTTGTGTGTGGGGGGACGGGGGGGGGACAGACATATGCTTTGGGGCTTGCAACACTCCTGGACACGCTAGAAATCAGCGATGCAGTTCTCTGCACACCACCTTCTGAATTGACTACATTATTGATACAAGAGTTCAGCATTTGGGGACACACTTGGGGCAGGTGATGAGTAGTGCTTGGTTTCCTCTGGACAGGACGCTTAGAATTGAGGTGAAAATGTTAAATCTTGGTTTCATCAGACCACAGAATCTTGTTTCTCACAGTCTGGAGTTTGCAAAAAAGCACCTAAAGGATTCTCAGATAGGCTTTCACGTGTCTATTACTGAGGGAGGCTTCTTTCTGGCCACTCTTCCATAAAGCCCAGATTGGTGGAGTGCTGCAATGATGGTTGACCTTTTGAAAGTTTCTCCCATCTGCACTTAGGATCTTTGGAGATCAGTTAGAGTGACCATTGGGTTCTTGGTCACCTGTCTTACCAAGGCCCTTCTCTCCCGATTACTTAAGTTTGGTGGGGCGGCCAGCTCTAGGAAGAGTCCTGGTTGTTTCAAACTTCCTCCACTTAAGAATTATGGAGGCCATTGTGCTCTTGGGAACTTTCAGTGCAGCAAAAATCTTTTTGTACCCTACTCCAGATCTGTGCAATCCACACAATCCTATTTCTGAGCTCTACAGGCAGTTCTTTCCTCCTTAATGGCTTGATTTTTGCTCTCATATGCATTTTCAGCTGTGAGACTTTATATAGACAGGGGTGTGTCTTTCCAAATCAGGTCCAATCAAATGAATTGACCACAGGTGGACTGCAATCAAGGTGTAGAAACATTTCAAAGATGAGCTAGAAAAGTGGGAGGCTCCCAGAGCAAAATTTAAAGTGTCATAGCAACAATTTAAGTTTTTAATTTTTAATACATTTGCAAAAATGTATAGCAGATATTATAGTAAAATATTCATGCAAAGTCTTCCATGGACACAAGACAGCTCTTCAAAAAGGTCTTGCTGATACTCAAATTACCTCAATGGCATCAGGAAGGATGAAGTTTTCTGCTTGTTGGAGTGACACATGCAGACCATGCTTTCCTTGAAGACTCTCATTGTCCTTCTGTAACCTAGTCAGCTCTTCAGAGACCTGCTCCCGTGAATGCATAAGAACAGCCTGAAAATGAGAAAAACCATCACGATTTATTGAATTCAATGATACATTTCAGTGTAACTCATACTGAACTATTCAACAATTTACTAATATTGAACTTTATCCATTTCTATCCCATTTTATGGTATTACCATTTGCTCTTGAACACTTCTCTTTGCTAGAGAAAAGGTTTGCTGTAAGTCTGTAAGCAGGGTTTCTGAATCCTGAGCTCTTTGTGTAAGGGTGGATATCTAAAAAACAAACAAAAACAAAACACATGCAATAGAGTTACACTGAACATATGGCTAATAAAACATGGGTCTTGTTTGACGCGAAATGCAGATTTAACCAGAAACCTAAAATTAATTGATAGCAGTTTGGGTATAATTACATTTGACAGATATGTTGCAGAAACGTCTGCAATTGTCCCATTCATCTAAATGAGGCTTGCAGAAATCTATGTGCACGCACCATAAACAACCCCATTCAGTGGTATGGAACTTTCTTTCAGTTGTAGACATTTTTACAATAAATCTGCCACGTGAGAATATACACTTAACAGACTTTATGGTGACTATTATAACTTGTAACAGGTTATAGGGTTAAAATGGTTCTCTGGGACTTTATGCTTTGAGTGAAATTTCTGGAGAGAACATTTAGAAGCCGAAAATCTCAACCTGCGGTACATGTACCACAGGGGGTAAACACAATGTCTCTAGGGGGCACTCACGTCATCCTCATGCTGTGCTTTTAATGTGAAGCACAGTGTATAATTATTGCCTTGGGGGTACTTTTGATGTAGTTTATGTGCATAGGAGTTACTTGGAGTAGATCTATGGCATTGCAACAACAATCTGATTTTATTAACGTTAGAGTGGATGGTGCAAAGAATTATAGTAAATCTCTCTACCACATCTGCCTGTCATAATGGATTAAAATTGTAGGAAAATACGGAAACAAAAGAATAGAACAAATATATTACTCAAAATACTATGATTAGTATACACGGGTCTAAAGCCGTATGTGTACTCAAAAAGTGCCCATACATATCAGATCACAGTTGGCCGAAAAGTTTGATTTAGACGGGAAAGTTGGGACTGATGAGAATGGGGGTGTCCCGACTTTGCTAAGGCCTCATGCACACGACCGTAGCCATGTGCACGGCCATGATTTCCAGGTCGGACGACCACGGAGTGACAGCCGCGAGCCACCCGCAAATCGCAGGCTGTGCACATGGCCTTGGCCATTATTTTCAATGAGCCCGGACCGCAGAACACGGCTGTAATAAGGCTTGTCCGTTCTTTCTGCAGTCTGGGCTCAGGGGCCATGCACGGACCGTGAAAACCACTGTCGTGTGCATGGTCCCATAGGAATGAATGGGGCCGCAATTCTCCCGTGGATTTTCAGGGGGAATTGCGGTCGCAAAAGCTTTCAACATGCTCAATCTAACAGTGGTTTATTCCCCTCTCCCCATTGAACACACATGCACGCTTGGCCAAGTGCTTGTGTATATGGAAGTCGGGAGGAATAATAGCTTAAGTGTATGGTCAGCTTTATACCTTCAAGAGAACCCTTCCTACCTATGTTCTGTCCTTGTTCATCAGGACACCCCCCATATTTAAACTGGATAAAATAAGTGACTGGTTGGAACATTGGCGTAAATGGGGATTTGGATTCGCATAAACGCTGCACAATGCACAGAGCGCAAATAAGAAAAGCCATGAAGGCATAGCAGTGGAGCAGCAGCAGGTTTCTGGTCTACAACTTGTTCTGACCTATCTCTTTTAGCAAATACTTGTATTCACCATAAAATAACAATGATGGAGAATCTTATTAACCCCTTTAGGACTGAGCCTGTTTTGGCCTTGTGGCACAGCCGATTTTTTTCAAATCTGACGTGTCACTTTATGTGGTAATAACTTTGGAATGCTTTTACCTATCCAAGTGATTCTGAGACTGTTTTCTCGTGACATATTGTACTTTACGTTAGTAGAAAAATTTGGGCGAGAAATTTGAGATTTATTAGTGAAAAACACCAACATTTTGCAAAACTTTGCATTTTTCTAATTTTAAATGTATCTGCTTGTAAAACAGATAGTAATACCACACAAAATACTTACTAGTTTACATTTCCCATATATCTACTTTATATTTGCATAGTTTTTTGAACATCCTTTTATTTTTCTAGGTCGTTACAAGGCGTAGAACTTTAGCAGCAATTTCTCATATTTTTAAGAACATTTCAAAAGGCTATTTTTTTCAGGGATGAGTTCAGTTCTGAAGTGGTTTTGAGGGCCTTATATATTAGAAACCCCAATTAAACACCACATTTTGAAAACTGCACCCCTCAAAGTATTGAAAACAGCATTCAGAAAGTAATAAATGGCAAGAAGGAAGGAGGCTGGCACTGCCAAAACCGCTCAGTCGGAATGGGAGTATAAAAGTATGGCTTTCTTTCTATTTGGATAATTGCAGGTAAATTGCCACGGAGTTGCTCATCGAAAGTGTAGCACAATCGGCTGGATATATTGTAGAGGAATAATCGAGGCACTCACCGAAGCTGGCAAAACAATTTCTTTATTACAAAAAGATCTCGGCCAGGATGTGGAATTGCCAATCCACATCCTGACCGAGATCTTTTTGTAATAAAGAAATTGTTTTGCCAGCTTCGGTGAGTGCCTCGATTATTCCTCTACAAAGCATTCAGAAAGTGTTTCAACCCTTTAGGCGTTTCACAGGAATTGAAGGAAAGTAGAGGTGAAATTTTCAAGTTTCATTTTTTTTTTACAAAATTCATTTGTAATACATTTTTCTCTGTAACACAGAAGGTTTTACCCGAGAAATGCAACTCAATATTTATTGCCCAGATTCTGCAGTTTTTAGAAATATCCCACATGTGGCCCTAGTGTGCCAAGGGACCGAAACACAGGCCCCAGTAGCAAAAGGAGCACCTAGAGGATTTTGGGGCCAGCTTTTTTTAGATTATATTTTAGGCACCATGTCAGGTTTGGAGAGGTCTTGTGGTGCCACAACAGTGGAGATCCCCCAAAGATGACCCCATTTTGGAAACTACACCCCTCAAGGAATTTATCTAGGGGTATAGTTAGCACTTTGAGCCCACAGGTATTTTGCTATATTTATTGGAGTTAGTCTGTGAAAATGAAAATCTGAAAAAACATAAAAATTTGTAATATTTACAAGGAATAAAAAAGAAAATGCACCCCGACATTTGTAAAGCATCTTCTCCCGATTATGGAAATACCCCATATGTGGTAATAAACTGCTGTTTGGACCCACGGCATAGCTCAGAAGGGAAGGAGCGCCATTTGGCTTTTGGAGCGCAGATTTAGCTGGATTGGTTTTCAGTGCCATGTCGTGTTTGCAACACCCTGGAGGCACCAAAACAGTGGAAACACGCCAAAAGTGACCCCATTTTGGAAACTACACCCCTCAAGGAATTTTTCTAGGGTTATAGTAACCATTTTGACCCCACAGGTTCTTTGCAGAATTTAGTGGAATTAGGGCATGAAAATTAATATCAACATAGTCCACAAAAATATTGATTTTTTTCATAACGAAATCTCTCCTGAGTATGACAATACCCCACATGTGGTAATAATGGTTTTCTTTATTAGAAATTAATTAACCTTTGCAGGACTGATCCTTTTTTGCTTTTCCAATTTATTTTTTCACTCGCCTTCCAAACGCCGTAACTTTTTTATTTTTCCGTCAATAGAGAAGTGTGAGGGCTTATTTTTTGCGAGAGGAGTTGTAGTTTCTACTGACACCATGTAAAGTACCATATAATGTACTGGCAAACCGAAAATAAAATTATACGCAGGGTGAAATTGGTGTTCACCGTGCGGGAAAAAGAACATTATAGTTTTATAGTTTGGGTCGTTACGAAAGCGGTGATACCAAATATGTGTACTGTTTTTTCAACGTTTTCATTTTTTGCCTATAATAAAAGACTTGTTATAGGAAAAACTTTTATATTTACACTTTTGCAAAACATTTTTATTAACTTTTTTTTTTTCGTTTTTACCAGCAGCTCTGATCGCTGCTAGAATACATTACACTACCTAGGTAGTGTAACGTATTCCAACGGTGAGTGTGATGTCACAGTCACTCTGACAGTAAGTCTACGAGGACTAGCCAGAGGCTGATCCTCATAGGCTTCCATACATGGCAGACCTGGAGGCCATTGTCTGGCCTCCGGATGCCATCACAGCCATCTGCAACCCCCATAATTGCATGGTGGCAGCCAATGTGCTACAAACCCCCAAAATGCGGCGATCGCAATTGATCGCCGAATTTGAGGGGTTAATTGCCTAAATAAGCGGCGATGAGCCGCTGATCGGCAACAGTGGAATGTCAGCCGTCGTGGACAGCTGACCTCCCGGTTCCCGAAGCACACTGTAATCGACACTGTCACCAACACTGTGCATCGGAAACTACTCAGTGACTTCCTGTCACTGACAGGAAGCCTATCAGGAGACTGGTCCGGATAGGCTTCCGTACATGGCAGACACTGAGCTCATTGTTTGGCCTCTGGTCGCCATGCTAGACATTGGCAAACCTCGCGATTTCATTGTAAGGTCTGCCGATGTGCTAGAAACCCCTAAAATGCGGCAATAGCAATCGATCGCCACATTTAAGGGGTTAATTGCCAAAATCAGCGGCAATGAGCCGCTGATCGGCAACACTGGAGTGTCAGCTGTCGAGGACAGCTGGCCACCCAGTGCACACGGTCGCCGACAGTGTGCACCGGGAACCGGGCAGTAACTGTACGTCCTCGTGCGCTAAGACACCGGCCACCAGGACGTAGTTGCGTCGTGGTGCGCCTAGGGGTTAATAACTCTGTTGTGCCGTTCCTCTGTTATTACTCCTGGAAATGTATAAATTGATAACTGGGCATTACGATTGCACTTGTCAATAGGCTGTGTCCCCACAAAGTCTCACACTTTCAACACTGACTGGATAGTTGTAAGAAAAGATGTCCAGAATTGTTATTTTATGTAAAATGCAAGTATTTACTAAAACAGACATGGCAGGAGAGATGATATTTTTCATGTAAACTAACTGGGATTTTATAGGTCACTTCTGTTAGTTCTCCTATAAAGGCATATCTAATGTATGGAAAACTCTAGGTCTCCTTCTCTCACACGAAGGCCTCGCTCACATCTGCATTGGAGGCTCAATTAGAGGCCTCCGTCGCAGATCTGTCAGAGAATGCTGGAAACCATAGAACAGCATGCCGTGCTATTGTTTCCGATAAAACCACGGACACTCAGACGGAAACGCACTAAAGTCAATGGGTTCTATCATCCGCCGGTGGCGTCCATCGTGCAATGGAAAGGGCGCTTCTGGTGTTTCCGTTGTTCTGCTCCTCTGTAACAGAGCAGAACAACAAAAAGCCGAACGCTGGTGTGAACCCTGCCTTACCTGATTAGTTGTTTCCTCTGTGTTTTGTTTCATGTAGTCCTCGAGTTCTTGCTTGTCCTTCAAGGTTTTATCAAACTGGTCATTTGCTTGTCTTAGCATCAGTTGGAGCTTTTTTACCTGACAAATAGAGCAACTATGTGTAAAAAATGTCAAACTGATTTGTTGGCTTCCATAACGCAGTTTGTGACTTTAGAAATGGAACAATGTAGGTTGTGTTAAATGTAAGCAACATAATTGGAAATCTATTTGGATAGCCTACAAACATAAGCGTCAACTAACTTTATTGGGAGTGCAGAAATTCCTGCCTTTCTACTCTCAAGACAGTCACCATTGGACTGACCCTGTGGTTTGGAGACTATGCATTGCCCTTAGCCCCCACTGATTCATGGACTTACACAAAATGGCCAAATATATGTAGACACCTGACCTATCCTACCTACAGTATGTGAGCTGGTTAGATATCCCATTCCAAAACCACGGGCGTTAATATGGAGTCTGATCCCCTTTTGCAGCTATAATAGCCTGTACTCTTCTGGAAAGGCTTTCCACAAGATTTTGGAGTGTGACTGTGGGAATTTGTGCCCATTCAGCCATAAGAGCATTTGCGAGGTCTTGCACTGAAGTTGGATGAGACGGTCTCACTCACATTAGGCATTCTAATTCATTCCAAAGGTGTTCGATGGGAGTGTGATCAGGGCTCTGTGTAGGCCACTCAAGTTCCTCCACACAGAACTCGTCAAACCATGCCTCTATGGACCTTGATTTGTGCACTGGGTCAGAGTCATGCTGGAACATGAACGAGCCTTCCCTAAACTGTTGCCACAAAGTTAGAAGCGTACAATTATCTAAAATGTGCTTGTATGCTATAGCATTAACATTACCCTTTACTGGAAATATGGGGCCTAGCCCAAACCATGAATAACCGCCCCATTATACCTCCTCCGCCAAATTTACAGTAGGAATTATGCATTCTGGTAGTTGGCGTTCTCCTGGCATTTGTCCATTCGACTGCCAGACAGTGAAAAATTATTAATCATTCCAGAAAAAAAATAACGTTTCCACCGCTTCAGAGTCCAGTGGCATTGTGATTTACATTGCTCTAGCTGACACTTGGTGTTGCTCCAGGTGATCTCAGCTGCTCGACCATAGAAACCCAATACATGAAGCACGACACACCGTTTTTGTGCTGATGTCACTACCAGAGGCAGTCGTGAGCGATGCAGCAAAGGATTGCTTTTTTTTTTCTTCCACGTGCCACACGCTTCGTATCTAAGCTGCTGTGACGCACTTTACAATAACAGCACTTCTAGTTGACAGAGGCAGATCTAGCAGATCAGAAATGTCACAAACTAACTTGTGGCAAAGGTCAAATTCCATAACAATGCCACGTTTAACCCCTTAGTGGCCAGCCTATTTTAATCCTTGATAACCAAGCTATTTTTTACGTTTTTCCATTGTAGCATTCAAAGAGCTATAACTTTTTTATTTTTGCGTCGGCATAGTTGTACAAGGACTTGTTTTTTTGCGGGACAAGTTGCATTTTTTAATAGCACCATTTTGGGGTACATATAAATGTATTGATTAACTTTTATTAACTTTTTTTGGGGCATAATAGAAAAAAACCCAGCAATTTCGCCACTTTTTTTTGCGTCTTTAATTGACACCGTTTACCGTGTGGTATAAATAACATAATAACTTTATTCAGCGTGTCATTACGATTGCGACAATACCACATTTATATGGTTTTCTTATGTTTTACTACTTTTACACAGTAAAAACATTTTTTTCAAAATTATTTGTTTTCGTGTCTCCATATTTGATCAGCCATAACTTTATTTTTTCGTCAATGCAGCTGTATGAGGGCTTCTTTTTTTTTGCGAGACTTTTAGTTTTTAACTGTACCATTTTGGAGTACATGTGACTTTTTGATCACTTTTTATCCCATTTCTTTTTTTTTTTAAGGCAGGATAAACAGAAAACAGCAATTCTGGCATAGTTTTTTTATTTTATTTTTTATAGTGCTCGCCAAGCGGGTTTAACAACATAATAGCTGTATGGTTGGGGTAGTTACGGACGGGGCGATACCAAATGTGTAACTTTTTTTTTTATTTTTTTTCATAATAAAGCATTTAGTAAGAGGAAAAAGTGGGTTTTTCATTTTTTATCACTTATTCATTTATAATTTAATTCAACTTTTTTTTACTAGTCCCACTAGGGGACTTCACTATGCGATCTTCCGATCGCAGTAATACACTGCAGAACAGAAGTATTGCAGTGTATTATAAAAGAGTACAGGCAGCTGCTAGGCCATGCCAGAGGCCCTAAGTTCTCAGCTACCTGGCGGTGCAGCTTTATTCTGATGCAGCGCTGTGAAAAGGTGTATGTATCAGAATAAAACCAGTTAGTGGCCGCCGTGAAAAGGCGTATTGGCGGTCACTAACGGGTTAAATTCCCTAAGCTCTTTATACTTCTACCAATGTTTGCCTATAGAGATTGCATTACTATGTGCTTTAGTTTATGTACCGGTTTGCAATGGGTGTGGCTGAAACACGAACTTATTATATACTAGTGGTGTTCACATACTTTTGGCCATATAGTGTGTTTTAGAGGTCTCTGTATAACGAGAATCTGTTTGGTACAATTTGACTCTGTTGTCTGGTTAAGCTTAAAGAGGCTCTGTCACCAGATTGTGCAACCCCTATCTGCTATTGCAGCAGATAGGCGCTGCAATGTAGATAAGAGTAACGTTTTTATTTTTAAAAAACGAGCATTTTTGGCCAAGTTATGACCATTTTCGTATTTATGCAAATGAGGCTTGCAAAAGTACAACTGGGCGTGTTGAAAAGTAAAAGTACAACTGGGCGTGTATTATGTGCGTACATCGGGGCGTGTTTACTACTTTTACTAGCTGGGCGCTCTGATGAGAAGTATCATCCACTTCTCTTCAGAACGCCCAGCTTCTGGCAGTGCAGATCTGTGATGTCACTCACAGGTCCTGCATCGTGTCGGCCACATCGGCACCAGAGGCTACAGTTGATTCTGCAGCAGCATCAGCGTTTGCAGGTAAGTAGCTACATCGATTTACCTGCAAACGTCGATGCTGCTGCAGAATCATCTGTAGCCTCTGGTGCCGACACGATGCAGGACCTGTGAGTGACGTCACAGATCTGCACTGCCAGAAGCTGGGCGTTCTGAAGAGAAGTGGATGATACTTCTCATCAGAACGCCCAGCTAGTAAAAGTAGTAAACACGCCCCGATGTACGCACATAATACACGCCCAGTTGTACTTTTACTTTTCAACACGCCCAGTTGTACTTTTGCAAGCCTCATTTGCATAAATACGAAAATGGTCATAACTTGGCCAAAAATGCTCGTTTTTTAAAAATAAAAACGTTACTGTAATCTACATTGCAGCGCCTGTCTGCTGCAATAGCAGATAGGGGTTGCAAAATCTGGTGACAGAGCCTCTTTAAGGATATAAGACCTTTATAAAAAGGAAATCTTTGGTTCAGGCAAACTGCGAAAATTGGTTGTGCAGAAACTCACTTGATCCCTAGTTTCTGCCTCCTGCGTCTGGATCCCTTGTAGTTGCTTTTCATAATTAGAACACATATCACAGCGTCTTCCCAGCTGGTTACCTGCTGTTTGCACCTGAAACACATTGCATAAGACTGTTGACATGTGAAAATGGCAAAATGTTTTCAAAATGCATTATCAGCCACAAATATAAAAGGAGCACAGCTTTCAACTCATTGCTCCTGAAATTAAATACATCAGGACTAAACAAACATTCTTACACACTAGTTTGACATCAATATTATGGGCTGTGTCTCATTATTCGGTATGATCACCCATACAGTACATTTCCTGATATTCTAGATTTAATAAAACAGAAAACAAAAGCTAAATAAACTATATTTAAAAGAGCGTGGACCTGTCACGCTGAACCTGCTGCCCTATCTGCAGACCGATATACTAGTCCTTCTCAATTAATTAGAATATCAAAAAGTTAATTTCAGAAATTCAATTCAAAAAGGGAAACCTCATATTATACAGATTCATTACACAGAGTGATCTATTTCCAGCATTTTTTTCTTTTAACCCCTTCGCGCTCAGGTCAGTACTATTACATCCTGCTGAGCGCATCGTTCGCGTTCAGCTCAGTAATAGTACTGACCTGAGTTAACACGGCGCCATCTTTCCCCGGCGCGTGTTTGAGCTGTGATACCTGCTGTTTCCGACAGCAGGCTATCACAGCTTAGTGTGCAGGGACCGATCGCGGTGGTCCCCGCCGATTAACCCCTTAGAAGCCGCGTTCAATAGCGATCGCGGCTTCTTAGGGGTTAAGCTGCCATCGCCGGCCTGCTACACGATAGCGGCCGGCGATGGTGACTATGGCAACCGGACACCAAACAATGGCGTCCGGCTATGCCATAGACGGAAGCCTAGTGGGTCCTGACAACGTCAGGACCCACTATGCTTGCTGTCAGTGAGTAGCTGACAGTTCTAATACACTGCACTACGCATGTAGTGCAGTGTATTAGAATTGCAATCAGGGCCTCCTGCCCTCAAGTCCCCTAGTGGGACAAAGTAATAAAAGTGTAAAAAAGTAAAAAGAAGTTGTGTAAAAATAAGAAAATAAAAGTTTTAAAAGTGCTAAAAGTAAAAATCCCCCTTTTTCCCTTATCAGTCCTTTATTATTAATAAAAATATATAAACAAATAAACTATACATAATTGGTATCGCCGCGTCCGTAACGGTCTGAACTACAAAACGATGTCGTTATTTATCCCACGCGGTGAACGCCGTAAAAGAAAATAATAATAAACCGTAACACAATCACAATTGTTTGGTCACTTCATCTCCCAAAAAATGGAATAAAAAGAGATCAAAAAGTCGCATGTACCTAAAAATGGTACTGATCGAAACTACAGTTCGTTACGCAAAAAATAAGTCCTCGCACGGCTTTCCTGATGGAAAAATAAAACAGTTCTGGCTCTTAGAACATGGTAACACAAAAAGTAAATTATACTTTGCACAATAAAATACATTTTGTAAACGCCATAAGACAAAAAAAAAAACTATAAACATCTGGTATCGCCATAATCGTATCGCCCCGCAGAATAAAGTGAATGTTATTTATAGCGCACGGTGAACGCTGTAAAAAAAATAGCATAAAAAACAATAGTAAAATTGCTGTTTTTTAGTCACCACGCCAACTAAAAATAGAATAAAAACTGATCAAAAAGTCGCATGCACCCCATGAAAACTGCAATGAATTCCTCAAGGTCTCTAGTTTACAAAACGGGGTCACATTTGGGGGGTTTCCACAGTTTTAGCACCACAAGACCTCTTCAAACCGGACATGGTGCCTAATAAATTAAATTAATTAAATGTCACCTCTACTTTGATCTAAATTCCTGTGAAACACCTAAAGGGTTAATAAACTTTCTAAATGCTGTTGTGAATACTTTGAGGGGTCTAGTTTCTGAAATGGGGTGTTTGATAAGGGTGTCTAATATATGGGCCCCTCAAAGTAACTTCAGAACTGAGCTGGAAACTAAAAAATAAAATAAAAATGAGGCAATACTTTGCTTCTTACATTATACTGATAATGAGCCGTGCCCACCCCGAGATGACCCCAGTTTTGACCGTTTGTATAAACGGAGACCCCTATTAGACCGTTTCAGTGCCCAGTTTTCCCAAGTATACACCCCCGAGAAGTGTATTTCTATTGATGAGTCCTTGGTACATTTTAAAGGGAGGGTTCAATTCCGCCAGTACCTGCCGGGTAGGAGGGCAAGGTATGGCGTGAAGATGTATAAGCTGTGCGAGAGTGCATCAGGGTATACCTACAAATTTAGGATAGAGATATATATATATATATATATATATAAAGGGAAGGGCACCAGTATTCAGCCCCCAGAATGCCCCCCCTTACTGGGAGTTAATACAAAAATTGTGTGGGATTTGGTGCACCCACTGCTGGACCAGGGTCACCACCTCTACCTGGATAATTTTTATACCAGCGTCCCACTCTTCAACTGCCTCGCTTCCAGAAGTCCTGCGGCATGCGGCACTGCTAGAAGAAATCTGAGTGGCCTCCCTAAGACTCAGCTTGGGCAAACAAGAAGGGGTGAGAGCTGGGCACATTCTAGCAGCAACATATTGTGTGTCACGTACAAGACAAGAGAGATGTCCCACCAGTACCCATGTATCTGTACGAGGTACCAGTACAGAGGCCCCCAAACCAGACTGCATCCTGGACTACAATAGGTACATGGGAGGGGTGGACTTGTCAGATCAAGTCCTGAAGCCCTACAGTACTTCTGGAAGCGAGGCCACACGCATCGTACCAGGGCAACACTTTTTAGGAGAAGTTCCCCAAACTGGCAAGAAGGGAAAAAGTCAAAAGAGGTGCAAAGTCTGCTATAAAAGGGGGATAAGGAAGGACACAATATATCAATGTGATGCGTGTCCCGAAAAACCAGAGCTCTGTATGAAAGAGTGTTTTAAAATTTATCATCCATCCCTTTATTTTAATTTACCCCAGTTTTACTCACTCTGATCCACTTCGCACAGCTTACCCCTCCTCATCTTTCCCCTCTGAGCCCTGCTGCGTGCCCAGGCAGCTGATAACAGCCACATGTAGGGTATTGCCGTACCCGGGAGAACCAACATTACAGTTTATGAGGTGTATATCTCCGGTGGCGCATGCTGGGCACAATATATCGGACACTGAATTGGCATATATGTATAGAAAATTGCAAATTTTACACTGCACCAACTGCTGCGCATTATCTTTTACACAATACCTGTGGGGTCAAAATGCTCACTACACCTCTAGATGAATGCCTTAAGGGGTGTAGATTTTAAAACAGGGTCACTTCTCGGGGGTTTCAACTGTACCGGTACCTTAGGGGCTTCTGCGTACATTACTTAGCACCAGAAAAGCTCCAGTAGGCCAAATGGTGGTCCTTTCCTTCTGAGCCCTGCCGTGTGCCCAGGCAGCTAATAAACAGCCACATGTAAGGTATTGCCGTACCCGGGAGAACCCACATTACAGTTTATGGGGTGTATGTCTCCGGTGGCACATGCTGGGCACAATATATCGGACACTGACATGGCATATATATAGAAAATTGCAACTCTCACTCTGCACCATCTGTTGCGCATTATCTTTTACACAATACCTGTGGGGTCAAAATGCTCACTACACCTCTAGATGAATTCCTTAAGGGGTGTCGTTTTTAAAACGGGGTCACCTCTCCGGGGTTTCAACTGTACTGATACCTCAGGGGCTTCTGCCCAAACGGCAGTTTATCACCACAAATGGGGTATTGCCGCACTCAGGACAAATTGGGCAACAAAATGGGGTATTTTTTCCTTGTGAAAATAAGAAATTTTGAGCCAAAACTACCTCTTATTGGGAAAAATTTATTTATTTTTTAATTCACAGCCCAATTCAAATAAATTCTGTGAAAAAACTGTGGGGTCTAAATGGTCACAACACCCATAAATGAATTCCTTGAGGGGTGTAGTTTCCAAAATGGGGTGACTTCTGGTGTGTTTCCATTGTTTTGATACCTCTGGGGCTCTGCAAATGCGACATGGCACCCGAAAACCAATCCAGCAAAATCTGGGCTCCAAAGAACACATAGCGCTCCTTTCCTTCTGATCCCTCCCATGGGCCCAAACGGCAGTATATCACCATAAATAGGGTATTGCCGCACTCAGGACAAATTGGGCAACAAAATGGGGCATTTTGTTCCCTGTGAAAATAAGAAATTCTGATCAAAAATGACATCTTATTGGAAAAATTGTCATTTTTTTAATTTCACAGCCCAATTCAAATACGCGCTGTGAAAAAACTGTGCGGTCAAAATGGTAACAATAACCATAAATGAATTCCTTGAGGGGTGCAGTTTCCAAAATGGGTTCAGTTTTGGGGGATTCCTACTGTTTTGGCACCTCAACACCTCTCCAAACCTGGCATGCTACCTAAAATATATGCTAATAAAAAAGAAGCACCAAAATGTACTAGGTGCTTCTTTGCTTCTGGGGCTTGTGTTTTAGTCCACGAGCGCACTAGAGCCACATGTGGGACATTTCTAAAAACTGCAGAATCTGGACAATACATATTTAGTAGTGTTTCTCTGGTAAAACCTTCTGTGTTACAGAAAACAAATTGAATAAAATTGAAATTCAGCAAGAAAAATGAAATTTGCAAATTTCACCTCCACTTTGCTTTAATTCCTGTGAAATGCCTGAAGGGTTAAAAAAATTTCTAAATGCTATTTTGAATACTTTGAGGGGTCTAGTTTTTAAAATGGGGTGTTTTATGGGGGTTTCTAATACATAGGCCCCTCAAAGCCCCTTCAGAACTGAACAGGTACCTTAAAAAAAAGGCTTTTGAAATTTTCTTAAAAATATGAGAAATTGCAGTTTATGTTCTAAGCCTTGTAACGTCCAAGAAAAATAAAAAAATGCTCTAAAAACTATGCAGATCTAAAGTAGACTTATGGGAAATGTGAACTAGTAACTATTTTGGCTGGTATAACAATCTGTTTTACAAGCACATGCATTTAAGTTCGGAAAAATTCTATTTTTTCAAATTTTTCTCTAAATTTTGCAATTTTTCACAAATAAACACTGAATATATCGACCAAATTTTACCATTAACATAAAGCCCAATGTTTCACGAGAAAACAATCTCAAAATCGCTTGGATAGGTTTAAGCATTCCGACGTTATTACCACATAAAGTGAAATATGTCAGATTTAAAAAATGGGCTCTGAGCCTTAAGGCCCAAACTAGGCTGCGTCCTTAAGGGGTTAATGTTGATGATTATGGTTAACAGTTAATGAAAACCCCAAACTTAGGGTCTCAGAAAATTAGAATATTATATAAGCCCAATTTCAAAAATTATTTTTAATACCGAAATGTAGGCCTACTGAAAAGTATATGCCCTCAATACTTGGTCGGAGCTCCTTTTGCATGAATTACAGCATCAATGTGGCATGGCATGGAGATCAGCCTGTGGCACTGCTGAGGTGTTATGGAAGCCCAGGTTGCTTTGATAGCGGCCTTCAGCTCGTCTGCATTGTTGAGTTTGGTGTCTCATCTTCCTCTTGACAATACCCCATAGATTCTCTATGGGGTTTAGGTCAGGCGAGTTTTTTGCTGGCCAATCAAGAGCAGTGATACTGTGGGTATTAACCCCTTCAAGAAACAGCATGTTTTGGCCTTGTGGACGCAGGTGATTTTTTCAAATCTGACATATGTTAGTTTATGTGGTAATAACTTCGGAATGCTTTTACCTTTCCAAGCGAATCTGAGATTGTTTTCTTGTGACATATTGTAATTTACGTCTGTGAAAAAATTTGGTCGATAAATGAAATATTTATTTGTGAAAAACCCCAAAATTTAGAGAAAATTTGCAAAAAATTGCATTTTTCTCAATTTGAATGTATCTGCTTGTAAAACAGATATTAATACCACACACCATAGTTACTAGATAACATTTCCCATATGTCTACTTTATGATTGCATCGTTTTTTTTCGAACTTTAGCAACAATTTCTCACATTTTCAAGACATTTTCAAGACATTTCCAAAACCTATTTTTTCATGGACCAGTTCATTTCTGAAGTAGCTTTGAGGGCCTTATATATTAGAAACTCCCCATAAATCACCCAATTTTAAAAAACTGCACCCCTCAAAGTATTCAAAACCGCATTAAGAAAGTTTCTTAACCCTTTAGGCCCCATGCACACGACCGTATTTTTGTCCACCCGTAAATACTGGCGTAAATACGGGTCCTTGGTCACACGTATTCGACCAGTATTCCACCTGTATTTAGGGGCACGTTTTCGCTGCAAAATTACACTGCAGTAAATAGGCAGCCCTTCTCTCTATCAGTACAGGATAGAGAGAAGGGGCAGCCCTTTCTGTAATAAAAGTAAAAGAAATTCATACTTTCCCGGCCGTTGTCTTGGTGACGCGTCCCTCTATTGACATCCAGTCCGACCTCCCTGGATGACGCGCAGTCCATGTGACCACTGCAGCCAGGAGGCCGGACTGGAGGAAGAAGCAGGGAGTTCTGGGTAAGTATGAACGTCTTTTTTTTACAGCTTTATCTATATTGTGTTCGGTAGCCACTGTCCCTGGTGCTGAAAGAGTTACTGCCGATCGTTTAACTCTTTCAGCACCCTGGACAGTGACTATGCACTGACATCGCCTAGCAACGCTCCCGTAATTACGGGTGCACACACATAGCCACCTGTAATTACGGGAGCCCCATAGACTTCTATGGGCCTGCCTGTGCCGTAATCACAGCCTGAAATGGACATGTTCTATATTTTTCAACGGCACGGGCACCTTCCCGTAAGCATACGGGGAGGTACCCGTGGCCAATAGAAGTCTATGGGCCCGTAATTACAGGCCGTAATTTCGGGCGTTTTTACGTTCGTGTGCATGGGGCCTTAGGCGTTTCACAGGAATTAAAGCAAAGTAGAGGTGTAATTTACAAATGTAATTTTTTTTGCAGAAATTCATTTGTAATAGATAAATTTCTGTAACACAGAAGGTTTTACCAGAGAAACGCAACTCAATACTTATTGCCCAGATTCTGCAGAGTTTAGAAATATCCCACATGTGGCCCTAGTGTCCTAATGGACTGAAATACAGGCCTCAGAAGCACCTAGTGGATTTTGGGGCCACCTTTTTATTACAATATATTTTAAGCTCAATGTCTGGTTTGAAGAGGTCTTGTGGTGCCTAAACCGTAGAAACCCCCAAAAAGTGACCCCATTTTGGAAACTACACCCCTCAAGGAATTTATCTAGTTGTATAGTGAGCATTTTAACCCCACAGGTGTTTTGCTGAATTTATTGGAATTAGTCTGTGAAAATGAAAACAGACATCTTAAATTTTTGCAAGGAATAAAGGAGAAAAAGCTCCCCAACATTTATAAAGAAATTTCTCCTGATTACGGCAATACCCCATATGTGGTCAGGAACTTATGTTTGAACACATTACAGCCCTCAGGAGGGAAGGAGCGCCATTTGGCTTTTGGAGCTCAAATTTTGCTATAATGGTTTTCGGTGATATGTCGCATTTGCAACGCCCTGGAGGGACCAAAACAGCGGAAACCCCCCAAAAGTGACATTCACTATCAGAATCCAAGGGAACAAATGCCTCTTCAGCGGTATATAACTTGCGTGCCATTTTTTTACGTATTTTTTTTTAACACATTTTTGTAACAATTTTAATAAAAGTAACAAAGAAATAGTCAACTAATCAATCAATAAATGTATAAACGACCCTATTAATCAATTAGTATCTATAATTATTAGAACTGTAAAATATAGGAATAAATTATTTTAGCTAAATGTGTGTATATGTATATATTACGTATACATATATAATCAATTGAATCTTTACAATTAATCAATTGTTGAACGACTAATAACTTTATGAACGACCCTAACAATCAATTTGATATGTAGAATACAATTAATAATTTATAGGAATGTGTATATATATATATATATATATATATATATATATATATATATATACACATACATACACACACACACACACACACACACACACACACACACACACACAGTATGTACATATATATCTATGTGATTTTATAGATATATATATATATATATATATACACACACACACACATTATAAGCCCTAATTGATTATTAATTTATTGTCCTAGTCTGAGTACTATCTACCTAAACTATAACTAGCTGCCTACACTAAACTATCTATGTGGAGGTGGTTTTTGTGTGTTTCACATTCATTGTGTCTTTATAGGAGACACACAGCAGCTGCTCGGCACAGCTTCTTCTCCCCCACTGTCTCAGAAGGGAGGGAGGAGAAACATTGTAACAAACAGCACGAAAGTTTGTTGCTGCAACAAACTTTGCTGTGAACACCATGATTAGTTTATCATGGTGATCACGTCATCAGGACCGACACCAATCCGGTCCTGATGTCTTCTCTCAGCACTTAGGCTGCTAGTAGCAGCGTGTGCTGAGAGATTCAGAGCACAGGGAGAGCGCTGTGCACTCTGTTCTGACAGCACGTAGATTAACGGGCTGCAGGAGAAAAACCCAGAACCGCAGCCCGTTAATCTACGTGGGCTGGTCGTGAAGGGGTTAAACCAGGTATTGGTACTTTTGGCAGTGTGGGCAGGTGCCATGTCCTGCTGGAAAATGAAATCCGCATCTCCATAAAGCTTGTCAGCAGGGGGAAGCATGAAGTGCTCTAAAATGTCCGGGTAGACGGCTGTGTTAACTCTGGACATGATATATTCCCTGCTCTACCATATACTGTCAACATGACATATCTGCTTTAAATATCCCATTTCTAAAATGAGCTGTCACTAACTTGGTGCCTGCACCAAAATCCCCCCGGCCCCCCAAGCAAAAAATACAGAAGGAACTTTGGAATTCCTTCATAGATTTTTACAGGTTTTAAGAAGAAAAATACATTGTAAATTAGGAGAGGAATTTATTAAGCACTACATGTTTTCTGGAGTCGAAAAGTCAAAATTCTGCGACAATTGCATTTTACCGCCGCTCCTGGCACTTTTCAAAGTGAGCAGGGCTTAGAAATATAAGTTCCGCCAGTAACCGGCATAAATCATAGAGGAAATCTACTCCACCTCATAGCTGGCGTAGATCTTGATAAATATGCCCTAAATGTCAATGTTTATGTAGTATCAAACAATAAGGGCATATTCACATGTTGTAGGTTTATTGCTGAAATTTCTGCAACTGTCCCATTCATCTGAATGGGGCTTGCAGAAATATATGCACATGTTGCAGAAACAAACCCAAATTCACATGTATGGAATATAGTTTTTCTAGTCGCAGAAAATCAGCCACATGTGAACATAATCTTACCAGGATCAGTACTTTATGACCCGGGATGTTAGAGCAAAAGGGGCACAGACCTCTACAGAGTACCATAGCCCTTTTGCTTTAACCATTGATGCAGATGAAGCACAGGTACCCATGGATGACATCTTCTGAAATTCTTCTATGAAGTTGAAGAGGTTTTTAAAACTGGAAATCCACTTTAAACAAAATAATTCGAAGTGCCAAATTACCTTCGTTTGTAGATTCTATATAATAGACAATGCGTATATAGAATATATAGTAACAATAATTTTACCTCCTTCTGCAGTAAGTTCCACTCTGTCTCGCTCACCAGACGATAACCATCAGGAGGCACATACGCGCACTCTATAATCTGAGTGACACTTGAAAGTAGTGAAGCGGTCTCCTCTTGCTCCGGAGTCATGGCTTTGATTGCTTTCTCTTGATCTTTGGTTAACATGAATCCACTTGGCATGTGCAAAGATCCAAGGGAAGAAGTGTCAAAATTCTCAGACACTGAATCGGCTCCAACTAGCGGGCCAAAATCAGATTCATCAAGATTCCCAGCAGATTTGGCTTTGTTATTATAGCCCAGAGTTTTTGCCTGCAGTGGCCCAGATGTACCTAGACTGTCTGTAGACTGTGCTCTCCGAAGTCCATCTTTAAATAAGTCCTCTTGTTTTCCAAAACTTTCTCCTTCATGCACTGCTAAATCCGCATCTAAGGAATGAATTGAGCCATGAGAACTATTCATGAGACCCTAAAAAAAAAACAAGGAATAAAACAAACATCATTTATTCATTCCAGTGAAGCATCACGACCATTCCATGACTTACAGCAAACGTCCACTTTTGATTAACATTTTACAGTTTACATATAGAATTATCCGCCATAAAAAGTATCATAATTGTGCTTTACTTTTAATTGTATGGATTCCAAAGTTAAAGTCTGTATTAAAGTGTAGCTAAACGTTTGAGAACTTCTGATATGTCATAGTGACATGTCAGAAGTTTGGATTGGTGGGGGTCCGAGCACCGAGACCCCCACCAACCGCTAGAACGTAGCAGCTGAAGCGCTCACCCGCTTCGTGTCTGTTCGGCGTTTTCCGGAAGGCTGATGTATCGGAGTACGGGCTCATAGACGCAGGGTATGTTCACACGTACAAAAAGAGGTGGCTAAAACTTACGGAGTTGTTTTCATGGGAAAACAACCTTTTCAAGGCTATTTGAAGCTGAAAATGAAAAGCTTTTTTTTTTTTTTTTTTAATTTGAAGCTTATTTTGAGGCTTTTTTTAAGCCGTTTTTTTGAGGCGTTTTTCATAGCGTCAATGGAAATTCAGCTCCAAAAACACATCAGAAGCGACATGCTACTTATTTTTACGAGGTCTTTTGAATTCTGCAGATTAAAAATACGCCTCATGAGAACAGTATGGTGTATTTCACATTGCAATGAATGGGAAACTGTTTGAAGCATATTTAAAGTGTATTTTGGAGGCATACAACCTGGGAGGCAGGATACGACTTGTGTTAAAAAGTAGCCATTACCATTATAAATCAATCAAAATATTAAAATTAGGCTGTGTACAGGAGGGTTCCGCACGTAGATTTGTTACTTTAGCCGGCAAGAATGCAGCGCTATTCTTGACACCAATTTAACTGAAATTTCAACAGAACCGATATAAAATTAATAATAAATCCGTTCTCGAAGTGGATGTGTTGGAGGCTGGAAAAATGGGCAAGGTAAGGATCTGAGCGACTTTGACAAGGGCCAAATTGTGATGACTGGGTCATAGCATCCCCATAACGGCAGGTCTTGTGGGGTGTTCCTGGTATGAAGTGGTCAGTATCTACCAAAAACTAGTCCAAGCAAGGACTCCCCGTGAACAGACGACAGGGTCATGTGCAATAGGGGCCTCTTTACTAAGCGTGTGGAACGAAGGCTAGCCTGTATCGTTCAATCCAAAAGAAGAGCTACTTTATGATAGAAAGGTGTCCAAACATATGGCGCATCGCAGCTAGTAGCTTTTGCAACTGTGTAGCTGCATGCTTATCCATGTCTACCACAGAAATTGCCTACAATGGACACGTGAGCATTAGAACTGGACCATGGAGCAGTGGAAGAAGGAGGAGGCCTGATCTAATGCTTCAAGTTTTCTCTTACATCATAGGGACAGCTAAGGCCTCATTCACACGATAGGGTCCGAGTGTCGGCCGATAAAAACGGCCGTTTTTCCCGGCCGGTTTGCATCCATTCCAGGCCGTGTTGCCGTTTTTATCGGCCGATTTTGACCCGTTTTTTTCCCTGTCCATTTTAAAAATCGGATGAATTTCATTTAAATTTGTTGCCACACACAGCCCTCTGTAGACAATGCCACAGCCCCCCTGGTAGGTAATGCCACCCGCCCCCTGCAGGTAATGCCACCCAGCCCCCTGCAGGTAATGCCACCCAGCCCCCTGCAGGTAATGCCACCCAGCCCTCTGCAGGTAATGCCACCCAGCCCCCTGCAGGTAATGCCACCCAGCCCCCTGCAGGTAATGCCACCCAGCCCCCTGCAGGTAATGCCACCCAGCTCCTTGTAGGTAATGCCACCAAGTCCCCTGTAGGTAATGCCACACAGCCCCCTGTAGGTAATGCCACACAGCCCCCTGTAGGTTGCACCCATTCCCCCCTTCCAGGAGAAGTCACTGACTTCCATATATGGACAGTATAGTCACTGACTTCTCCTGTAGCTGAATCCCCGGCCATAGGAACGCGGATTCTGCTTCAGAAGTGAGCGACGCCGCTGTGTCCATATATGGACAGTGTAGTCACTCACTTCTCCTGTAGCGGAAACCCTAATCCCCGGCTGGGGATTGGGGATTCAGACTCCTACAGGGAGCAAAAAAAGACCCTCCTCCTCCTCACATGCACTCTGCACTGTGAGGAGGAGGAGAGAGAGCGCGAGCGACTGAATACATGGCCATCACTCGGGACACATTCCGGTGATGGCCATGTATTACCCGGCCCCATAGACTTCTATGGGAGCCGGGCAAACGGCCGAAAATAGGGCAATAATCGGTTGTGTGAATAGCCCCTATTGTTCCTAATGCAGACGTGTGACGGCCGATTTATGAACGGCCGTCACCCGGCCGGGAAACCCTGTCGTGTGAATAAGGGGTGTGTGTGTGTGTGTGTGTGTGTGTGTGTGTGTGTGTGTGTGTGTGTGTGCGTCTCTTACCTGGGTACGGGATGGCTCCAGGATGCACTATGGGAAGAAAAACAGTCAGCGGAGGTAGTGTGTCTTGGTGGGCAATGTTGTGTTTGGAAACCTTGGGTCCTTGTATTTATACGGATGTTACTTTGACACGTACCACTGACCCAAACATTGTTGCAGACTAAGCACAAGCATTCACAGCAACGCTATTCTTTAACGGTAGTGGCCTCTTTCAGCAAGATAAATTGCCCTGCCACACTGCAAAATTTCTCAGGAATGAATGATGGAACATGACAAATAGTTCAAGGTGTGGACTTGGGACTCCAAAATTTCCCAGATCGCAATACAAGTCAGATACATGGAGGCCCCACCTCGCAACTTTCAGGACTTAAATGATCTGCTACTATGTCTTGGTACAAGACACTACAGGCTCCGGTCCCAATATTGCCACTGATCGAATGGCATGTGATCAGACCCGTCCATCAGCACCCTCCCATTGAATAATACTGCGCAAGGGAAACGGCCTGATGATAACGGGTCTGGTTCTTCTCCCACCATCAGCTGCCATGTTGGGACCACAGCGCCGTACTGCCAGTAAAAAAAAATTGGACCATGTGAGCAGCACTTTACACTTTAAAATCGACACTAATCTTGTATCAACATGTTAGGAGTACGTGTTGTAATGTGCTGTTTCAAGCACATTTGGAAAAGGAAAGAAAGCGGCCAAAACCTTTATCTCCCAACAACAATAACTTTTACTTCAAACTTTGTTGGAATATTATCTTGTTTCCATGTTTTATCTTTGACAGTTTGCAATAACACATGGACAAATGGTTCAATCATTCTAAAACGGCAAAAAAAGTACACGGCTACAACAGGATGCACCCAAATGCCTATATAATTGTATGCGATTGCCATCGATTTCTATTGCAAATATAATTGTACGCCTCAATACTTTTTGACAGACAGAAAAGTGCAGAATGCTACAAATTTCTGTACTGTAAAAAAAAAACAAAAAAAAAACAGTATCCAGAAGTACACATTTTTTTTTAATTTTTATAATTTTAGTCAATGGAACAGGATAAAACTGTAGTGTCATCTGGTTGCATGACTATACTGTAGCAGTATACAGTGTTTTTTTGGGGGATTTTTTTGTTTGCAGTAACCAGTAAAAAAACATACCTAATCTGTAAGGCTAAAACGTGATGTGAAGAAGGCCTTACGTAGATTATATCCAAATATAAACTGTATATCTAGATGTGAACTGTATACATTATAAATACCAAGTGACGAATAAGAGGAAGAATATATCTAGAGTTGCGCAAGTGGGAATATATTGAGAGTTCCTTAAAAATACTCAATTGATGCACTTCCTTAATAAGATGAATGTTACTGAAATAAACCTGCCATAAAAGACAGACACACGAAATCACTGAAAGGATAGGCCAAGATGTATATGGTAAAAACAAGCTATTCAACCAAGTTCCCTTGTGTTTACAGATTACTGGACTATAAAGAAAGATTGACAGCTGAAAGATGAGAATAACCTCTTGGCTGTGGAGATTTGGAAGCATTTCATTGTGAGTTATCGTTCCAAGCACTTTTGTCTTCTCTTCCTCTCTTTGCGTTCCTTCTTTTAGGTTACGACTTCTTTGCTCGTCTTCCTCCTAAAAATATAGACAACTTAGTCAGTATAATTATATTATAGCATACACAAGTACATTGTTAAACACAACATTTATTACAATGAGGGGGGCGACTCATCAAGTACCGTATATATTCCTCATAATGCAAAAGGAGAGAGTGAGGGGTTTACAATGAAAGGGGATCTGTGTTTATTTTACCCAACTGTTCTTCTCTTACCTATTTTATCTGGACTCAACCTGTTCCGATAGTAATAAGTTAGATAAAACTTTGGTGTTAGAAAATGTGAGGCAAGACACACACATTTATCTAGAAGATGACCCCTGTACACATTCAACAAGCCCACATTCACTCTGAAGTGATGGAGTTAGGCCTTGAGAGAGATTATAAGCATTTATACTAACAGGTAGAAATGGCTATTCGAGTCCTGAGCAGTTTTAAAAATGTAGTGTCCTGCCGAGACAACCCCCGCCCATATGCCTTATTCGAAAAGTGGCAGGAAATGAGTGGATTTATAGAACTTCTCTCATCAAAAGCAGCGGAATTGAGGAATAAATGCCATTTATTACATACTATGTGATAGACCTAAAGCTGATAAAGAACCGATAATATAAAGAGAATTGGTCTGTAATCTAGAAATTACAGACTAGTAAATGTAAAAATCAGCAATCAACCCCTTCTCAGAATCAAACAACCTTGATGTGAGGATGAGGCCATGAATTACGAGGGCCCCTTCCTCCCTCTGATGTCCGTGTGCCAGAATACGGCATATGGAAATGTTGTTTTCAAGATGAAATAGCATTTACTTTCAAGGTGTTCTGTATCATTAAACATTGGGTCGTGTATACCTAGGGTCCTTGGAAATTGTGACCCCGCCAAATGCCCTGAATAAAGGAGCCCTGGTAATTGATAAACCGCAACACCACTTCAAGTCTGACCAGCCTCTGGCCAGGAAGCTGAAGATATACATATTTTTATTTTATTTTTTAATCAAAAGCAAAAAAAAAAAGTAGGATCTGATCTTCTTAAGTATGTGCAACCTGGTCTTTCTTTTTCCTTTCTTCAACCTGTCGAAATTGCTCTGTTGTCAATACAGCCTCCATACGTTTCATGTCTTGCATCATCAATCGCTGGGACTCTAGAAACTGATCATTTGCTTTTTGCCATGTGTGTTTCAGCTGATTGTGCTGCTGCCTCTCTTGCTCGAGGAGATGACATACTGTACAAAGAAAGAAAAGAACGTCACTCAATACATATATTACTAGATCAACAGACCCTATACCACTAGTGATGCACAGTATGAGTTAGATTCTACTAAAGATCATTTGACGATCCATATATAAGATTCCACTAGTAATGCACAAGACAGGTTGGATCCGAAAGATTATTTGCCGATATCCAAGATTCCACTAGCGATGCAGAAGGCGAGTTAGGCTTCATGCACACGACCGTAGCCATGTGCACGGCCGTGATTTTCGGGTCGGCCGGAAGCGGAGTGTCACCCGTGAGCCGCCTGCAAATTGCGGGCCGTATACGTGGCCACATGCATTATTTTCTATGAGCTTGGAATAAATGGGGCCGCAATTCACCCGCAGATATGCGGGTGGATAGCGGCCGCAAAAATACGTTCGTGTGCCTAAGGCCCACAATGGAGGAATTACTGTTCTTTTTCATTCCACAAGACAAAGTAATTTTTTTTTACGTTTTCCAGTACATTATATGGTGCAATAAATGGTGCCATTAAAAACTACAACTCATCCAAGCTATGCCGATGGAATAATAAAAGTTATGGCTTTTGAAAGGCAGGGAGGAAAAACTAAAAATGAAAAAATAAAAAATGACTGCGTTAGGAAAATGTTAATAAATGCCTCTTCATAACCAGAAAAGGGTGTTTTATCCAGCAACTATTCAGTGTGTTTTGACTTAAGGCATCACAGTTTGGTTTGGTAAGACAACAGTGAAAGAAAAGCGTTTACTATGTAGAGTGGCTAAGGGGGGAGTTCACACAGAGTTTTTTGATGCGGAAACCGCGCCGCAAAACGCACAAAAAAACTGCCGAAAATGCCTCCTATTCAATGGGAGGCGCAGGCGTTTTTTTTGCCGCGAGCGAAAAAACCGTGTCACGGGAAAAAGAAGGCACATGCCCAATCATCGGGCGTTTACGCCCCTGACCTCCGATTGACATCAATGGGATGCAGAGAAAGTGTATTTCGCTGCGTTTTATGCCTGCGACGCTCAATGGCAGCGGGCGAAAAACGTTGCAGAAATCGGCATGCAGGCAGAGGAAAATCTGCCTCAAAATTACAAACGGAATTTTGAGGCAAATTTTCCTCCTGTAAAAAACTCTGTGTGAACCCAAACTGCTGGAGCCATTACTGGCTGCAATGTTTTGCAAATGTCTGATATTTATGAGAAGCAGTTTCAGAGTAGAGCAACTAAAATCTTGGAGGATAGTTCACACCCATGTAATAACTAGTTTGAATTGCTACAATCTGAAAGGGGGTATCGTGTGATTAACGCACAAACAGGTTGTCATCGCATGTGCTGGCCTAAAGTGCTTTTTTTTTTCCTATAAGTTCAAAGCCTTTTGGTTATTCATTTTCCAATGTGTAAATTGTAGAGGTTTTATTCTGTGATTGCCAGAGTTGGCAATAAAGTATTCGATTCTATATTAAAGTAGACCCCCGAATATAAATGTATTTTAGAAAACACCCCTGTGATATGCATATTGTAATTATTGTACTAAAAGGGATTTCTTCAATACCAAGCATTGACCCCCTACCCCATTCTGAACATCATAGATGTAAAAATATTGGTGACTCTCAGCTGCAGATAAGAGGGTATTTATGCCCATTAAGTAGGCCTATTAGTAAAACAATTCAGATAAGATTAGTGTTTTCTAACATGATATTTATAGTGAGGGAATACACCTTTTTACTGTGATGCACCTGTGATACATAATTCCTGCTCTGTAATCATGCGGGGGAAGAGGAGGGGTTAAACCTGAAAAGCCTCCAGGAGGGTACTAACAAACCAAAACTATAGAACACAAAAGTGTAACATAAGTCTGCTCCAAAATGCAATAGTGACAATATACAGCCCAAAGTTTAGCTTCTTCTCCTGATCTCACCATCTAAAAACTAGATCTCAGCAGCCGCAGGAACCACTAACAGCCCTGCCCTATAGAAGCTTTAGAAATGAATTTAGCATATTATTCTCACCTCAGGGGACTGCTGAAAGGCTGTGACTAGTGTTGATTCATTACATTAGCGATGGGCTGGTAATATAGGAAAGCAGCAGACATCCTCTCTGATATTCTCCGGACACACAGAGCATGTAAGTGCAGGAGCACACTGGTGACATCGTGCAGGTGCAGACAGTACTGTCCAGGCGGCAGATCCAAGACAGGCAGAGGTGCATCGTTAATACATAAAAAGAGCAGGGCAGAGTGTTGGCTCAGTGCGGGCAGCTGAACAGCAGTGACAGGTTTTTACTGTAATGCCCCTGCATCCACTCCTATCTGCCGCTCTCCATTTGGAGTTAGCTGCTGGGAGCGCTCAATAGGTTATTGTTGTTGTGCCCCTCACCAAATAAGCCAACACCCTAGGTGGTCGCACCCATAGCCGGTGGTAGAGACACCTTGGGAGATCTACATGGATACCTGCCTTGTCGATGCCCATGGCCCTCTATAGGCCAATGGCGATGACAGAGCAGTTTCGTAAATGAAAGAAAAATCCAGAGGCCTCTTTTCAAAGGACCCTGCCGCGTCCTGGAAGCCAAAAAAAAAAGTGCCGGGTCGTTGCCCCAGCTCTAACAAGCCCCCAATTAAGAAAGTAGACTGTATGCGCTATATATGAAGACTGCTCCCCCAAAACGATACAGCATGTACTATCAGGGCAGAAACACTAGTCTATGGAACGCATCATAAAAACCCAAACCTTAAAGATTATCCAACTTTTTGTACAAGAAACATATACCACATTAGAATATAAAACAAATCTTGAAGTTGTTAAAGTGAATACCTTCGTGTAACTCTTTCCGCAACTTCTCAGCATCCTCTTGAAGGACAGACTTCTGAGTGTTCAGAACAGCTACATACATCTCTAAGTCTGTCCGACAGGATTTTTCAGCTTCAAGGTAATGATTCAGCTCCTTCATCTAGTGAACAAAAAAAACGGTAAGCTCCCTTGGGAACTTAACTGATCATTTTCATACAAACCACAAAGCTTCAAGTGATTAAAATGCGTGTAGCTCAAAGTCTAGCAAGAACACAAGTATTAAAAGGGTATTCCCATCTCAGACATTTCTGGCATATCCACAGGATATGCCAGAAAATGTCTGATAGATGCGTGTCCTAGATCTATGACCTACACCCGACTCATGAATGGGGTCCCCCAACCTGGTCCCCGCCTGGCGAGGCAGCCGATGGCCGCCACTTTCACGCGTAGCCTCAGAGGTAAGGTGACCCGGTGTACGAAAACAGACAAGTTTCCTTAGAAGTGAATGGGTGTTACAGAGACAGTGTAGCTCAGAAAGTCTAGCAAAAACACAAGCATTAACCCCTTAAGGACGCAGCCTAGTTTGGGCCTTAAGGCTCAGAGCCCATTTTTCAAATCTGACATATTTCACTTTATGTGGTAATAACGTCGGAATGCTTAAACCTATCCAAGCGATTCAGAGATTATTTTCTCGTGACACTTTGGGCTTCATGTTCGTGGTAAAATTTGGTCAATATATTCAGTCTTTATTTGAGAAAAATTGCAAAATTTAGAGAAAATTTAGAAAAAATAGCATTTTTCAGAATTTAAATGCATCTGCTTGAAAAACAGACGGTTATACCACCCACAATAGTCACTAGTTCACATTTCCCATATGTCTACTTTAGATTGGCATCGTTTTTTGAACATTATTTTATTTTTCTTGGACGTTACAAGGCTTAGAACATAAACAGCAATTTCTCATATTTTTAAGAAAATTTCAAAAGCCTTTTTTTTAAGGTACCTGTTCAGTTCTGAAGAGGCTTTGAGGGGCCTATGTATTAGAAACCCCCATAAAGCACCCCATTTTAAAAACTAGACCCCTCAAAGTATTCAAAACAGCATTTAGAAAGTTTTTTAACCCTTCAGGCATTTCACAGGAATTAAAGCAAAGTGGAGGTGAAATTTGCAAATTTAATTTTTCTTTCTGAAGTTCAATTTTATTCTATTTTTTTTTCTGTAACAAAGAAGGTTTTACCAGAGAAACACAACTAAATATGTATTGTCCAGATTCTTCAGTTTTTAGAAATGTCCCACATGTGGCTCTAGTGCGCTCGTGGACTAAAACACAAGCCCCAGAAGCAAAGAAGCGCCTAGTGCATTTTGGTGGTGCTTTTTTATTAGCATATATTTTAAGCAGCATGCCAGGTTTGGAGAGGTGTTGAGGTGCCAAAACAGTAGGAATCCCCCAAAACTGAACCCATTTTGGAAACTGCACCCCTCAAGGAATTAATTTATGGTTATTGTTACCATTTTGACCCCATAGTTTTTTCACAGCGCGTATTTGAATTGGGCTGTGAAATTAAAAGAATGACAATTTTTCCAATAAGATGTCATTTTTGATCAGAATTTCTTATTTTCACAGGGAACAAAATGCCCCATTTTGTTGCCCAAGTTGTCCTGAGTGCGGCAATACCCCATTTGTGGTGATAAACTGCCGTTTGGGCCCATGGGAGGCCTCAGAAGGAAAGGAGCGCTATGTGTTCTTTGGAGCCCAGATTTTGCTGGATTGGTTTTCGGGTGCCATGTCGCATTTGCAGAGCCCCAAAGGTATCAAAGCAATGGAAACCCACCAGAAGTCACCCCATTTTGGAAACTACACCCCTCAAGGAATTTATTTATGGGTGTTGTGACCATTTAGACCCCACAGTTTTTTCACAGAATTTATTTGAATTGGGCTGTGAATTAAAAAAAAAAATATTTTTTCCAATAAGAGGTAGTTTTAGCTCAAAATTTCTTATTTTCACAAGGAATAAAATACCTCATTTTGTTGCCCAATTTGTCCTGAGTGTGGCAATACCCTATTTGTGGTGATAAACTGCAGTTTGGGCCCATGGGAGGGCTCAGAAGGAAAAGACCACCATGTGGCCTACTGGGAATTTTCTGGTGCTAAGTCGTGTGTGCAGAAGCCCCTGAGGTATCAGTACAGTTGAAACCCCCGAGAAGTGACCCCGTTTTAAAAACGACACCCCTTAAGGAATTCATCTAGAGGTGTAGTGAGCATTTTGACCCCACAGGTATTGTGTAAAAGATAATGCGCAGCAGATGGTGCAGAGTGAGATTTGCAATTTTCTATATATATGCCATGTTAGTGTCCGATATATTGTGCCCAGCATGTGCCACCGGAGACATACACCCCATAAACTGTAATGTGGGCTCTCCCAGGGAACGGCAATACCCTACATGTGGCTGTTATTAGCTGCCTGGGCACATGGCAGGGCTCAGAAGGAAAGGACCACCATTTGGCCTACTGGAGCTTTTCTGGTGCTAAGTCTTGTACGCAGAAGCCCCTAAGGTACCAGTACAATTGAAACCCCCAAGAAGTGACCCTGTTTTAAAATCTACACCCCTTAAGGCATTCATCTAGAGGTGTAGTGAGCATTTTGACCCCACAGGTATTGTGTAAAAGATAATGTGCAGCAGTTGGTGCAGAGTGAAATTTGCCATTTTCTATACATATATGCCAATTCAGTGTCCGATATATTGTGCCCAGCATGCGCCACCGGAGATATACACCTCATAAACTGTAATGTTGGCTCTCCCGGGTACAGCAATACCCTACATGTGGCTGTTATCAGCTGCCTGGGCACACAGCAGGGCCCAGAGGGGAAAGATGAGGGGGGGTAAGCTGTGCGAAGTGGATCAGAGCGAGTAAAACTGGGGTAAATTAAAAATAAAGGGATGGATGATAAATTTTAAAACACTCTTTCATACAGACCTCTGGTTTTTCGGGACACGCGTCACATTGATATATTGTGTCCTTCCTCCTCTTATAGCAGACTCTGCACCTCTTTTGACTTTTTCCCTTCTTGCCAGTTTGGGGAACTTCTCCTAAAAAGTGTTGCCCTGGTACGATGCCTGTGGCCCCGCTTCCAGAAGTACTGTAAGGCTTCAGGACTTGATCTGACAAGTCCACCCCTCTCATGTACCTATTGTAGTCCAGGATGCAGTCTAGTTTGGGGGTCCCTGTACTGGTGCCTCGTACAGGTACATGGGTACTGGTGTGGCATCTCCCTGGTCTTGTACTTGACACACAATATGTTGCTGCTAGATTGTGCCCTGCTCTCACCCCTTTTGAGTGTTTGCCCAAGCAGAGTCTTAGGGAGGCCTCTCAGGTTTCTTCTAGCAGTGCCGCAGGACTTCTGGAAGCGAGGCAGTTGAAGAGTGGGATGCTGGTATAAAAATTATCCAGGTAGAGGTGGTAACCCTGGTCCAGCAGTGGGTGCACCAAATCCCACACAATTTTTGTATTAACTCCCAGTAAGGGGGGGGCATTCTGGGGGCTGAGTACTGGTGTCCTTCCCTTTATAAATCCTAAATTTGTAGGTATACCCTGATGCACTCTCGCACAGCTTATACATCTTCACGCCATACCTTGCCCTCTTACTCAGCAGGTACTGGCGGAATTGAAGCCTCCCTTTCAAATGTACCAGGGATTCATCTAAAGAAATACACTTCTCGGGGGTGAATGCTGGGAAAACCGGGCACTGAAATGGTCTAATAGGGGTCTCCGTTTATACAAACGGTCAAAACTGGGGTCATCTCGGGGTGGGCACGGCTCATTATGAGTATAATGTAAGAAGCGAAGTATTGCCTCATTTTTATTTTATTTTTTAGGTTACAGTTCAGTTCTGAAGTTGCTTTGAGGGGCCCATATATTAGACACCCTTATCAAACACCCCATTTCAGAAACTAGACCCCTCAAAGTATTCACAACAGCATTTAAAAAGTTTATTAACCCTTTAGGTGTTTCACAGGAATTTAGAGCAAAGTAGAGGTGACATTTAATTAATTTAATTTAATTTATTAGGCACCATGTCCGGTTTGAAGAGGTCTTGTGGTGCTAAAACAGTGGAAACCCCCAAAAGTGACCCCTTTTTGGAAACTAGAGACCTTGAGGAATCCATTGTAGTTTTCTTGGGGTGCATGCGACTTTTTGATCAGTTTTTATTCTAATTTTAGGTGGCGTGGTGACTAAAAAAACAGCAATTCTACTATTGTTTTTTATTCAATTTTTTTTACAGCGTTCACCGTGCACTATAAATGACATATTCACTTTATTCTGCGGGGCGATACGATTACGGCGATACCAGATGTTTATAGTTTTATTTTATGTCTTATGGCGTTTGCACAATAAAATACATTTTGTAAAATATAATTTATTTTTTGTGTTACCTTATTCTAAGAGCCAGAACCGTTTTATTTTTCCATCAGGAAAGTCGTGCGAGGATTTTTTTTTTGCGTAACGAACTGTAGTTTCGATCAGTACCATTTTTAGGTACATGCGACTTTTTGATCTCTTTTTATTCAATTTTTTGGGAGGTGAAGTGACCAAACAATTGTGATTGTGGTACGGTTTATTATTATTTTCTCTTACGGCGTTCACCGCGCGGGATAAATAACGACATCGTTTTGTAGTTCAGGACGTAACGGACGCGGCGATACTAATTATGTATAGTTTATTTGTTTATTTTTATTAATAATAAAGAACTGATAAGGGAAAAAGGGGGATTTTTACTTTTATTACTTTTAAATCTTTTATTTTCTTATTTTTTACACAACTTTTTTTTACTTTTTCACACTTTTTTTACTTTGTCCCACTAGGGGACATGATGGCAGGAGGCTCTGATCGCTATTCTAATACACTGCACTACATACGTAGTGCAGTGTATTAGAGCTGTCAGCTGTTCGCTGACAGCAAGCATAGTGGGTCCTGATTTTGTCGGGACCCACTAGGCTTCCGTCGATGGCGTAGCCAGAGTCCATTGTTAGGATTCTGGTTGCCATAGTAGCCATCACGGCCCGCTATCGTGTAGCAGGCCGGCGATGGCAGCTTAACCCCTAAGAAGCCGCGATCGCTATTGAACGCGGCTTCTAAGGGGTTAATCGGCGGGGACCACCGCGATCGGTCCCTGCACACTAAGCTGTGATAGCGTGCTGTCAGAAACAGCAGTTATCACAGCTCAAGCACGCGCCGGGATTAAATGGCGCCGTGTTTACTCAGGTCAGTACTATTACTGACCTGAGCGCGAACGATGTACTTAGCGCGACGTAATAGTACTGACCTGAGCGCGAAGGGGTTAAAGGGGTTTTCTAGCCAGGAAAAACTGATGGCCTATTCTCAGGATAGGCCATCAATAGCTGATGGGTCGGGGTACGACTCCCAGGACCCCCGCCGATCAGATGTTTTGAAGGGGGTGCAGCGCTCGTACAAGCGTTGCTTGCCCTTCATTTCCACTTACTCTCTGTGAATCTTCGACACACATTTAGCAGCGATTTACAGGTATTGCAGCCTTTTCTCATATTGAAGAGAATTGGAGAAAAGGCTGAGGACAGGCCAATTTTTACTGGCTGGAAACCCCCTTTAAAGGTGTATTCCCATCTCAGACATTTATACCATATCCAAAGGTCTGATAGATCCCCTGACCCCTGCCTGGTAAGGTGGCCACTGAATACACCATAAATGTCTAAGATGGAAATACCCATTAAAAAAAAACAAAGAAGACACTTGGACCTTATGTCCTTTTATATGAAGTATACATTCAAGCTATACTGGTTGGTATTGAATGACTTATAAGCTAAATATACACATTTGTGAATTGTCTTTTGGGGAGTTGCACTGACATCAGATTTTATTTTTTACTCAAACATACACACACAGTATAATCATTGCATATATTCGGTAATAGCACGTTTTAGGCGTCGTGCACACGGGCCGTGCACATGGCCACACAAATTCATTTCTATGAGCCTGGACCGCAAAACACGGCCGTAATGAGACATGTCCTATCTTTTTGCGGTCCAGGATCCTGGGCAATGCACGGACCGTGGAAACCACGGTTGTGTGCATGTGTCCATAGAAATGAATGGGACCGCAATTCACCTGCAGATTTGCAGGTGAATTGGGGCCGCAAAAACACGTTCGTGTGCATGGGGCCTTAGAGCAAAAAAACTGAAATGATAAATTTCTGAGCACATGTTCGTGCAACTCTTATTATGCTTTACGGAGTCCCTCTCCTACTGCTGAGAATCGCAAGCAGTGTTGATTTGTAAAGACTGAGCAAACAAAACTTAGTTTGAAGGTTCCACTTTGTATTTCTTTGATTTTAGATCTAGATGTAACATTTAAATTGACACTATTAAAGGGATTATTAAATTTTTTTAGTAATGGCCGCAAATGTCCTGTAAAAAAACAACACAACAGCAAAAAACAAACAGTACAATTTCCTGGTGATCCAGAGAGCTGAAGCTCCGGCGGTCCTCCTGGTATTTGTTTACACAGGGGCACCATGTGACTGCTCAAGCCAATCAGAGGGCTTAGCAGTATCGTACTCCTTGCATCATCGCTAAGGGTTTATGCCAGGAATACAACAAATGACCGCTAAGCCCTCTGATTGACTGCAGCGATCACATGCTGTTCGCACATGAATAAACACCGGGAGGACCATCAGCGCTGGATCGTTGAGGAAAGGGGGTGCATTAGGGTGAGAAAAGGAGACTTGCTTTTTTATTTCAGCACATTTGCCGTTCGTATTAATTTGTAATAACGAGGCTAACCCCTTTAAAAGCTATAATTTTAGCAACCACCATTTACTAAATAACAGGTATTTGTTAGCTTGGTTATTTGATACATCTGTTGGGGGCAGAACCAGAAACAATTACCTTCTTGTTAGATTAAACATAAGGCAAGAGTTAAGCATTCCATTCAAACTAAATAGGTTATCCTATAGAGACAACCCCTGTCCAATTGGCCTATTGGATGTCATAGAAGAGGTTCCCCACTCTAGGGGACTAGGGTCATCCATATATTACACGGCCGCCATTCATTTGAAAGGCCGACATATAATACTACACTACCCCTGCAGTAGCTAATGCAGGAGAAATGTATTGTCGATAACCGCTGAAAATTAGGAGTCCAAGAGCTGTACCTGCAACAATCAGTTCATTGTAGGGGCAGTTGCCTTTAGAGAAGGGGTTGTCTTAATCTCACAATCCTTCTAGGGGTCCATTCAAACCTTGCGGTTGAGGTGCAGCTAGAAACTAATGGAAAAAGCGCATACATTTTTACAGCAGTAGCAGCATTTTTTAAAGAGGCTGATAAACGTAACCGCTTTAAAAAATTGCTTGAAATCACAGTAAAACGCACGCGTTTTTTCCAATACTGTTCTAATTGCACCTCAACCGTAACTTGACTGGACCTTAAAATTCATACCCCTATGGTTTCGGCACCAACAGCCATATCTTTAGCATGGGCTTCTTCGCAACCATTCTCACAAGCTTTTGCTAGCCAAAACATAAAATACAATCTTAAAGCAAAAGGTAGCTGTGAAACCTTGAAAGCCTCTAGCTCTTTTATCTTCTCCTCAGCTTCAGAAAGTTTCTCCTTTAATGCACCAATCTCCTTTTCCATGGGCATTACTACGGATCGCAGCTTTTCAGCATCCTCTTGGGCCTGTTTTCAAAAATTATAAGTTACAGTACATTATTACATAAAACATTATCTGATGTACAGATGTACTCAGTGTTTCATTGCATATATACCTACAAAGTGGTTGTCCCACCATTTAATATCATATTCATTGTACAAATCACTGCTGTTAAAAAAAAACCCAGAACACTAAAAAAAAAGTGTTATGACATTTACTTACATAGTACGGCGTTCAAAGTGTATAGCAATGTACACGTCAACCTAATGACCGGATACTGGTAGATACTCATGCTTAGTCACTCTCTCCACAGTACCTCGCGCTTGTATCCATAAACGCCTGTACCCAGGGCTTCCTTCCATTTTATCCAATTAGCCTAGCGAATAGTCAAGTGCAGCCATCAAGCAATTGTAGCCTTCGAGGCTGCCTGCTTTCTCGAGCCCTCCGGGAGCATAAACCAGGAGTAGGAACGACATTAGGAGGAAGTGACAAAGGTAAACCCGCGAGGTGCGGACCACATCCAAGTTGTGAAGAGAGCATTCCTTAGAGTGCACCGGAGACTAGCAGAAGTTTGTCAAAATTCGATCCTTGTTAAGGTGGAAGGACGTGACCACATGGGGCAAAAAAGAGGGCATAGTGCAGAGCACTGCTTTATGATCGTGGAGTGTCAAATATGGAGAACAAGAGAGGGCCGGAACAGAGATCATCCCCACAAAGAAACGCCACCTACCAGGTGAGCAGTTGCAACAAAATCTCACAAAGGTGAGGCGTGGCTAGCGGAGCAACAGAGCGGACATTTCTGGACAGAGCTCCGTAGAGCTTCTAAATCTAACCCAATCAGACGGGGAAGGGGTTTTTTTTTTTTCTGCCCATATAAGCAGACCTTGGTAGGATTGCAACTCCATCCTTGCTCTGAGGAGCTTTTTTGAAGCAGCCGAAAAAGATTTTACTGCCGCCGCGGCCTAGCAACGACCTGAGACCGGGGAGTAAAGTTAGGACAACAAGTGCCCGGCCGGAAGTGGTGCCGAAAAGAGGATATGCAGCCAGCGGTGGAAACATCAATAGACTCACCCTGTCTTATCTCAGCTCAGGAGTTATCAGGTACCCATACAGTAACTGGGCCCACGGCGGTCTAGCTCCGGTTTGAAGCCGGGGACTAGATTTATAAAAACCCTTAGGCCCGTCCGATCGGAAGTGGTCACCAGCCAGTGATGCAGAAAACAGCTCAATAGAAGAGCAAGGTGAGCGCATTCCACTAGGACTAAGAGATTTCTTGCCCAAAGAGGTTTTTACTCTTGAACAAAATCTCCTACGCGTATACACTTTACTTACTGGAACAAACCACCAGCAGCCATTTTAGAGTGATCTATTTAACATACACTCAGGTGGAAAGCCGAGGCCTAAAACTGCCAGGCATTTGCATAGCTGCTGAACACCACTAGCCGACTGAACACAATTACTATCTTGGTGAGAACCATTGACAATATTTCAGATATATATTGGAATTCAAAAGGGTGATCTTAAAGCAACATACAAATACATATCTGTGTGCCCAGCAAGTAGCCCTCATCCTTGGACTAATTACAGATATTTCAAAACAGAAGCTCTTGCAGCACTCCAATAGGCAAAAAAAGTAATTTATTCAGTCCACATCAAGCAAACATGCAATGTTTCAGTCCTGCAATAGGACCTTTCTCATGCTTGAGAGAGGTCCTATTGCAGGACTGAAACGCTGCATGTTTGCTTGATGTGAACTGAATAAATTACGCTTTTTTTTGCCTATTTGAGTGCTGCAAGATCTTGTTCTGAATATATATATCAGAAAAAGAATGGCGACAGCACACAAACACTAATGCTACCTAAACCACTAAATATAAATGAATATGCATTACTGCTAAATCTACTTATAATAGGGAGGTTCTTAGCACACATTATGATCAAAAAGTGTTTGCCCACCTGCCACGACAAGGCGACCTCTATGAGGTGGGAACCTACGCTGCACATACACCCAGAACTGGGACTAAGCCTATATATATATATATATATATATATATATATATATATATATATATATATATATATATATATATATATATCTGGGGATGGTAGGATCCAGCATTGAACTAATTAAAACCACCCAGGGCAGAATCGGAGGAGTGCAAGAACAAAAATGGAGGCAGTCACTAACCCCACATATATGGATCACATAAACACAAAATGTGAACAGCACATTCCAACGAAATGATCTAAAATGTGTATGCAGGTGCAGGACACCTGTGACTGCAAATATACAGCAGAAAAAGAATGGCGACAGCACACTGCGACACTAATGTCACCTAATGTAGACTTAGTCTCAGTTCTGGGTGTATGTGCAGCGTAGGTTCCCACCTTACAGAGGTCGCCTTGTCGTGGCAGGTGGACAAACACTTTTTGATCAAAATGTGCACTAAGAACCTCCCTATTCTAAGTAGATTTAGCAGTAATGCATATTTATTTATATTTAGCGGTTTAGGTGGCACTAGTGTCGCAGTGTGCGGCCGCCATTCTTTTTCTGAGATTATATATATATATATATATATATATATATATATATATATATATATATATATATAGAGTGAAGGAAATAAGTATTTGATCCCTTGCTGATTTTGTAAGTTTGCCCACTGTCAAAGACATGAACAGTCTAGAATTTTTAGGCTAGGTTAATTTTACCAGTGAGAGATAGATTATATGAAAGAAAAAAAAAAGAAAATCACATTGTCAAAATTATATACATTTATTTGCATTGTGCACAGAGAAATAAGTATTTCATCCCTTTGGCAAACAAGACTTAATACTTGGTGGCAAAACCCTTGTTGGCAAGCACAGCAGTCAGACGTTTTTTGTAGTTAATGATGAGGTTTGCACACATGTTAGATGGAATTTTGGCCCACTCCTCTTTGCAGATCATCTGTAAATCATTAAGATTTCGAGGCTGTCGCTTGGCAACTCGGATCTTCAGCTCCCTAAGTTTTCGATGGGATTAAGGTCTGGAGACTGGCTAGGCCACTCCATGACTTTAATGTGCTTCTTTTTGAGCCACTCCTTTGTTGCCTTGGCTGTATGTTTCGGGTCATTGTCGTGCTGGAAGACCCAGCCACGAGCCATTTTTAATGTCCTGGTGGAGGGAAGGAGGTTGTCACTCAGGATTTGACGGTACATGGCTCCATCCATTCTCCCATTGATGCGGTGAAGTAGTCCTGTGCCCTTAGCAGAGAAACACCACCAAAACATAATGTTTCCACCTCCATGCTTGACAGTGGGGACGGTGTTCTTTGGGTCATAGGCAGCATTTCTCTTCCTCCAAAGACGGCGAGTTGAGTTAATGCCAAAGAGCTCAATTTTAGTCTCATCTGACCACAGCACCTTCTCCCAATCACTCTCAGAATCATCCAGATGTTCATTTGCAAACTTCAGACGGGCCTGTACATGTGCCTTCTTGAGCAGGGGGACCTTGCGGGCACTGCAGGATTTTAATCCATTATGGCGTAATGTGTTACCAATGGTTTTCTTGGTGACTGTGGTCCCAGCTGCCTTGAGATCATTAACAAGTTCCCCCCGTGTAGTTTTCGGCTGAGCTCTCACCTTCCTCAGGATCAAGGATACCCCACGAGGTGAGATTTTGCATGGAGCCCCAGATCGATGTCGATTGACAGTCATTTTGTATGTCTTCCATTTTCTTACTATTGCACCAACAGTTGTCTCCTTCTCACCCAGCGTCTTACTTATGGTTTTGTACCCCATTTCAGCCTTGTGCAGGTCTATGATCTTGTCCCTGACATCCTTTGAAAGCTCTTTGGTCTTGCCCATGTTGTAGAGCTTAGAGTCAGAATGATTAATTGAGTCTGTGGACAGGAGTCTTTTATACAGGTGACTATGTAAGACAGCTGTCTTTAATGCAGGTACCAAGTTGATTTGGAGCGTGTAACTGGTCTGGAGGAGGCTGAACTCTTAATGGTTGGTAGGGGATCAAATACTTATTTCTCTGTGCACAATGCAAATAAATATATATCATTTTGACTATGTGATTTTCTTTATTTTTTTTAATATAATCTATCTCTCACTGGTAAAATTAACCTAGCCTAAAAATTCTAGACTGTTCATGACTTTGACAGTGGGCAAACTTACAAAATCAGCAAGGGATCAAATACTTATTTCCTCCACTGTATATGTCTCAGAATGCCTCAATACCGATCCATAGATTTGTAACTTTAAACAAGAACGAACAAGGCCCTTAACCTCCTAGACCCTATTATATACTGACTAACTCCATAGTCCGAATAACTGGACGCTTTGGAAATACCGGACCCAGATCTTGAACTAAAGAAGGAACTTACTATACAAACCACTTAATGATTTATAAAATCGGTCCACAGCTCTAAAATACATCATCTAGATGTAATCCAGAACATGTGCTAACACAGAAACTCTGAAATGCCTTAATCACATAATACTTTCTTCCAGCAAGCTAAAAAAAGGGAAATACAGATCATAATGGGCAAACCCATAAAAGGCTCAAAATGAAGAGCAAGCCAAGAATGGGAAAACCCCCCAAAAAAAACAAGATGTTGAAGCCACCAGTAAATAATAAATAATTTCGCTACTTCAAGTTGGTCAGCCGGTGAAGAAGAACTGAGGACCCAAGATTCCTCTGACCTCAAGAAATATATAAAAGCACTACCAACAACAGACTGCATAAGGAACCTATTTAAAGAATTTAACCAGACAGTAAAAGAGGAAATATCAGAAATGAGGAACGATGTGTCAAGCAAGCCTTTACCAGAATGCAATCACTAGAGGACACCTGTAATCAAGTCATTTCCCATGCTGAAAGAATATCGGAGATACTCAATGACAAACAAAAATAATCATATTTACAAAGATTACATATAGATGACCTTGAAAATAGGTCTAGAAGAAATAATTTAAGAATAAGAGGTATTCTTGAAGCAGTGACAGAAATCCCTAATGTACTCACACATATATTCAACAAACTTCTGGGGAAAGAAGAAAACAATGACATAGGCCTTGAAAGAGCTCACAGAGTGTTCAGACACAGATCTGTTGGACCGGAAAAACATTCTATGCTGCTTACAAAGCTTCAAAATTAAAGAAGTAATACTTCACAAAGCAAGATACGCTAGGAAAATAGAATACGAAGAATGCAAAATTATCATATCAAGACCTCTCTAAACTCACTTTGGAACTAAGACGACAACTACAATCTCTAACCAAAACACTAAGAGAGAGAAACATCCCATATATGTGTATGTTCCCCTTCGGCCTTGTTATAACTGTACACAATAAAACATTGACCATCAAAACACCAGATGAACTGGATTTTGTCTTCAACAAATTAGACCTCTCTCACCTAAAAATCCCAGACTGGACTCGTCCAGAGGAACAATTCAATTTTCCACAACTTCCAAAACAGGACACCTCGGAAACGACTACCCCAAAGAAAACAAATATGAAAAAGACTGATCCAGAAGTTGGGAAAACTCAGAAAAGATGAGAAAAACATTTGGAAGACCACGACTTTTATATCCTTTTTCAATGTTAATTGATAGTATATTATCTGTAATCTGTATGTTTATTATATTTCTTTAGACTTGGTGGAAGAATTTGGTTCTAAAAAAATCTTAAGTGACCACCCTTGTTGCACAAATTTTCCATGCTTAGATCCCACCCACCTGGAAATTTTATCTATGCTATAAACTCTGGTCGAGATTGGAATGATTTCCCATAGATCTCTACCGGCAGCATATTTTTGTTGGATATATACAAATATGCCAATAATCCTACGTTCATTCTTTCTAAAACACACCCAATCATTTAAGCGGTGTTTAATTCTTGTTATTACTATCTTGCCTCTGCTGAATTTAAATATTAGAACAAATTGTGTGTATTAAAGAGGCTCTGTCACCAGATTTTGCAACCCCTATCTCCTATTGCAGCAGATCGGCGCTGCAATGTAGATAAGAGTAACGTTTTTTGTTTTTTTTTAAAAACGAGCATTTTTGGCCAAGTTATGACCATTTTTATATTTATGTAAATGAGGCTTTCTAAAGTACAACTAGGCGTGTTTAAAGTTAAAGTACAACTGGGCGTGTATTGTGTATGTACATCTGGGCGTTTTTACTTCTTTTACTAGATTTTCATTTTCACGGCCTAATTCCACTAAATTCAGCAAAAAAACTGTGGGGTCAAAATGCTAACTATACCACTAGAAAAATTCCTTGAGGGGGTGTAGTCTTCAAAATGGGGTCACTTTTGGGGGGTTTCCACCGTGTTGCTCCCTCCAGGGCGTTGCAAACGCGACATGGCACTTTAAACCAATCCAGCAAAATCTGCGCTTCAAAATCCAAATGGCGCTCCTTCCCTTCTGAGCTTTGCCGTGGGTCCAAACAGTAGTTTAGTACCACATATGGGGTATTGCTGTAATTAGGAGAAGTAGCTTTACAAGTTTTGTGGTGCTTTTTCTCCTTTATTCCTTGCAAATATTTTTCTTTATATTTTTTCAGAAAAAAAAAGTAGATTTTCACTTTCACAGGCAAACTCCAATAAATATAGCAGAAGACCTGTGGGGTCAAGATGCTAACTATACCCCTAGATAAATTCCTTGAGGTGTGCAGTTTCCAAAACGTGTCACTTTTGATGGATTTCCACTGTTTTGGCACTACAAGACCTCTTCAAACCTGACATGGTGCCTAAAATATATTCTAAAAAAAGGAGGCCACAAAATCCACTAGCTGCTCCTTTGATTCTGAGACCGATGCTTCTGTCCAGTAGCGCACTAGGGCCACATGTTGGATATTTCTAAAACTGCAGAATCTGGGCAATAAATATTGAGTTGCATTTCTTGGGTAAAACCTTCTGTGTTACAGATTTTTTTTTATTAGAAATGAATTGCAGCAAAAAAAAAAAAAATTTGTACATTTCACCTCTACTTTGCTTTAATTCCTGTGAAACGCCTAAAGGGTTAAGAAACTTTCAGAATGCTGTTTGGAATACTTTGAGGGGTGCAGTTTTTAATATGGGGTGATTTATGGAGTCTATCTAGTACATAAGGCCCTCAAAGCCGCTTTAGAACTGAACTGGTCCCTGTAAAACTAGCCTTTTGAAATTTTCTTGAAAATGTGAGAAATTGCTGCTAAAGTACTAAGCCTTGTAACGTCCTAGAAAAATAAAATAATGTTCAAAAGACTATGCAAATATAAAGTAGACATATGGAATATGTGAAATAGTAACTATTTTGTGTGGTATTACTATCTGTTTTAATAGAAGATACATTTAAAATTAGAAAAATCATAATTTTTGCACATTTTCTCTAAATTTTGGTGTTTTTCACAAATAAGCAATGAATTTATTGACCACATTTTTCCACTACCATTAAGTACAATATGTCACGAGAAAACAATCTCAGAATCGCTTGGATAGGCAAAAGCATTCCAGAGTTATTACCACATAAAGTGACACATGTCAGATTTGAAAAAATGGGTCTGGTCCTGAAGGCCAAAATGAGCTCGGTCTTGAAAGGGTTAAGGAAAAAAAACAAAAACAAATCTTTTAGAAAAATAAAAGTATTGGAATTAAAACATAAGAAATCACTATGTATAAAATCAGAAAAGGAACTATTCAAATTTCGAGCAGATCTGAAGGAACTACTGAACTAGAACACAGAAAAATGTTCTACTTCGCAAAGTTCAAAAGGTACATGAATGCAGACAAGTGTGGATAGAGTTTAGCCAACTTAATTAGAAAAGAACACTCAAATACATTTATACCAAAAATAAAAAAACAAAAGAAATAAACTACTACACACAATGGAAGAAATATCTAAGGAATTTTGTGCTTTCTATTCAGAATTGTATCACCTAGCAATTCAGGATCAAACATTGATTAACCACTTGCAGACCGCCCATACACTATAAATGTCCGGGCGGGCCGCAATTAGCTTTGCAGGGCCGTTCTAGAACGTTCTGCAGAGTTAGCAGGTTTGCCAATTCCCGGTGGTATTTAGCTCCGTGATATAGGTGTCTCTAGACAGCTGTATCATGGAACTTTAACCGGAGACCACTCAGCATGGTCTCCGGTCATGTGATCGTTGTGACAACCTGTCACAATGATCACATTACTCCTAACAGCAGCGATTACGCGCAGGCTGTGAGGAGCTCTGTGATACAGCTGTCACAGCGATCACATTACTCCTCCCAGAGGCGCTTGCGCACCGACGGTAAGGAGCTCGGCTATGTGAACGCTGTGACAGCCTGTCAAAGCGATCACATGCGTGCGGACAGTACGTAGCTCCATGATACAGCTGTCTAGAGACAGTTGTATCACCGAGCTTCAGAGTGGTCTCCGGTCAGGTGATCGCTGTGACAGCCTGTCACAGGGATCACCAGTTGCATCTTATCTTCTTCCTCGGCAGACTGCCAGAGAGAGGGAGAAGAATAATGTAATGCAAAAAAACAAAACAAAAAAACACACACACACACACACACACACACACACACACACTTTTTTTCCAATAAAAAATTTCTACACTGCGACTTTGGCCACGCACAACACAGGTCAACCGGCCAAAGATCGCTATGTCCCGTAGCCTACATTGCATGTAATAAAAGTCAATGTGGTTGTTTTGCAACGCGCAAGTTGCCACAACATGACAGTTGCAAGAAATCCAAATTGTCGTGTCGCAGTTACTTGCAGTGCGCAACGCGACCACATTGACTTACATTACTTGCGGTGTAGGCTATGGGACATAGCGATCTTTGGTCGGACGACCTGTGTCATGGCCAAAGTCAGCATGTAACTCACACGGAGTATTTTGCAGGCAGAAAAAAATCCTTCAGGAATTTTGAGGCAGATTTTGACCTGCCTGCACTTTTTTGCCGAATTTTTCACCTGAGGCCATTGAGGAACACGGGCATAAAACGCATGCTTTTTCTGCCTCCCAGCCGCCCGGGAAAAAAAAAACAATTTCAGCCGTATATTGGCGCCGATTCCGACTTGGTTTCCACGTAAAAATCAGCGCCAAAAAAAACTCACTGTGAACTGGGCCTTAGGGTGACGTTAGATGTGGAGGATTCACTGCAAATGTTACCTGCAGATTTGCACAGGCAAAGTCAGCAGCGGATTACAGTACAAGGCAAGTAGATGAGATTTTACAAAACTCATCTGCATGCTGCAGACATTTTACACGGCAGATTTTCAAATCTTTGATAGGTCGTCAAATACATACCTTGGGGTCTACTTTCCATAGAATTATCATTTTTGGGGTGTCAAAGGGGTCAACAAAAATTGATGGCCTATCCTCAGGATAAGCCATCAATATCTGATCGGTGGTGGCCCGTCTCCCAGCAGCCCCGCTGATCAGCTGTTTTGAAGGGGCTCATACAATTATCGCTTCCCCTACATTTCCTTTACTGCTCACATTGTGAATCACGGACACACTTGTAGCTGCGGTTCACAGTACTACAGTATACACTTGAATGGGAGAAGGCTGCAATACTGTGAACCGCTGCTACAAGTGTGTCCGCGATTCAGCGTAAGCAGTAGAGGAATTTAAGGGGAAGCAGCGCACGTACGAGCACAGTGGCCCCTTCAAAACAGCCGACGGGGGTGCCGGATGTCGGACCCTGACCGATCAGATATTGATGGCCTATTCTGAGGGTATGCCATCAGTTTTTGTAGTTTTTGTGGACTGGAAACGTCACAACAACATCTGTAATGGTAGTATTGTGTCAGCGAACTAGCTTTGTAAATTTTTTCTCTAAAAGCCAGTTTGCGCACCATTCATTTTAAGCACCACCTTGCGCCCAGCGTGTAAGAAATGCACACATATTTGGTATTGTTGAAGTCAGCAGAAGTTGACAAACAAGTATTCAGATGTGTTTACCCAGTGGCATGCACCAGATGTACAAAAAAAAAAAAAAAAAAAAAACAACATTTTTTTCAACTTTTTTTTTTCAATTTTTGCTTCCATATTTTTAAAAAAAAGTTAAACATATCTTATTTTTTTTACACAATATGGAAGCCCAATATGTTCTAAGAAAAACAAGACCAAATACATGTGTGTTGGGAAAATAATAGAACAATTTGCTTTTAAATTGGCACATGGCTAAAACTTAAAAATGGGCCTGGTCAGGAATGGGGGGGGGGGGGGGGGTAAAGCTCCTGGTCAGGAAGTGGTTAATAAAACTGATAATATGAACTACTTGATAACATAGCACTTCCTCACATCTCAGAATCAAATGCAAACCCCTTCTTTCTCAAAACAAGAAATAGAAAACGCTATCAATATTAGCCCAAAAGGCAAAAGAACAGGACCAGACGGGTACTCTATGTCATACTATAAAATATTTAGACACTATCTGCCGTTCTGACACAGTATTTTTAACACCATAGACCTATATAATCCTTTCTGTAAAGAGTCATTAACTTCTCACATTACCCTAATTCCTAAGGAAGGAAAAGGACCCCACTATATGTGGTAATTACAGACCCATCTGTAATTTGATAAATAACGATGTAAAACTATTTTCAAAAATAATCGCAAATAGAATTAAAAATGTTCTACGAAACAATCTAGAGCAAGTGGGCTTCATGCCAGGCAGGGAAGCTAAAGATAACACGGTCAGAATTCTGAATGTAATCCAAGTTGCCCAGAGCAAAAACATTCCTATAGCTCTACTTACTACCGATGCCGAAAAGGCATTCGATATAGTAGACTGGTTGTTTCTCAAATTGACACTACAAAAATTTGGCCTTCCACCTATGTTTATAGACAAAATTATCGCTTTATACAAAAATCCATCCACAAAACTCAAAATAAAACGGAGAATTCTCACCCCACTTAGAAATAAAAAAATGGCACAAGACAAGGTTGTACATTATCTCCATTGATATTTATAATGACCATGGAAGTCCTAGCCCAAATGATTAGGGAAAACAAGGAGATCACTGAACTTATGTGCAATAACGTAAAACACAAGACTGCCGCATTCGCAGACGATATGTTAATAATTTTATCCAATCCAAGAAAATTCGATTAAAGCCCTATTACAGGGGTTCAAAACATTTGGAAGTCTCAAACTTCAAAGTTAATATAACAAAATCAGAATTACTAAATATAAACATAGACCCCAAAAAGTGGAAGGAAATATCAAAGATCAACAATTCCTATAAAGATCTTTTCGAATTAAATTATAGGCCAATGTTAACTAAAATAAAAGCGGACTTGGAGAAATTGAATACTTTACCAATTTCGTGTTTCGGGAGAAACAACATCATAAAAATGGTAATACTACCGAAAATACTTTACCTACTACAAGTATTACCAATTGACATACCTTTGACATTTTTCAATAAACTTAAAAAAATTCTAACAAAATTCATATGGCAAGCTAAAAAGGATATAGAATCAAATATTTAATGCTTATAATAAAACAAAAAAAAGCAGGTGGAATAGACATAGAAAATTACAAAAACTCTATCCACTTATGCAAATGTATGGAATGGTAAAGCTATACAAAACGTAAGCTCTAGGTCGAAATCGAATTGAGTTTATTAAAAACAAACGTTGAAGATATCTTATGGCCAACACTTTATAATAGATTCAAACCCTCAGATATACTTAATCCTTTGACTAATCAGACTACTAGAATCTGGCACAAACTGAACAAAACACATCATTTTATATATGTATTCACACACCAATCTACTATCGGATACTGAATAAACTTTAAAAAAAATAAAAAATTAAAAAGGAATTATCTACAAACTTGAAAGAAGCTTTCCTCCCAGCGAGCATTTTTTTTCTAAACAAAAACGTGATCACAATGTAAGAAATGAAAAATACACTCCCTAGTCTCATGTTTGATGATCAGACATTCAATATAATTGCTGAATCAATTAAGGTTTTCTCGCCTGATATTTTAGATACAAATTCTGTTAATCTTTTCACTAACTTTTATTCCTTGAAGATTAGTCCCAAAAAAACAGTTTTAAAAATTGACCGACTTCTCATCGCTAACTCAGAAATACCCTAATATATAACAAAACGGGAGTTAGGTAAAACATTAGGGAACAGACGGATCCAATTTTAAAAAACTCTCAATCGATTTCAAGTTCTACAAAAATACAATAACTAAATTCTAAAGTAATAGCACGTTGGTACAAAACGCCAGAGTGCCTGAACAGAATAGATCCCAACCAAAACCCAATATCCTGGCGCTGTAAAAAAGAAAGAGGGAATTTGTCACACATCTGGTTTAAATTGTGATCTAATCAAGCCATTTTGGAAAAAAAATAGAAACAATCATAAACACGGTCTTAGATAACAATATTACTTTGACATTAGAACTAGTAATCTTTAATCTGGACATGTCCTTCCAGATCATAAACCACAAATCCATAATTCCCCATCTTTTAAACGCGGCAAAACTTATAATTGCTAGACAATGGAGGGAGATGAATACACCATCCGCTTCAGAATGGATTGACGAGACCTGTTTGATGCAGTCATTCGAAAAAATTAAATGGTCAATCGAACAAAATTTCGATAAATATCATAGGATTTGGGACAGATGATAGACACTCAGAAAACCGATACTCTGTCTAACGTGATGGGATAGATCTCATTATAAACGATCACACCTAAATTAAATTGGTGCCAGAAATGTAATATGTATAACCTAAAACCTTATATGGAATTTATACATATTACATATATTTCTTTCTAGTTTATATATAATATAGCAGAGAAAATTGTTAATTGTTATTTTATTTCTTTGTATCTTGTTTATTTGTATCCCTGACCCTCTACCCTTTTCCCCCTCCTCATTATAGTGCTAAAAATTTTAATAAAGAGTTTACAAAAATAAATAAATCTCACAGAGGTGCAAAGGGAGCAGATTGCATTGCAGAGAGAACAAGGGTCAAATCCCAGTACGGATTCAGGGGTCGACAGGGGGGCATAGCATGCGCAAGCCCCTACAAATTAGTCTGTACATCAGACTTCGAAGCCAGAGGTCTATTGAAAAAGACAGCACGAATACCTGCTACTTAATAGAGCTGAGGGCAAGTCCAGAATCCAACCCCTTCTGAAGGAATGCCAGTAGCCTGGGCAAAGAGATAACTAAGTGAGGAAGATGCCAATCCTCACACCATTGTAGATAAATTTTATAAAGTATGACTAAATCTGCTGGCAGAAGGCGGCTTCCAGGTCTGTGACATGTTTTGAATCACCCATTGCGACAAGCCTTGATCTTTCAGCAAAGCGGCTTCAACAGTCACGCCATTAAACTTAGCTACTGTAAACTCTGGTGGAAGAGAGGCCCCTAAGGGAGCAGATCGTGCTGAAGAGATAAGTGCCAGGGAACGTTGGATAGCAAAGGCTTCGCATCCACGTACAAACAACGACGTGGCCAGTCCAGAGCGACAAGGATGGTCGAGATATTCTTGAAAAGTTTGGGAGGACAAGGCAGCGGGGAAACATGTAAATCAGGCTGAAGTGATCCCACAGAGCCACTAGAGCGACGACCGCGTACGCCTCGAGACCCTGAGACTTGAAAACCAAGAGGGGGACCTGGCAATCGAGATGAGAGACCAGCAAATCCAGGTTGACATGCCCACCTGGAACAGATATATTGGAACACCTTGTGATGGGTCCACTGGGTAAACATCGTAAATGTGGACTGCCGAGAGAGCAGAATTCAGCAGGCTAGTGAATCCTGGGGAGCACTCACACCTGGATAGTATCGCCCTCTGGAGCGGACAAGTGTGAAACTGGGCAAACGTAATGGCCTTGATAGATGCTGCCTTGGTGCCCAGAATCTTTATACAAAAATGTAGTGCCCCGACGCAGTACGCAGACTCCCTGTACCAGGGTGGACAGCTATTCTGGAAGAATGGACACCCGAAAAGAGCCAGCATCGAGCACCATTCCCAGGAAAGTGAATATCTGACATGGAGTAGGGCAGGATTTGGATTGGTTGACAATCCATTCGAAACGAGTCAGGGTATTCAGAGTAATTTGTGGACTGGTGAAGTTGTCCTCCTGGGACAGGACTTGACCAGGATATAGTCCAGATATGGTACATATAATGGAAATCCCTCTGGAACACAGATTGCCATGTTCACAGGAAGAATCTTTGTGAAAACCTGCAAGGACGTTGACAGGCTGAACGGGAAGGCCTTAAACTGGTAGTGGTGAGGGAGAACTGCAAAATGCTGAAAACACTGGTGGGACAGGCAAATGGGGACTTACAGGTATGCGTCCCTGATTTCCACTCAGGAAAGAAAAACAAACTGTTTAATGGAGGCAATTACCGACTCGAGGGACTCCATGCGGAAATCTTGACAAAGGTGTTCAGATGTTTTAGGTCCAGAATAAGACGAGCTGAAATATCGCTTTTGGGGAAGACAAAAAGGTTTGAGTAAAAACGTAAAATTACTGGTCTGGCAGAACAGGGACGTTGACGCCTTGACTCAAGAGAGATACTATTGGTTGAGAAAAGGCGGCTGCCCTGGCAGAAGACTGAGTGAGCATGGACTGAAAGAACCGGTTGAGCAGAAGACCAAGAAACTCGACCTTGTACCCTGAGGAGATTACTTCTTGCACCCAGGTGTCCAAGATGTGAGAGAGCCAGACGTCCTTGAAAAGTAGAGGTCTGCCTCCTACTCAAGACCCGAGTAGGGGCGTGCCTCCAGGTGGAACTGGCCTTACCTGCTGCAGGCTTGCAGCCTGAGGTCCGGAGCGCTGAGAGGAACAATCTTAAAGGAAGGTGTGTTCTTGAATTCTGGTGGAAATGCTGTCCAGACGTTCGTGGGTCTACGAAAGGGCTGAGTACTAGGTTCTGTTTTTCCTGGGGTTAGAAGCACGACGAGCCCTAGTTTGAGGCAGGCGAGTGCTTTTTCCACCTGAGATAACCAAAATGATTTCATCCAAGCAAGTTCCGAAGAGACAGGAGCCAACAAAGCCGTCAAAAAAAACAAAAAAAAAGTAAAGACAATCTTCTGTTCCAGCAGGGGTGTCTGCCTCCTATGGACACTAAGCTAAGACAGTCAAGCACAGTGTCTGACGGAGGGGTATACCAGGTATAGCTCAGGTGTAGGAGGAGACAACACTTATTCTTCATGTCACGCCTCCTAGGTGAAACCGTATTTACCTATGGTCTGTGTCCCCCAATGAGACAAATTAGATAACGAAGGCATTTTGTGCTACATGTAAAAGGAAAAAGCATTAGTTTTCTTCCAGTGTTTCCAGATTTGTCCCGGAGATCTGAAAACTTGATTGAGATGTACTGTACATTGACAAACTGGTTAGTGGTCATGAAATCCTGCAAGACCTGCACCAATCCGGTTTATATGAAGAATGTTCAGAGAAAGAAATGATTGAACAGCTGCAATGTAGCCAAGTAAAAAAAGGGTTACGAAGTAAAACACATCATTATAGTCAAAATGTTTTAGGATGGTAACTTTGTATGCGAGAAATTTAAATGTGGTTAAATAATAAAAGGAAGTGAAGATTTTAGGCTTTGGGACAACGTATTCAGTGTTATTTTTGTGCATCCCCAGTTCGTCTATTTAGTCCCTCAATGTTATGCTGATGAATTGTAAGATTCAACTTGAATGCCACAGCACAAGTCACATATAACCCATATATGCTTGAAAGGACATATTTTAATGAGCTTATAACTTTAAGACCGCTTTAAGGCAACAAAGCAATGAAATAAAGTGTATAGGAAAACTTGGCATACCTTTTTCATATCATTTTCCAGGTTTTCCTCTTGCTGACCTTCAGAAAGTCGCCTCCTAAGCTCTGCGATCTCGCGTTCAACAGACTCCCTGTACTGCCCCCACTGTCCTCGCTCCTGCTCCAATCTGCGATGAAACTGAAGTTCATACTCCTGCAGTGTGTCTAATAGCAATATTAGAAAAATATAAAATAAAGCGTGATAAAACCAATAGGGTTAAAAACATGAACAAAAACAGAAAAAGTTTATAAGCGTGGGTGCTTCCCGATCTGAGTAGTGATACAGTTTGCGAGATACAGCGCATTCCCTGAAGTGACCGAAGGTCTGTTGAGTAACATGAATGGCAGAGAGGGGATATGGAGGGGGGGGGGGGGGGAGGGTGTCAAGTGTCTCCAAAAGGAAAAGCAGATTAATTTAACATACAGTCCCAATCTTATTTAGCTCAAGAGTGACATGACTGAAATTAAGTACATACAGGATGTATTGGGTGAAAGCAATGTTACTGTATACTGCGTGGAGGGCAGTTATGAGGGACAACATGCCGTGCGGAGGGCAGTTGTGGGAGACAATATACCGTGCGGAGGGCAGTTGTGGGAGACAATATACCGTGCGGAGGGCAGTTGTGGGAGACAATATACCGTGCGGAGGGCAGTTGTGGGAGACAATATACCGTGCGGAGGGCAGTTGTGGGAGACAATATACCGTGCGGAGGGCAGTTGTGGGAGACAATATACCGTGCGGAGGGCAGTTGTGGGAGACAATATACCGTGCGGAGGGCAGTTGTGGGAGACAATATACCGTGCGGAGGGCAGTTGTGGGAGACAATATACCGTGCGGAGGGCAGTTGTGGGAGACAATATACCGTGCGGAGGGCAGTTGTGGGAGACAATATACCGTGCGGAGGGCAGTTGTGGGAGACAATATACCGTGCGGAGGGCAGTTGTGGGAGACAATATACCGTGCGGAGGGCAGTTGTGGGAGACAATATACCGTGCGGAGGGCAGTTGTGGGAGACAATATACCGTGCGGAGGGCAGTTGTGGGAGACAATATACCGTGCGGAGGGCAGTTGTGGGAGACAATATACCGTGCGGAGGGCAGTTGTGGGAGACAATATACCGTGCGGAGGGCAGTTGTGGGAGACAATATACCGTGCGGAGGGCAGTTGTGGGAGACAATATACCGTGCGGAGGGCAGTTGCGGGAGACAATATACCGTGCGGAGGGCAGTTGCGGGAGACAATATACCGTGCGGAGGGCAGTTGCGGGAGACAATATACCGTGCGGAGGGCAGTTGCGGGAGACAATATACCGTGCGGAGGGCAGTTGCGGGAGACAATATACCGTGCGGAGGGCAGTTGCGGGAGACAATATACCGTGCGGAGGGCAGTTGCGGGAGACAATATACCGTGCGGAGGGCAGTTGCGGGAGACAATATACCGTGCGGAGGGCAGTTGCGGGAGACAATATACCGTGCGGAGGGCAGTTGCGGGAGACAATATACCGTGCGGAGGGCAGTTGCGGGAGACAATATACCGTGCGGAGGGCAGTTGCGGGAGACAATATACCGTGCGGAGGGCAGTTGCGGGAGACAATATACCGTGCGGAGGGCAGTTGCGGGAGACAATATACCGTGCGGAGGGCAGTTGCGGGAGACAATATACCGTGCGGAGGGCAGTTGTGGGAGACAATATACCGTGCGGAGGGCAGTTGTGGGAGACAATATACCGTGTGGAGGGCAGCTATAGGGGCATTATACTGTGTGGGGGCATTATTCCTTTGTGGGGAGCACTATGGGGGCTTTATACTGTGTGGGGGCAGTGTTAGAGGATTATATACAGTAGTATACAGCAGCAAATATTAATTCAATAGGGTAGCATGCAAAAAGGTGTTTCCTAAATAATAATTTATTAATTGTAATAGTGGTTACAAGGTTAATTAATTGCGATTTTGATTTGTCATAATCAATCAGCTCTAGCGCCAAGTGTCTGCTACATGATCTTGTAGCAAATTTCAGTAATGTTGACGCTCAAGGAAACCTTTGTACACAACAGCATCTATAGCTACCATCAGATGAGGATCCACATGTAGGAGATTCAAGCCACTGGTTGGGGGAAGGGTGGTTTAAGCTATGAGCCAAATGTACCATACCTTTCATAATAGCCTGGAGAGAAGCAACCTCTTCCTGCCATTGTTTTTTCACTTCATCAATGGCTTCTTGCTTAGTGTTCTCAGACACTGTAGCTATAGCTCTGATATTTTCCATCTCTTCCTGCGCATGTGATAGCTGGAAGTTCAGCTGGGCTATCTCTTCTTGTGAAGCTTGTACAATAGTATGCTGCCGTTTTAGGTCTTCTGCACAGGAGAAAATCAGCGTGTTACAATTTTAGGACTAGATGAAAATCCAGCGCAATTAGGCAAAATTACTGCAAAATGGTACAGCTTCGCCGCAAAATTCACAAAAATTGCAGAAAATACAGCAAATTGTCTGCAACGTGTGAACACAGCCTTAAAAGAGTTTCTATTATCTGTGCGAGTCTTGTATTTGCTAACTTCCTCAGACTGTATTAACACGTATTGTTTTACCCCATATATGATGTTTTATTCAGGTGAAACATGTTGTGTTTCAGTTATAAAAACCACACAGCCAAATACCGCACCAATTTGCTGTAAACAATGTGTAGTTTGGGCACACTAACGCAATTTGTGAACACAGCCATAGACAAATTTAGGATCACCTTTAACATTTCAATAGGAACACTTTCCTTTTACTTATTTAGTAGAGATTGAGCAAAATATGAAAAATAAAAATTCTGCTGGTTTAATCTTGGAATCTATATGTGAGGTATTTGCACTACGCAGACGGTCATATGACTTAAAAGGGGCAGATTACTTTGGACAATCTCTTTAGGTTACACGGGTCACCTGAAAAATAGGATTTTTTGAGTACTCATCGTAAAATCCTTTTCTCATCCAGTCCCTTGGGAGACACAGACCATGGGTCTATGCAGTTTTAAGTAGGAGTAGGGACGCTAAAAAAATAAAAAAAAAAAAAAAAAGGGTTGGCCTCAACTACAGCATATATCTCTACAGGCAATGAGCTAATCAGTCTGTACAGAAGCAGTAGGAGCAGCAAACACAAGGCACAATAACATCAGAACCATAGTAGAAAACCATAACCGACAAGACAACTGTATGAACCTCATAACAAAAAAGGGTGGGAGCGGTGTCCCCCAATGGACTGGACGAGAACACAATTTTAAGGTGAGTAGTCAAAAAAATCCTATTTTCTCGTTCGTCTCATTGGGGAACACAGACTATGGGACTTCCCCAAGCAGTCCACGTGGGTGGGAACCGAAAAGAAAGGACCTAAGTGCATCTACTCCACAGGTGCCCGCAACACCTTGCGACCAAGGGATGCATCTGCGGACACCAAGGTACACACCCTGTACAATGTGGTGAACGTGTGCAAAGACAACCAGGTAGCCGCCTTGCAGAGCTAAAGAGCCGAAGCCTGATGGTGCACAGCGCAGGAAGCACCAACTGCCCTAGTGGTAGACCTCGTGAAAAGTCAACAGCAGCCAACGAGCGATTGTAGCCTAAGAGGACGCCAAGCCCTTCCTCGGACCCTCCTGGACCACCACCAAGTAGTTCGAGTGGCAAAAGAATTAAGTGACAGAGGTAGACCCGCAAGGCACGGACAACCTCTAAATTATAAAGAGAACGCTCCTTAGGATGCACCAGCGACAGCAGAAAAACGGCAAAATGGTATCCTCGTTAAGGGGGAAGGAAGAGGTCTCTTTGGAAAAAAAAAAAAAAAAGGGTGCTGTGGGGAGCACCGCCTTATCTTGATGGCGAGTCAAATACGGAAGATTACAAGAAAGGGCCATTAGCTCGGAAACCTTCCAGATGGAGGTTACCGCCACGAGAAACACCACATTCCAGGTGAGCATGTGCATTGAAAACTCCCAAATCGGGGGCCACTACATGTGCAACCCCCTGCAAAAAAAGTCTGGATGTTGAATTTGGACGCCAGAGGTCTGTTGAAAAAAAAACAGACTTGAGATCTAAGGGCAAGCCCACGATCCAACCCCTCCAGGAGGAACACCAGGAGCCAGGGCAAGAAGATAAACAAGGGAGGAAGATGCCGATCCTCACAACACTGCAGGTGCGTCTTCCAAGTACAAAGATAAATGTGGGCCGAGGAAGGCTATCGGGGCTTTAAACATGGGAGTCAGGCAAAATTTGGATTGGTTGACACAATTCATCCAAAACGAAATCAGAACAGAGACTTGATAAGGATATCATTCAGATGGGGATGACTGAAATCCCTAGGGAACGAAGAATCACCATGATCACAGAAAGAACCCTTGTGAAAAGCTGAAGAGCAATTTACAGGCCGAACGGAAGGGACAACAAACTAGTAGTGGTGAGGGAGGACTGCGAATCGTAGAAAGCACTGGTGGGATGGCAAATTGGAATGTGCAGGTACACGTCGCTGATGTCCACTGAGGAGAGCCAATAACCAAATTGAGGGACTCCATGTAGTAATGACAAATGCGTTCAGCCATTTTAGGTCCAGAATAAAACTAACTAAACTGTCCATTTTGGGATCAACAACAAAGTTTAAGTAAAACCCTCAAAAATCATGGCTTGGAGGAAAAGGTACAAAGATTCTTGACTCAAGAGAAAAAAATGCGGCTGTCCTGGCAGGTGACAGAGGGGGTGTGGACTGGAAGAACCTGTCTGGTTCAAGGCATACAAATTCAATCTTGTACCCTGAGGGTGACTATATCCCACACCCAGCAACCGAGATGTGAGAGAGAGCCAGCCATTCATGAAGAGTAGAATTCTGCCCCCCACTCGAGACCCGTGTAGGGGCGCAACTTCAGGCGGAACTGAATTCACCAGCTACAGGCTTAATGGCCTGAGAGAGGGAGTGGGAAGAGGAACTGTGCTTTAAGGAAGGTCTGTTCTTAGAGTCCTAGTGGGACTCCAAAAATACAGGAGCCAACGAAGGAAAGAGCTTTCAAGGAGCTTTTACAAGCAGTGCCAGCAGACCAGCATTTGGCCAGACGGGAGACCGGATGATCCACAGCCGGAAGCTTCGCACATTTTGAGGAAATATCCTCTTGAATTGGATACATAAGATCCAGGTAAACCTCTTATCAGGATGCTTCCATTTCGTTGAGACTATTTCTTCAAACTCAGAGAGGAAAGGTTTGTGTGATCGCCTGTGGTGAAGGAAGGCGACCGTCTCCACAGACAGGCCTGAATCTGTAAGATGTAAGGTGCCTTTGTAAATGCCAACTTGGAAGAACACTCGTCATGCAGCTCTGAATGGGATTCGAAGCATTAACCATTGGACAAGGTTAGCGGGAAGAAGAGGTAGATAGGTTCCCTGGTGGGGAGGGGAGACTGGTGAGGAAGGGGATATAGAGGGCAAATTTTGGAGGCCTTCTACGGGAAGATGTAAACAAAATTTTCCCCAGAAGGTTGGTCGGCAATGCGAACCAAGATGCCCTTCATGGACATTGCAGAGGACACCCAACGACCCTGGAGAAGGAATGGACCCATTGCCGTTTAGCGTCAGCATCAAGTGTTGGCATTTCTAAGAGTGACTAAGATGGCTGGGCCGTGGGGTGGGCATCCACAGATGCTTGGCCTGTAGGACGGCATGCATCCCAGAGAGGAGCAGGTTGATCACATGAGAATTTTTGGCCACAGGTGGAACAGTCAAAGTAAACTACATAAGGTACTGGTGTCAGATTTTCCTCTGGTGTCTGACTTGGCAGTAAAGGGGTCACCCATTCCACAGGTACTTCTGGGAAAAGCTAGTGACTATGATTCCACTTAATACTGCAAGGCAAGTCTGGGTCTCCCTTAGAAGGTGGTAGTGTCCTCCTAGAGTACTCCAGGTTTATGCTCATCTATTAACCTTTATTAGCTATACAGTGCCTGTCCGCTATAAAGGGGGTGCCAAAGGCTGAGCCTACCCGTCTGGAGGATGAAGAAAACACGTGGTCCCAGCGCCAACAGCATGAGAGAGGTCCTGTGAGGCTGTGAGAAGCAGGAGAAAATGATCCCCCCCATGATGTGCCACGATTGGAAGTCAGTAGTCACATGACTGCTACCCACCAATTGCTGAGAAGGAGGGCGAGTCCTGCCTCATGCCAAGAGCCTAAAGATAGGAATATGGCGGTTGCAACTTGGACTGTAAGGGACAAGGACCCCAGTGAAGGCAACACATGGGAAGGCGCCCGATCTGATATCGCTCCAAAAAGTGTGCCAGGGGCATAACTACTGTTAGAGAGTGGGGGGGGGGAGGGAGAATACTCACCTGTCAAGTCCAGTCATCTGCACAATGGAGAACTAGCAGTAAAGTCCCCTCTGTGTGGCAATGTAAATTAAGTGTGACACTGATTGAGCAGGAAAAAGGGATGACCCTCAGGCTGGTGGGCAAAAGGCGGAGCTTGCGCTCGTCTTCAGTATGGCAGGGGGACAACAGTGAGAAACCGCTAGATGTTGGAGAAAGTAGGGGGACATTGCTGCCCCCATTACCCCTGCTGGAACAAAGAAAAGAGAAAATAAACGAACATTAAAAAAAAGTAGACAGCCTGCTTTTCCAGCAGGGATGTCTGCCTCCTACGGACACTAAGCTAAGACTGGCTAGCTCAAAGCCTGTAAAGGGGGGGGGGGGGGGGTATATACTGAAGGAGGGGCAAACACTTTTATTCTTAGTGTCACACCCCTAGTGGTAACAGCATATACCCGTGGTCTGTGTCCTCCAATGAGATGAATGAGAAAGGTATTCACAGGGCGTCCAGCTGCTGGGACCAACATAGATCACCCAAAATCTGCAGGGAAACTTTGCAGCGAGTATTTAATGCCCCTATAGCAATGCCAGGCACAGTCACAGTGCATCTGGTACAACAGTAAATATGCCACGACGCTCCAACAACCCCTTTAACTGCTTGGCTCTCAGACTCTATTTACATTTGCATCGGAGGCACTGTCCGGAGCCTCTGTTGCAAATTCCATCATATTTGACAGGGGAAAAGCAGCACTATTCTCCCGTCGTAATGATGGAACCCTATTGCATGACTGGTACAGGTGGTATGAACGGAAGTCACAATGCAAGTGTGAACATAGCCTAACGGTGTAACAGTCATCTAATCTCCCACAATGCACTGCTCTAGAATAAGAAATCCAGCATAATTTTGACCGTGGAGGTCTGTCTGAATATAGAATAAAACATCTTAAGATATTCGCCATTGTATGTCGTAAAAAAGTGTTACAACATAAATTACAAGAACTAGATAAACAACATGTGCATGTAACATTGGCATGAAAAGGCTCAACAGCAAATATGTTTAGCTTTAGAAAATTAAATGAGAACTATAATGTAGACCGTCTTCTCCGCATACACAACTGCACGTACGGCTTTGTTCAAATCACGTTGAGACCTACGTCATACATATCCGTCAGGAGTATGGCTCAATGTATACCATAGGCTCCCAAAAGTTTTTTTTTTTTATATATCAAAAACCAGCTGTTTGCCATCCGATGGACACATTTAACACATGCGAAAAAAGAGTTTTTCCAACGCAAACACCAGACGGACAACGCAAACACAGGGTGATTAGGCCTTTACATTTAGAGTAAAGATTGGGACTTGTCAGACAAGACGACTGTTCACATACTACTTGTGAACTATTTTCAGTGTAGGTGCCAGGAAATCTCCCTATCTTATCCATCTTATCCATTCTTCCAACAAAAAATTCTTCCAACAAAAAGGCATTGCATAAAGCAGACATCCGCTTTAAGATTCATAAAATTGGATATCAGAGTCTATGTAAAAATTTTAGGAATATAAAACACATCCATAATCCATGATTTTTGCACATTAGTAAACGTGTTTCAAGATTTAGTACTACATGCTTTTTAAGGCACAAACACACATCAGGCTATCCTAGAAAAAAATCATCATCAAAGTGGGAGGATAGAACGAGGGCAGACTGTGGTTTACTAAAAATAATGCAGTGAACCAGAAGCCAAACACATTCCTACAAATTGAATTTTATTTGCAGCATTTTAAAGAAAAAAATTCACAATGAGAATGACTTCATTGGCTTGCATGTGGCATTTAACAAGTTTTATTAAATGCATTGCCTTATTGGGGGTTAATTATGAAAATAAGCGCAACTAATCAGATTACAACTTTAATTTCTCCAGTGCAGATTACAAAATTAAAGCAATGATGTAATGTGTTGCTGTGGCCAAACCACAATCTCGTCTCAGACTTCGTTTTTACTGATGAGTCTTAAATTTATTGAAGTTCTGTTTTATTTGTCAAGAGAGAGGGAAGAAACAGATTTAAATACATACAGTACTATTTTATAATAAATACTATGTACTATTCTATTGCCATTTGACCTATAACTTTTCATGGTCAACTATGAAATATACGTAGACCATCACAAAAAAAACAAACAACACACCACTACAGTAAGTAAAGCTGACCACGATAAAGTCACAGCCAGCTACTCACTCAATCTTTTGGGGTGCAAAGCTGCAAAAATCCAGTGTATCTAGAATGGAGAGGCATACCAGAAACATGAGGAACGAATATTGACACAGTCTGTTTCATTACAGCACATATGTCAACTATAGTTACTGACCATTTACAGATAGATCTTACTTTTTCATAAGGCTGGGCTCACACTATGCATTTTTGTTGTGTTCCCAACATGCTTTTTTTTGGTAGATAATATCCTAAACCTCTCAATGAAAGTTCATCAACCAAAACAAAAAAAGCACGTTAAAATTGTAACAAAAACAATGTGAATCCAAACTAAGATATAGTCAACTAGTTTGATAGCAATAAAATTATCAACTAGAATCATCTGTATGTGGGCAGCTAAATTAAGGCTGAAGATAGACGTTTGGCGGAATTAATAGTGTAGTGTAGTCGGTTATGCTAGTGATTCCGCCGGAAAAACGGAAACCTTACGGAACGGAGACAAACAGAACCGATTAGCAATAGAAGCACTACCATTGGAATCAATGGTAATGCAAACGGAAACCTATGATATTTCATTCACGGTTCCCCATGACGGAAAGGTCTGACGGAACCCATAAACGGAACCCCAGACGCAGATGTGAACGAAGCCTAAGTTGTCCAAAAACGTGAGGAAAAAAAAATAAATATATATACATACATATACACTGTTGGCAACTCTGACACACACAACCACAAAATCAGTTACAGAAAACCTACCCTCTTTAGCCAAATAAAGCTCTTTAAATTTCGCCCTCTTCTGATTGAATTCTTGCTCTAATTGTTGCTTGATCTGAAGATATTCTGCATTCATTCTCTCCAGTTCCTCCAGTCGTTTCTGCAGAGCAGCTGATAAACAAGACAGACCAAAGCTATTTTACTATACGTATGAATCAAAGAAAACATTCAGACAATACATAATTTACAATTACAGTAAAATTCTTGTCATATAAGTTTAAGGCCTCATGCACACGACCGGAGTAGCAATTGCGGATAGTATAAAACACGTTAACCTATGGGCTACTGCACACAACCGTGGTTTCCATGGTCCGTGTATTGCCCGGAGCCCGGGTGTGTGCATTCCGTGAATTGCGTACAGCCCGTGGATAACACCACGCGCCAGTCGGTGCCATAATCACAGACTGTGCACATGGCTACAACCGTGTGCATGAAGCCTTACTGGCTATCTGACCTGAATAGCGTTGTTTCCCTGATTCCAGCAGTGTTGTGTTTTTTTCTTGAAACACCCCCCCCCCCTCCCCCCGTTCCAGAGATATCGCCAACTGTTGTGTTGGCTCCCTATATGCTAATTTGGTGTAGAAAGCCAACGGGGCATGAACTAACCCCAATCTTCTGAGGTGGAGCTAGCTTTCCTGCCTCTGATGCTGACCAATCAGCACAACGCAGCTTGAGGGTAGTTCATGCCCTCTTTGCTAAATACAGCAAATTAGCATATAGGGAGCAGACACAACAGTGAGCAATATCTAAAAAAAAACAGCACTGGAATCAAGGGAGATCGCGCTATTCAGGTCAGTTAACCAGTTAAACTTATATGAACTAGTGACAGGTCCTCTTTAATTTGGCATTGATGGAACCTTGTAGGTGCTGGATTATCTTACTAATAATATGGAATCTTGAAATTCCAGAAGCAGACTGAGTAAAGTTATCGGAGTTTCAGATTGACCGACAGCTATCTCCCCCAACCTTCTCAAACATATACACGCAGCTTGACCGAGCAGCACGCATGTTAATTGTAATGTGGAGAGGGAGACAACAGAGGTCAGACAATTCTGGCAGTGGCTTATCTCCTGCCTGAACAAAAGGATTGTGCCTGTTGAGATGCAACATGCTCGATCCTCATTTTACCTAATATATGCCATAGGGGGGACAGTTCAGAGGTCCCCATATACATAACGTTGTTGGTAAGTTACCCCTATATTAAAAGGGTTTTCTCTGAATAGGCCATCAATAGCTGATCGGTGGGGGTCCGACTCTTGGCACCCCCGCGATCAGCGGATTTGAATGAGCCACGGCAATCGTGCAAGCCCTGCTTCCCCTTAATTCCCTTTACTGCTCAACTGTCAAAAATTGGTATGCTTCTAGTGGCAGATCAGTTTTATAGCCGTCTTCCTAATGAGAAAAGGCTGTAATACTGTGAGCCGCCGCTACAAGTGTGGCGGCGTTTGTCAGTATTGAGCAATGAAGAGGAAGCAGCTCTTAGAGGAGTAATTTTATGACTGTGCAAGCATAACCCTACAATTTGTTCTTTATTTCATAGAACATTGTAAAATAATAACATAAGATAACAGTTGAGACAAAAGTATGACATCTACATTTATACAGTCTTAAACTACTATTACTTAAAGAGGCTCTGTCACCAGAATTTGCAACCCCTATCTCCTATTGCAGCAGATCGGCGTTGCAATGGAGATAAGAGTAACGTTTTGTTTTTTTTAAAAACGAGCATTTTTGGCCAAGTTATGACCATTTTTATATTTATGTAAATGAGGCTTTCTAAAGTACAACTGGGCGTGTTTAAAGTTAAAGTACAACTGGGCGTGTATTGTGTTCGTTACATCTGGGTGTTTTTACTTCTTTTACTAGCTGGGCGTTGTGTATAGAAGTGTATGATGCTGACGAATAAGCATCATCAACTTCTCTTCAGAACGCCCAGCTTCTGGAAGTGCAGACACACAGCGTGTTCTCGAGAGATCACGCTGTGACGTCACTCACTTCCTGCCCCAGGTCCTGCATCGTGTCGGACGAGCGAGGACACATCGGCACCAGAGGCTACAGTTGATTCTGCAGCAGCATCGGCATTTGCAGGTAAGTAGCTACATCGACTTACCTGCAAACGCCGATGCTGCTGCAGAATCAACTGTAGCCTCTGGTGCCGATGTGTCCTCGCTGGTCCGACACGATGCAGGACCTGGGGCAGGAAGTGAGTGACGTCACAGCGTGATCTCTCGAGAACACGCTGTGTCTGCACTGCCAGAAGCTGGGCGTTGTGAAGAGAAGTGGCTGATACTTCTATACACAACGCCCAGCTAGTAAAAGAAGTAAAAACGCCCAGATGTAACACACATAATACACGCCCAGTTGTACTTTTACTTTAAACACGCCCAGTTGTACTTTAGAAAGCCTCATTTACATAAATATAAAAATGGTCATAACTTGGCCAAAAATGCTCGTTTAAAAAAAACAAAAAAAAAAAAAAAACTTACTCTTATCTCCATTGCAGCGCCGATCTGCTGCAATAGGAGATAGGGTTTGCAAAATCTGGTGACAGAGCCTCTTTAAAGGGAATGTCTGATGTATTACATTTAAGTTTTATTAATTAGATGTACATATGTTGGAGAGAAAGAATCTTTCTTTTTTTAATGTTGTAGTTATTTTTCCTGGGGAATGTCCACATTGGAAATACACACTACAGACAGTACAGCAATATGTGTGCGCTTTATGGCAGCTGAAATGAACGTGAGTCGATTGACAGAGAATACAAAAAACAAAAAGGAGAGGACCAAGGTATCTGGTGAGCTGAGGTACACACAAAAACACACCAATATCGCCAAAGGAAAAAAGATGAGCCCTTGTTTCCCAGACACCTATTGAATGCTTACTAGTTTTGTGGCGTTTAGCTTTATTATGGATAACTATAAGCATACAAATGAAGATTAAAAGCGCAATGTGAACTGAAAAGTCTCCATACAATGATACTAATGATATTCCGTAGTCAGTACCGTCTAAGTGCAAAGTCAAACCACCATCTCTGATGGCCCCACTACCTATATAAAACAATGAAGATCCGTGGCTGCAGTCCGCCTGAAAAGGGACTTCGAATTATCAGAACACATTGATTTTAAAATTGAAAAAGCCCACACGACACGTTTCACCATGGAAGTGGCATCCTCAGGGGAAAATGGGGCTAATGGCGGCGAACGCGGCTAAGTCTCCTATTTATGACCTCACTTCTGACGTCATCTGAACTGATGCCACCAATCACGATGATCCTCATAAGAACAGCCCCTAAACTAACAAAATATGCTCCAATTAAGTACAGCCAACGTCCAACCAATAAGGGACTCGCTGTCGCTCCTGTGGTGTAAATGATTGACCGCAAAATGCTCCAATCCCGCAGTGCTACTAGCCGGCCAATCGGGAACCATATTTCACCTGCGCAATGGAAAGAGATTACAGCAGATAGCCAAGAATGAAAAACAGTTCACTGCGCATGTCCGTGAACTTAAAATCTTGAGGCACGATCGTACTATGAATATAACAAAGATATCTATCCCAGGAGCAGCAAGTAGAGAGAGAGAAAGAAAGTCACTGTAAGTATCGGTGGACTTAAATTTAAATCAGTTTTTTTCCACTGTCTTTTGTCATTCATTAGGAAAACAGATTGTAATAGGAGATAACAGTAATCCACTGTCAATAAATTCATATCAATATCCATCTCAATCTAACAATCTTTAGTAAGGAGATATAAAAATTATTAGTCAATGTACAAGTGGAGATCAACTTGATGGATAGACTGTCAAGAGTATACGAAAAGACCATTATATATATCAATGGGACAACATTTTGCACAATGATCATAACAATATCCACAATAGATTATAATATGTAGATGAAAAGGAGGGGAACTTCATATAGAAGTATATGTATAAAAGATTATTGAGGATCTGAGAATAATCTCAAGAGAATAGAAACACCAGCGATGTATAAATATATTTCAAGACAAGATATCAGCAGAGTTTTCATATGCGAACGCGACCACATTAAAAGTGTTTATAAAGTTAAATCAGTGTTACCAATATTTAGAAAGACAGGAATAATTTGAAAATACAAAAGTTGTCTGCAGGGCTCATAGGAAATTCAAGATCCATGGCTATATTTACATTATTCTTCACAGGAAGGCCACAAAAGTAAAACCCTGATTAAGTCCACCAGGACTAAGGCTATTCAGGCGGTAAATCCACAGTGCTTCTTCCTGTAACAACCTACGGTATAAATGACCTCCTCTGGGACCAGGTTGCAACAGAGTGACACCCCAAAATTGGATAGATCTAGTATCATTCTCATGCACACATCTCATGTGTCTGGATAATGGAGTATCCTCCGGTCTCTTGATGAGCTTAAATGTTTAGAAATTCTTCTTCTAAACTGTTTTGTCTACGTACATTTTAGGACATGGGCATTGCGCAATATATACTACTCCCATACTCTGGCAATTAATGAACTATCTTATCTCATAAGACTTCCCATCAAGGGGATTGACAAATTTCTTCATTTTTGGCATAAAGGGGCAGAAAGAACAATGTCCACATGGATATGAACCAAAAATAGGTGAGGGAAGCCATGTACCACGTGGTATAGATGGTTTTGAATAATAGGTATGAACCAAAAATTCGCTCAAATTTTTACCCCTAGGATAAGTAAGACTTGGGGTATTTAGCACCTCATGTAGATCAGGGTCGGCCAAAATAATAGGCCAATGTTTTTCTAGAATGGCTTTCACTCTCTGGGAGCAGACATCATAAGTTCCAATACAGCTAAAGTTAGTACTCATTTCTCCCAAATTTTTAGTTCGATTAATAAGAAGATCCATTCGGTCTGTCGCCCTAGCCCTGGCATAAGCTCTATGTAAGCTTCTTTTGGGGTAACCTTGTGCCCTAAATTTACGATATAGAGTATCGCATTCTTGTTGGAAAGCAAGATCGTTGGAGCAGTTTCTTTTAGCTCGTAGGTACTGGCCTATGGGAATTCCCTTTTTCAGACTTGGTGGATGATAACTATTCCAATGTAAAAAACTATTCGTAGCAGTAGGTTTACGAAAGATATCAGTATGTACACTGCCACCAGGATGCAAAGAGATTCTCACGTCAATATTCCTACCACCCCAAAAATAAATTTGCGTAAGTGGGTGCACAAACTGTGCCCATCGCAGTGCCTTTTAATTGGTGGTAAATTTTACCGTCAAACATAAAATATTTATGTGTTAAAAGAAATTCAAGGAGTGTAAGGACAAATTTGTTATGTGACAAACTAAATACCCCTGGTGCTGAGAAAATGTTTGACTGCTGCAAGGCACAAATTGTGTTGTATATTGGTGTACAATGATTCTACACCAATACTTACAATAAGAGTGGTCTTTGTTACGTGAATTTCGTGGAACCTGGTGAGTGTCTTTACTATCCCGCAAAAAGGATGGAAGGAACGTGACGAAGGATGATAACATTTCATCAACAGAAGTGCTGATCCCATGTTAGGTTATCATTGCCCGACACGAAGGGCCTGCCAGGGACCGGGCGAGAGGCCTTATGGACCTTTGGTAATGCATAGAAAGTAGACAAAGTAGGTACAGGGTTAAACATTTGTTTTAATTCATCTTGCGTGATAAGATTTTAAATTTTTGCTTCAGTGAGTATATTCCGTAACGGACATAGAAATGTGTTAGTAGGATTGCTATCCAAAATTATATATGTGGTGGTATCACCAAGTAACCTCTGGACCATATTCACATAGTCAGTGCGGTCCATGATCACTATGTTCCCACCTTTATCTGATGGTTTAAAAATAAGATCTTCATTCTTGGATAACTCTTCCAGGGCTAATAGTTCACTTTTACTAAGATTTTCAAAAGACTCTAGCTTCATTCGTAAGTTGTCGTAAGTCCATGCTAACCATTTTTACAAAAGTATCCATATATGAAAACTGTGAAAAGGGAGGTGTGTTTTTAGATTTAGGACGTAATGAAGAAAAGGGACCAATTGCCTCACTGGCTGGATATTCATTCTCATCATACAAATCCTCCATTCCTGTGAAAAATAATGTATATATAGCCATGGATCCTGAATTTCCTATGAGCCTTGCAGACAACTTTTGTATTTTCAAATTATTCCTGTCTTTCTAAATATTGGTAACACTGATTTAACTTTATAAACACTTTTAATGTGGTCGCGTTCGCATATGAAAACTCAACTGATATCGTGTCTTAAGAGAATTGAAACACCAGCGATGTATAAATATATTTTGAGATTATTCTCAGATCCTCAAAAATCTTTTATACATATACTTCTATATGAAGTGCCCCTCCTTTTCATCTACATATTATAATCTATTGTGGATATTGTTATTATCATTTTGCTAAATGTTGTCCCATTGATATATATAATGGTCTTTTCGTATACTCTTGACAGTCTATCCATCAAGTTGAGCTCCATTTGTATATTTACTAATAATTTTTATATCTCCTTACTAAGGCTTGTTAGATATTCTACCATTGAGATGGATATTGATATGAATTTATTGACAGTGGATTACTGTTATCTCTTATTAAAATCTATTTTCCTAATAAACTTAAATCAGTTTTTTCCACTGTCTTGTCATTCAAGTCCACCGATACTTACAGTGACTTTTTCTCCCTCTCTACTTGGTGCTCCTGGGATAGATATCGGTTATATTCATAGTACGATCGTGCCTCAAGATTTAAGTTCACGGACATGCGCAGTGAACTGTTTTTCATACTTGGCTATCTGGTGTAATCTCTTTCCATTGCGCAGGCGAAAGATGGTTCCCGATTGGCCGGCTAGTAGCACTGCGGGATTGGAGCCTTTTGCGGTCAATCATTTACACCACAGGAGCGATAGCGAGTCCCTCATTGGCTGGACGTAAGCTGAACTTAATTGGAGCATATATTTTTTTTTTCATTTAGGGGCTGTTCTTATGAGGATTATCGTGATTGGTGGCATCAGTTCAGATGACGTCAGAATTGAGGTCATAAATAGGAGACCTAGCCGCGTTTGCACCATCAGCCCCATTTTCCCCTGAGGACGCCACTTCGGTGGTGAAACATGTCATGTGGGCTTTTTCAATTTTAAAATCAATGTGTTCTGATAATTCGAAGTCCCTTTTCAGGCGGACTGCAGCCGCGGATCTTAGTTGTTTCATATAGGTAGTGCGGCCATCAGAGATGGTGGTTTGACTTTGCACTTAGACGGTACTGACTACGGAATATCATTAGTATCATTGTATGGAGACTTTTCAGTTCACATTGAGCTTTTAATCTTCATTTGTATGCTTATAGTTATCCATAATAAAGCTAAACACCACAAAACTAGTAAGCATTCAATAGGTGTCTGGGAAACAAGGGCTCATCTTTTTGCCTTTGGCGATATTGATGTGTTTTTAATGGACATAGAAATCTCATAGATTATAACAATCTCCAGGAAGTGATGGAGTACAACCTTCTCCAGAGAGTGACAGGGAAAAAGCATACAGAGCCTTATCTGTGTGTATAGTGTATATAAAATAGCTCTCTTCCACTGTCTCTCTAGTACTACCTATTGGTGATTACCCTGTAATTCAATGTCTGACCCTTAAAGAGGCTCTGTCACCAGATTATAAGTGCCCTATCTCCTACATAATCTGATTGGCGCTGTAATGTAGAGAACAGCAGTGGTTTTTATTTTGAAAAACAAATCATTTTTCAGCAAGTTATGAGCAATTTTAGATTTATGCTAATTCGTTTCTTAATGCCCTGCCTAATGCTGGAGGTGATGTCTATTCACTGTCAAAGACACTTCAGTAAAGTTAATGTGGGTGTATGTGACAGCACAGCATGATCTCGCGAGATCACGGGGTGCGGAGTACAAATGGACATGAATGGAGAGAAGTATTGGTCAGCATCATACACTTCTCTTTACAACGCCCACTTGGTCAAAAGTTAAAAAACTGCATTAAGAAAGTAATTAGCATAAATCTAAAATTGCTCATAACTTGCTAAAAAATAATCATTTTTCAAAATAAAAACCACTGTTATCTACATTACAGCTACAGATTATGTAGGAGATAGGGCATTTATAATCTGGTGACAGAGCCTCTTTAACCATTTCCCGCTGCAGCCACTTTTAAGCTTCCTGACAGCCTCATTTTTCAAATCTGACATGTCCCTTTATGTGGTAATAACTTTGGAATTCCTTTACTAGGGATTGGCATTTGTCAAAAAATCTAAAATCTAGATTTCTTTCAACTCCAGAAGCGATTTTCAATTTCATTTTCTTATTACTATTAAATAAAATGAAAATACCAAGACAATTTATAGAAGCACCCCCATGAACATTTTTATTGCTTTGCCCGTTGGTAATGGGCATATTGTACACGTATATGATATTTATTTCCTAACCGAGCCGATAAGAAAGCATCTAGCTTACAATACATAGGCTCCGTTCGGCTCCCCCATGCGGTCACGTGATCTGTAAACGGACTCACCGATTCACACAGCGTCTTATGTGTGGACTGGAAGCCAGTTTCTCCATGTAAGTCTATGTATTGAAAGCTAGATGCTCGGTGAGGAAATAAAAATCATATACGTGCACAAGATGCACATTACAAACAGGAAAAGCAATAAAAAAAATAATGTCATGGGAGTGCTTCATTAATAAATGAGGTTATTTTTATAAATAATATTTTAACATATATTACTATGATAATTGTACGTAACCTCACAACTTTTAACCTATGCAAATACTGTTTATAAAAATAAATATATTTGTATTTCTGATGAAAAGGTCCATCAGTGTGATTGGTGCAACTATGTAATTACATCTTATTAAAAATTATATTAGCGGTTTTCTATTCTGTATACAGAGCAGCTGTATCATTCTCTTAGACTTGAATCAGTCAGGTCTGCTGGACTTTATCAAAATGTAAGGATGCACACCTTCTATAAGCGTTGTATTGGTGCTATAAAGGTTCGGGCTGGATGACCCACAATAGTGATCAAAAAAAACCTAGAAGCACTCCAATAATTTTGAGGATATTTTCCGAAATAATTTTATTATGAATAATTCATAAACGATATTCCTTTTCAAGCGATATTTCTTAGACGTTTCGACCTCACCTAGGTCTTTATCACAATCGCTGATAGTAGTTAGGATATGGTGTGGACGGCGTCTACCAGACGCTCTCAAATCACGGTCTCAGCGTCCGTGATTTGAGAGCGTCTGGTAGACGCCGTCCACACCATATCCTAACTACTATCAGCGATTGTGATAAAGACCTAGGTGAGGTCGAAACGTCTAAGAAATATCGCTTGAAAAGGAATATCGTTTATGAATTATTCATAATAAAATTATTTCGGAAAATATCCTCAAAATTATTGGAGTGCTTCTAGGTTTTTTTTTTTTTGTTTTTTTTTTTGATCAGGTCTGCTGGACTGACGGGTCCAGTAACTGCGGGTCCTGCGTGATCCACCTGTAATCGATCACATATTTTAGTTATGAACTTAGATCTAATCGTTAACAGCGCGATCCTCCAGGACCCCGACACTGAACCCATCAGTCCCGCTGACCTGACAGATAAAAGGTTTCATTGCTAGATACAACTGCTCAGTATACAGGATTCAACGTAGCTGTATTTGATAAAGTAAAAAATTATTTTGAATAAAAAGTATTTTGAAAATGCACAAAACACACTGATACACCACCTTATATAAAAACTAAAATAATGAAATATGTCAAAGGTGTACATAGCCTTTAAAGGGAGTCTGTCACCAAAATGTCCGTATTAAACTAGTAACAGGGAATTGTAGAGGAGACTAACCTGTTTCTAACATTTATTTTCAATTTCTGCTTACTGCCTTCTTCATAGAGAAATCAGTTTTATTAACTTTATGCTAATGAGCATTTAGATGCAACGAGGGCTTCACCGTTGCTCCTAAATGCTCTTACGTCGCTCCCCAGTTCAACCCTCACTCCTTAAATTGACAGAGGCCAGGCAGGGAAATCGGCACGTTCATGCCTGGGCCCGTACTGTCTGTAACACGCGCGTCCCTGATCTTTACACAGCGCATGCACAGTAGTACCGATTAGAACGGAGAGTAGAAAGATCACACAGCCCCCGCTCCCAGGTAGTGCCACACAGCCCCCCTCCCTTCCTGAAAGTGCCACACAGCCCCCCCCTCCCAGGTAATGACACACAGCCCCCCCCCTCCCTGGTAGTGCCACACAGCCCCCCCCTCCCTGGTAGTGCCACACAGCCCCCCCCCCCTCCCTGGTAGTGCCACACATCCCCCCCCCCCTTCCTGGTAGTGCCACACATCCCCCCCCCTTCCTGGTAGTGCCACACATCCCCCCCCCCCTTCCTGGTAGTGCCACACATCCCCCCCCTTCCTGGTAGTGCCACACATCCCCCCCCTTCCTGGTAGTGCCACACATCCCCCCCCCTCCCTGTTGGTAGCACCTTGGGGCTCCCTCTACGAGTGGAATCCCCAACCAGAGCATTGCCGCTTCAGAAGGAGACCCTGATGTCACTGTCCATCTATGGACAGTGATGTCAAGAGCAACACCAGAGCCATAGTCCTGGGCAGAGCACTACTAGCGCTCTGCAAGGGACTCCTGCTCTGCTCCTGACATCACTGCCAATATATAGATAGTGATGTCCGGAGCAAAGCTTAAAGAGGCTCTGTCACCAGATTTTGCAACCCCTATCTGCTATTGCAGCAGATAGGCGCTGCAATGTAGATTACAGTAACGTTTTTATTTTTTAAAAACGAGCATTTTTGGCCAAGTTATGACCATTTTTGTAGTTATGCAAATGAGGCTTGCAAAAGTCCAAGTGGGTGTGTTTAAAAGTAAAAGTCCAAGTGGGCGTGTATTATGTGCGTACATCGGGGCGTTTTTAATACTTTTACTAGCTGGGCGCTCTGAAGAGAAGTATCATCCTCTTCTCTTCAGAACGCCCAGCTTCTGACAGTGCAGATCTGTGACGTCACTCACAGGTCCTGCATCGTGACGGCCACATCGGCACCAGAGGCTACAGTTGATTCTGCAGCATCAGCGTTTGCAGGTAAGATCGACTTTTGCAAGCCTCATTTGCATAACTACAAAAATGGTCATAACTTGGCCAAAAATGCTCGTTTTTAAAAAATAAAAACGTTACTGTAATCTACATTGCAGCGCCTATCTGCTGCAATAGCAGATAGGGGTTGCAAAATCTGGTGACAGAGCCTCTTTAAGTCCCGGGCAGAGCACTAGTAAAGGCTCTGCTCCAGTACTCCGGCACTGGGGAAACCCCTGACATCACTGTCCACATATGGAAAGTGATGTAAGGGGCAATCCCAGAGCCAAAGTCCCGGGTAGAGCGCTATAGCACTCTGCCTGGGACACTGCTCTGCTCCTGACAGCACTGTCCATATATGGACAGTGGTGTCAGGGGCTTCCCCAGAGTCCCGGACTCCTCTCCGTTTACACCCCCCCCCCCCATGCCTTTTCTGAATGCCCGCCTGCCATTGGCTGGCAGCATATGATTTCATTAGCTGCCAGCCAATAGAAGACTAACAAACGCAGTACTGGCATGCCGTGCCAGTACTGCAAAGCATTACGTCGGGCAGCCACAGGAGGAGGTGCGAGGAGACAGCATTGTTGCGTCTTGTACACGTTCTCCTCTCGCCTCACTGAATGCACAAAAGACGATGCGGCGGGGTGGTGATAAACAGGGCGGCGGCGCTTCCTCCTTTAGCTCAGCCAGACGGTGAGAATATGAAATCGATTCAACCATTCGGTTTAAAAACAGAAGTCACAGGACTCCAGGGAGCATTAATCAGATTAATTTGATTAATCGCCCAGTCCTACTTTTACCGATCCGAGAAATTCTCAGGTTGTTTTCTCGTGACATGTTGTACTTTACGTCAGAGGTAAAATTTGGTTGATACACTGAGCGTATATTTGTGAAAAACACCAAAATGTAGAGAATTTGCAAAAAACATGCAGTTTTCTAAATGTAAATGTATCTGCGTGAAAGACCGACAGTTATGCCATGCTAAATAGTTATTAATTAACATTTCTCATACGTCCACTTTATGTTGGCATCGTTTTTTTAACGCCCTTTTATTTTTCTAGAACGTTACAAGGCTTATAAGTGTAGCAGAAATATCTGACATTTTCAAGAAAATATTTCAAGCCTATTTTTTAGGTACCAGTTCCGATCTGAAGTGGCTTTGAGGGGCCTATATATTAGAAATCCCCATAAATCACCCCATCATAAAAACTGTACCCCTCAAAGTATTCAAAACAGCATTTAGAAAGTTGTTTTTTTTTAACCCTTTAAGTGTTTCACATGAATTAAAGCAAAGTGGAGGTGAAATGTACAAATAAATTTTTTTTTGCAGAAATTCCATTTCAATCCATTTTTTCTTTAACAAAGAAGGTTTTTCCAGACAATCACAAATCAAAATGTATTGCCTAGATTCTGCAGTTTTTAGAAATATCCCACATGTGGCCCTAGTGTGCTAGTGGACTGAAGCACAGGCTTCAGAAGCAAAGGAAAAGCTAGTGGATTTTGGAGCCGCCTTTTTATTAGATATTTCAGGTACCATGTCAGGTTTGAAGAGGTCTTGTGGCGCAGAACAGATGAGACAACCCAAAATAGACCCCATTTTGGAAACTACACCCAGCAGGAATTAAACTAGGGGCGTAGTAAGCATTTTGACCCAACAGGTGTTTCATAGATTTTATTAAAATTTGGATGTGAAAATAAAATAAATAAAAAATTCCCATAAGGCGTTGCTTTAGAAAAGATTAAAACATTTCCACAAGGAATAAAGGAGAAAAAGCCCCCAAACAATTGTAAAGCAAATTCTCCAAAGTACATGAATACCCCATATGTGGTCATAAATTGCTGTCTGGGCACACGGCAGGGCTCAGAAGGGAAGGAGCACCATTTGGCTTTTGGAGCGCAGCTTTTGCTAGATTGGTTTCTCGGCACCATGTCGCTTTTGCAAAGCCCCTAAGGTACCAGTACAGTGGAAACTCCTCAAAAGTAACTGCATTTAGGAAACTACACCCCTTGAGGAATTCATCTAGGGGTGTAGTGAGCATTTTGACCCCACAGGTGTCTCATAGATTTTATTAGAATTGGGCAGTGAAAATAAAAATTTAATTTTTTTTCCAATAAGACGTAGCTTTAGCTCAACATTTTTCATTTTCTCAACAAATAATAGCAGAAAAAAAAGCAAACAACATTTGTAAAGCAATTTCTCCCGAGTACGGCAATACCCTATATGAGGTCAAACTGCAGTTTAAGCACACAGAAGGGCTCAGAAGGAAAGGAGCGCCATTTGGCTTCTGGAGTGAAGATTTTGCTGGATTGGTTTCTGGGCCCCATGTCGCATTTGCAAAGCCCCTGTGGGACCAAAACAGTGGAAACCCCCCAGAAGTGACCTCATTTTGGAAACTACAACCCTAAATTATTCAGCTAGGGGTGTAGTGAGCTTGTTAACCCCAAAGGGGTTTCCCAGAAATCTGTGTGCACTCGGTGTTGCAAAGTGAAAATGGGAATCTTTCCATAGACATGCCATTTAAGTGACCAATATGTGGTGCCCAGCTTGTGCCACCATGAAAAGACAGCTCTCTATTTATTATGAAGTGTTTCCTGGTTTTAGAAAAACCCTACATATGGCCCTAGTCTTTTGCCTGGACATTGGACAGGGCTCAGGAGTGAAAGAGTGCCATGCGAAATGGAGCCCTAATTTGGCGATTTAAAAAGTATTGGTTCACAACTGCAGAGGCTTTGATGTGAAATAAAAGAAACCCCTGAGAAGTGACCCCATTTTGGAAAGTACACCCCTCAAGGTATTTATTAAGGGGTGTAGTGAGCATTTCCCCCCCCCCCACAGGTCTTTTCCACAAATAATTGCGCTACGGATAGTGCACAGTAAAAATGTAAATTTTTCCCCAGATATGCCATTTCAGTGGCAAATATGTCGCGCCCAGCTTGTGCCACTGGAGCCACACCCCAAAAATTGTTAAAAGGGTTCTCTCGGGTATTGCGATGCCATATATGTGGAAGTAAACAGCTGTTTGGGCACACTGTAGGGCTCGGAATGTAGGGAGCGCCATTTGGCTTTTGGAGCGCAAATTTTGCTTGGTAAGTAGTTTTGTTTGAGTATTACGGGTATTTCAGTTTATAATGTGGGGGCATATGTAAGCTGTTCGGAGTAAATCAGGTAATATAATGGGGTAAATGTGTGTTACGCTTTGAAGCAATCCTTTCTGCACAGGCCAGTGTCACACTGATAAATGGTGTCCTTCCTTATCCCCCTTTTCGTCCACACTTTGCTCTTTTGCAGATTGTGGAATTTTGCTGGGAAGTGTTGTCCTGGTATAATACAGGCGCGCTCGCCTTCAGCAGATATGTCTGGTCCCTCCCCTTCCTGGTTCCCTAATTCTAGGGCCTTGAAAAATCGCCTCTTGAAACAGAAGAAACGTTCCCCTCGGGCCTGCACAACTGCATATTTTTTATTTCCTGACTTTTAGGAGCATTAAAGAGGCTCTGTCACCACATTATAAGTTGCCTATCTTCTACATAATATGATCGGCGCTGTAATGTAGATTACAGCAGTGGTTTTTATTTACAAAAACGATCATTTTTTACCTATTTTAGATTTGTGCTAATGAGTTTCTTAATGGACCACTGGGCGTGTTTTACTTTCTGACCAAGTGGGCTTTGTGGAGAGAAGTGTATGATGCTGACCAATCAGCGTCATACACTTCTCCCCATTAATTTACACAGCACATAGCGAAGTGTCAGGATTCTGAATAGACATCACGTCCTGGCTAGAGGTAATGTATATTCACTGTCAGGACACTTGAGTAACGTTATAGTGCGTTTATGTTGTCTGCACATATCGATATAGCTATCGCGCTATGTGCTGTGTAAATGAATGGGGAGAAGTGTATGACGCTGATTGGTCAGCGTCACACACCTCTCTCCACAACGCCCACTTGGTCAAAAAGTAAAACACGCCCAGCTGTTCATTAAGAAACTCATTAGCATAAACCTAAAATAGGTGATAACTCCGTTAAAAATATGATAGTTATTCTAAATAAAAAATACTGCTGTAATCTACATTACAGCGCTGATCATATTATGTACAAGATAGGTCACTTATAATGTGGTGACAGAGCCTCTTTAACTTACTTTATTTTTTCACAGATGTAGTGGTATGAGGGCTGTTTTTTTGCGGGACGAGCTGTAGTTTTTATTGGTATCATTTTCGGGTACATGCGACTTTTTATCCTATTGTTTGGGAGGCAAGGTGATAAAAAAAACAGCAATTCTGGCACAGTTTTTTAATATAGCGTTCACCATGCGTTCTAAAATTACATGTTTACTTTATTCTGCAGGTCAGTACGATTCCGACTATACCAAACTTATAGCGCTTTCTTATGTTTTAGAACTTTTTCTACAATTAAATTACTTATGTATAAAAATATATATCTGTTGCCATAATGTTTTCATTTTATTAGGTCGACGGAGCTGTATGAGGGCTTGTTTATTGCGATTTTTGGAAGGCAAGGTGACCAAAAAACTCAAGCATTGTTTTTGAGTTTGTTTTTTTCCGGCGTTCACCACACGGAATAAACATCATAATATATTTATCGTTCAGGCCATTAAGGACGATACCAAATATGTATGGTTTATTTATAAAAAAATAAAAATAAAGGGTGATTGTTTTATTTTATTACTTGACTCTTTTTACAACTTTTTCTAACCTTTTTTTACTCCTACTAGGCGACTTGAAGCTCCAACTGTCTGATTTCTGTTCTAATACATTGCACTACCTTTGTAGTGCAATTAATTAAAACAGTCAGTCTTGCACTGACAGCAAGCAAATTGGCTCCCGTCATTATTCCATTATTAGGCCTCCTGTTGCCATAGCAGCCGTCGGAACCACCCCCATTCGAATTGCAGGGGTGCGGATTTGGCTACAAGCTACTAAGATGCAGCGATCGCTTTTGATTGCTCCATCTAAGGGATAATTGGCGGGGGATCGGATCTAGCTATGGTCCCCATCGGTATAGCAAGGTTTCAGCTGTAACATACAGCTGACACCTGCCGCTAATGACATGACGCAGGCTCAGCTTATGAGCCCGCGCCATTTTCCCGACAATACAGAAAGCCTTTTAGGCCCCGCCTCCGGGTAGGGCCTAGGAGGCTTCCGTACTCTGCAGAACAGGAGGCCAGCGTTAGGCCTTCGATTGTCTTTGCTGCCATCGGCACCCCGGCAATGTCGTCGGTGGTGTGCCGATTGGCTACAAACTCCTTAAATGCAGCGGTCGCTTTACGAACGCTCGTCTGTCCGATAATCGTCTAGTGTAAACCCCCTTAAGTGAGAAACGGATAGAGCTCAGTTACATAGAACTATTGTCCTTCAGTAATAAAATTCCCCATGAGCATTCATGCCATTTTTTACAAGCTCAAAAAAAGCCACACAAACAGTGTGTGTGAAGGAAACCTAAAGAGGGGTTTTCCAGGCTTTAAAAAAAAAACAAAACACATTTCAAAGCAAGCTGGATACAGGTTAAATAACAAATCATAATTTTCTCCCCTTTCAAATCTCCTTTGTTTACAAATCACCAGCGATTGCCTGCCACAGCTGTAAACTAAAGCCAGCGCCACACAAGATAATTATCTCGCAATGCGGCCAATCACCTGTGGGATTATTCGTACAGCAACAGAAAAGACTAAACTGTCCAATTAGGGAATCAGTTTTTTAAAATTAAGTCGCAACGATCACATTCAGGAGAAAGATGCCATCGCAAACAATTGCCTTATTTTGTCAAACAATGGTCGACCAAAATCGACCATTTTGGCCAAACTTCTCTAATGTGTATGGGCAGCTAAAGCCCATAGAGCGGTCGGGGGAGGAGCACTGATGGATTTGAAAGGTGAGTTAATTCTTAGGCTTATTATTTTAACCCCTATTTTACCTTATCAGGGTTTTCCAGGCTTTAACAAAATTATTAAAAGGGTTCTCTTGCATACGCAACAATTTTGTAAATAGAAGGCGGTGCAGCGATCAGGTGATCATTTCGGGTCTTGATTATCTAACCATCCGTGATCAGCTCTTATCCGCCGAGTCTGGCCACACATTTCTACAGCAGCAGAATTGCAAGCCAGACATTAGAATTAATGCCGGACCATGTAATGCATGGACTGCCCGGGTCCACCAGAATGGGATCAGATTTTAAAGGAGTCTTCCTGCTAAAAACTTGTTTAGGCTCCTTTAAATGTAAAGTAAGCGTTACTTATAAATGGATGAACCGGCGGTCATATGTACTGCTCTGTCATTTAGTAATGCCAGCAATACGACCATAGAACTCAGCTCTTTTCCTTTTTAGTAACTTTTTATTAGAACCCCAAAGTTCTCACACGTTTTTTTCACGTTAAATGCACACACAAGTACAAAAAAGCACAAGCAATACAAAAGAAATACATATTAACATATAACACCCCCCCCCCCCACACACACACACCCGTCCCCTCCAACCTAGTACACCTGGGAAAGAATCCACCCCAATATCCACAAGAATGACATGTCATATCATCAAGAAATATACACCACCCAGAAGTCATAGGCGTAATGACATACATCATCGTGATAAACCGCAACATATTCATACCTGCTCATTATATCCCTATATTTCTCCAACAAAGTTCCTAAACATCCCCTATCTCTTATTAGCTCCACAGACTCTAGACCAGAGCCATCCAGCCATAACACCCACATCTTCTCACATTTTTTTAAGGTACCCCTTTTCGAATATATAGGTTTTTCCATGGATACAAGCCAGTTCTCTTTGGCAACATATTCTACCCTTGTAGGAGGAAGCTCCTGCAACCATTTCTGAGCAATTCATTTCCTTGCCATACATAGCAAATGAGCTACAGCAGTTTTAAATACCTCAGAACCCATTCGATCGTTCACATAACCCAACACACACACATAAGGCGTCATTTTAAGATTAGCAGAATACACCCCATTAACTATCTCCACCACCTCCCTCCAGAATGTTTCCAGATGTGGGCTTGACCACATCATATGTAAGAGATCCGCATTATGAACCTTGCACCGCTTACACAAAGGATTATCCCTCAGTCCAATGTAAAATAAGAACGGAGGCGTTTTATATACCCGATGTAGAAGATACAAATGCGACAACCTATGTGCCTCACTCAGACAGACAATCTAGGGATGTACTCCACTATCTCCTGCCATTGCCCCTCCTCTATAGGACCAATATCTCTTTCCCATTTTTCTTTAACCCCAAGAGGTCTTGTAAAGTACTCTCTATCCATGAGATATTTATACACCAGTGAGATAAGTCCCTTAGATTTTGCTGTATCACCAACAAGAGTAATGATCGGATTCGTAGTGAACGTGATTGTATCTCCTATATTGGCTTCTGTGCCCAATGCATGTCTCAGTTGTAAGTATTCAAAAAAGGAATCATTAGACAAAGCAAATTCAGATTTCAAATCATAGAACAGTTTTAAAGCTCCCTCCTTATAAACCTGCGCCAACCATAAAATTCCCTTATATTTCCATCTCCCAAATCCTTCCAAACTCGCAACCTCAGGTAAACAAGGGTTATTCCATAGAGGAGTGATCTGTGTATGTCCTTGAATTCCCAAAAGATCTTTTACCTTCCCCATACTCTCTGTATTTGATATAATAGGTCTTAAATTTACCAACCTCTAAAGCTTCAATCAACCTCTCACACTGCGTGAAATGTCTTAGTATACCCTGCACAGAGTCCGACTCTTCCAACCCCCACTCGCTAAGGTGTTGTACCTGTGCTGCCACATAATATATCCCCAGATTAGGGGCCGCCAATCCACCATCCAACTTTCCTCTCTGCAATGTGTATAGTTTTATACGTACATGCCCTTTCTTCCATATAAGATCCCTAAACAGCTGATTAACTATCAAAAAGAATCGTTAGGGTATCCAAACAGGTGAATTATGCAGAAAGTATAACAGCTGAGGCATCCACACCATCTTGATGAGATTGGTACGCCCTATTAATGAGATAGGTAACCCACACCAGGCCACCAGTTTATATCTAAATTTAGTAATCAGGGGGTCCAAATTGAGGCGTTCAAAATCAGTCGGCGTTGTGGATATCCTTATTCCCAAATATTTGATAACAGTAGCACATTGCAGCAGGATATGTTCCCTATCCAACTCCACCAGAGGTTCATCGATGGGGAGCAAATCCGATTTAGTCCAATTCATGGTTAACCCAGAATATGAGCCAAATCGTCTGATGACACCAATTGCATTATCCAAAGTATGACCCGTGTCTCCCAAGAAGAGAAGCATGTCGTCAGCATACAAGGTTATCCTTTATCCTACCACGACGAAAACCCACAATCCACGGATGTTGTCGGATATTGGCCGCTAGGGGCTCGATAGCAATCGCAAATAGTAACGGTGATAAAGGACATCCCTGTCGAATTCCCCTACACAGCCCAAACGGTTCCGTTAAAGCACCATTCACCCGTACTCGAGCCATAGGAGCCTTATATAAGAGATGAACAGAAGCAATGAACTTCTCCCCAAACCCAATCTTCTACAGAACTCTCACTCTATACTATCAAAGGCCTTGGCTGCATCCAAGGAGCAGACAGCTAGTTTCCCTAGATTATCCACTGGAATCTGCATGTTTAAATACAAGCGTCTAAGGTTAATGGCCGTAGACTTCGGAGGCATAAAGCCATTCTGATCCGGATGTATCAGACTAGTGATAACCCTAGAAAGACGCACAGCCAAGGCCTTTGCAATAATTTTAACATCAACCGGTAGTAGGTAAATTGTGCACGTTCCACTGCATATAATGGTGACAAAAGGTAGTCAAAAGCCAGGCTTCAAAATAAGTAGTGGGATCCGGTCCCTCCACCTTCTCTGGCATTCCCACTATGCGCATATTATTTCCACGGAGCCTATTTTCAAGGTCATTGGCCTTAGCTACCAACCCTGCAATAGTGAGGTCATGGCGGCGTATGTCCTGTAATGCAGTCGATAGGGCATCCTCCATATCACTCACTCTGCCTTCCACCTCTGCCGTCCGGTCAGAGATTTTTTTTTAACATCATGTCTCAGAAATGTAATATCAGCAGTCACTTTCCCCATCTGCGAGACCAGCATAGAAACATTAATGTTGCAGGTAGTGACCGCCAGCATAATGTCCCTTAGAGACGGTTCTGGGGTAGAAGTCAACAGGGTCTGTGCTGAAGGCCTAATGATAGCCGCACCAGCATGCACCAACGTGTCCGTCCCGGACCCCAGTATATCCTTGTCACAACCTGCCTCCTTCTCCTCCTCCTCACCAGTGTCGTCCGCTTCATCCACCAACATGTCAGCCACTGCCAGAACATCTCTATCCCTGCATGCTGCAGAGGTTCTAGCATACCGCTCCAGCCTCGCCGCCGCATCTGCAGCGCTTTCATTTTGCCTCAGCTGCCTGGGAGTATTAGAGCCGGCGCCAGCACCATTTTGAGCCATGTGGTCTCCCCCTTCAGTAAGGGATTTCTTGGTGCAAGTCATCAAGCCAACTCTCCAGATTCACCCCTGCAGTCACTATACCTTGCTGGCACTGCGTGTGAAATCTGCGTGCATCAACCGGCTGTTATGTGCAGGATAAATGTGTCCAAACGAAACGCCGAGCGGGAGCTCCTACTCCGTGCGACTGCTCACATCAAGGTCCAGGCCACGCCCTCTCAGCTCTTTTTTCTGAAGTTAAATGGGCGGATCATGTATGTCACACGCAGTCCAAACCCCTTCCTCTCCATCCATGAAGCTTAAACCCCTCCCCCTACATCACACAGCTCAAAGAAGAGAAAAATTGTATTATAGCACATGCACTGTTCCTTGACACATCAGAACTTTTTATAGTGGGTCATGACTGTGTGTAAACAAATATTAGTAAACGCAATGTTCTCATATCCATAATGGAAATAAAAACACTGCGCCTGCTAATATTTGCTTACACACAGTCACACCGATACGGAAATAAGGACAGTTGTGTCTCTCAGGGGCTGGAAGCCATGGGTGCTTGCACTGAAACCATTTTTACTGCACAGTGCATACGCCGGATACAGAAACTTAGTGATGTATTTTGGTCACATGTTGCTATGACGCTCCTACCACTGGGGGCGTACTAAGGTCAGTGGCGTCGAGGACAGGTAGTTGTTACAACTGACTACCAATGAAGTGATGGAGCGGACGTAGTCACTTGCCTCACACGGATAATGGCGCTTCTGAATGCAATGGCGTACATCTATAAGCAAGTTACGCTAATATTACATTTAAAATAACAGAAACAAGTTTTTAACCCCTTAAGGACCAGGCAAATTTTGGCCTTGAGGACCAGAAACATTTTTTTATTTTTTTCCTCTTTGCTCATAACTTTTTTCTTTTTTTGTTTGATGTAGCTGTATGAGACTTTGTTGTCTGTGGGACGAGTTGCACTATATGCAAGCGCCATTTTTTATTCTGGTCATGACAATACCAAATACGTTCACAGTGCGGGTTAAATAATGTAACAGCTTTATAGTCGGGGTTGTTACGGACGTGGCGATACCAAATATGTGTAACTTTTTTGCTTTATTGTGGGTTTTTTTAATAGTAAAGCATTTTGTAAGGGGAAAAATAGCAATTAGACCTACCGGTAATTTTATTTCAAGGAATCCATCATGACAGCACTACAGGAGGTTGCCCTCTTGACCTCTGTAGGGACAGGAAGACAGAGAGGTTAAAAGGCCCCTCCCACCACCCACTTGCCAGTGTTTTTCAATTACTACACCAGGATGGATGCAACCCTATTTTATTTCTAGGGATAACGACGGACATGTTAAATGCACAAATCAGAATTCAATCAGGGAGGGATGTAATGGTGCCGTCATGATGGATTCCTGGAAATAAAATTACCGGTAGGTCTAATTGCTATTTTCCAGTACATCCCTCATGACAGCACTACAGGAGCAATACCAGATTATAATGCTCCGGGCGGGACTATGGATTGAAGGACTTTCCGTCCAAAACTTAAATCCGTATCGGACAGAACATAGAGCCTATAATGTTTGTAAAACGTATGATGGCTTGACCAAGTGGCAGCTCTGCAGATTTGGTCCATAGAGGCTTCTCCTCTTTCTGCCCAGGATGCCGAAACTGCCCTCGTTGAATGGGCTCTGATGCCTTGTGGGGCACATAGTCCTTGGGACTTGTAGGCTTCTTGTATGGTAGTTTTTACCCATCTCGCTAGAGAGCCTTTTGAGGCTCTTTCCTCTATTCTTTCCCCCAAATAGGACAAATAGATTTTTATCTCGTCTCCAGGAGGAGGTTCTATCCAGATACTGAAGAATTGTTCGCCTGACATCCAGGCAATGGAATTTTTCTTCTTGTTGGTTTTTTGGATCTGGATAAAAGGAAGGTAGAATTATTTCTTGTTCTCTATGGAAAGCAGTAGATACCTTTGGAATAAAGTAAGGGTCCAGCTTTAGGATGATCTTATCCTCTTGTACTTTTAAGTACGGTTCTATGACTGACAGAGATTGGATTTCTCCAATCCTTCTTGCTGAAGTAATAGCGACTAAGAATGCAGCTTTTAGAGTTAAAAAATGCATACTAATTTCGTCAAGCGGCTTAAAGGGGGGCTCACAAAGAGTCGTTAAAGAGGCTCTGTCACCAGATTTTGCAACCCCTATCTGCTATTGCAGCAGATAGGCGCTGCAATGTAGATTACAGTAACGTTTTTATTTTTTAAAAACGAGCATTTTTGGCCAAGTTATGACCATTTTTGTAGTTATGCAAATGAGGCTTGCAAAAGTCCAAGTGGGTGTGTTTAAAAGTAAAAGTCCAACTGGGCGTGTATTATGTGCGTACATCGGGGCGTTTTTAATACTTTTACTAGCTGGCCGTTCTGATGAGAAGTATCATCCGCTTCTCTTCAGAACGCCCAGCTTCTGGCAGTGCAGATCTGTGACGTCACTCACAGGTCCTGCATCGTGTCAGACGAGCGGGGACACATCGGCACCAGAGGCTACAGATGATTCTGCAGCAGCATCGGCGTTTGCAGGTAAGTAGCTGCATCGACTTACCTGCTAACGCCGATGCTGCTGCAGAATCAACTGAAGCCTCTGGTGCCGATGTGTCCGACACGATGCAGGACCTGTGAGTGACGTCACAGATCTGCACTGCCAGAAGCTGGGCTTTCTGAAGAGAAGTGGATGATACTTCTCGTCAGAACGCCCAGCTAGTAAAAGTATTAAAAACGCCCCGATGTACGCACATAATACACGCCCACTTGGACTTTTACTTTTAAACACACCCACTTGGACTTTTGCAAGCCTCATTTGCATAACTACAAAAATGGTCATAACTTGGCCAAAAATGCTCGTTTTTTAAAAATAAAAACGTTACTGTAATCTACATTGCAGCGCCTATCTGCTGCAATAGCAGATAGGGGCTGCAAAATCTGGTGACAGAGCCTCTTTAACACCACATTCAAATCCCAGGTAGGAACTGATTTCTTTAGGGAAGGTTTCAGTTTAGAGACCGCTTGGGTGAATCTTCTGATCCACCGATGTTCAGCCAGAGGAGTGTTAAAAAAAATTACCTAAGGCTGAAATCTGTACTTTTAAGGTACTAGGGCTAAGTCCTTTTTTGAATCCCGATTGTAAGAAATATAGGATTTTCGCAATGTTGGGAGAAAAGGGGTCTGGTCCTGGGTTTCCATGCCAGGAACAGAATTTCTTCCAAATCCTTTGATAGATTTTAGAGGTAACTTCTTTAGGACTTGATAAGATAGTTGAAATTACATCGTCTGACAGACCGTGGTTCCTCAAGATCTGCCTTTCAGGATCCAGGCTGACAATTTCAGAGTTTCTATTCCCTGGAAGAATAAGGGACACTGGGAGAGAAGATTCTCCCTGACTGGGAGCATGATAGGGTCTTCCAACGCTAGGTATTGTACGATTTGAAACCAACTTCTTTTTGGCCAATAGGGAAGAATAATGATGAGCTTTGTCAAATCTTCCTGGATTTTTCTTAATACCATTGGTATTAGAGGAAACGGAGGAAAGGCATAGGCCAGATCCATGTCCCAGGGTTGGGACAATGCATCTACTCCCAATGGGTTGTCTCTGAGATTTAGGGAGAAGAATGTCTCTACTTGAGTGTTCTTCCTCGTGGCAAACAGGTCTATTTGTGGATAACCCCAATTTCGGGTTAGGGACAGAAAGACTTCCCTGTTTAGGGACCATTCTCCAGGGTCTACTTTTTCCCGACTCAGGAAATCTGCTGATAGGTTCTCTGAGCCTTTTAGGTGGACTGCCGTGACTGATAGGACGTTTTCTTCTGCCCAACTGAAAATTTGTGCAGAGAGGGCCTGAAGAAGAGTGTGTCTTGTTCCCCCTTGATGGTGAAGAAAGGACACTGCTGTCGTGTTGTCCGATAAAATTCTTATATGCTTCCCTTTTATTGTGGGTGAAGCTCTTATAAGTGTCTCCCATACAGCTCTTAGTTCTTTGAAGTTTGAGGACATCATCTTCATTTGAACAGTCCATGTGCCCTGAAAGTGTTGGTCTTGGATTACTGACCCCCAGCCGTGTTTGCTGGCATCTGTGGTAATCACTACATAAGGAGAAGTTCTCCAGGGGACTCCCTTGTCTATGTTGTTTGTGCAGAGCCACCACAGGAGGGATGATTTCACAGTCTCGGAAATTTGAATTTTTAAATTCAGGGAGTTTTGTTTTCGATCCCACCGGGACAAGATCAGATTCTGTAAGGGTCTGGAGTGAAATTGGCTCCATGGAATAGATTGGATGCAAGACGTCATCATTCCCAACATCCGCATACATTCCCTTATGGAACAGGCGTCTTTCCCCTAAAATTTTCTTACTTCTGCCAGTAGGAGTATTTGTTTCTCTCTTGGGAGGAAGGAATGCTGAAGGGAGGAGTCCAGCAGTACTCCTAAGAAGACCTTCTGTTTCTGGGGAGGAAGACTCGACTTCTGAAAGTTGATTATCCATCCCAATTCTTGTAGGAGGGAAAGAACCTGTGACCGATGACTGACTGACTAAGATAGCCGGAGTATCTGCTGTCAACAAGAAGTCGTCTAGATATGGGATAATTACTATACCTTGATTTCTTATGAATGCCATGATCTCTGCCATAATTTTTGTAAAAATTCTGGGGGCGGAGGAAAGGCCGAAGGGGAGGCAGACAAACTGGAAGTGGAGAATGGAAGGACCGTCCTGAATTGCGAATCTGAGGAATGTCTGGTACGAGGGGTGGATAGGAACGTGATAATACGCATCCTTTAAAATCGATCGTACACATTGATGCCTCTTCCCTTATTAGAGGAATAGTCGATCTGATAGACTCCATCTTGAATTTCCGATAATTCACCCATTTGTTTAGGACCTTCAGGTTGATTATGGTCCTGTAGGAACCGTTTGGTTTTTTGACCAAGAAGATTTTTGAATAGTGGCCTTTGCATATTTCGTTGTGGGGAACTGGAGAAATGGCTCTCAATCTGAGTAGTTTCTGGACGTCCTGGATAAGGATCTGATAAAGATCTTTTGCTTGGTACTGGGTTATTAGGAATTTCTCTGGAGGAATGGAGGAAAATTCTATTTTGTATCCTTCTTCTATTATCTTTAGAACCCAGGGGTTCTGGGTTATTCTCGACCATTTGGGATAAAAATTAAGGAGTCTTCCCCCCCACGCTCTTGGCATCATTGCTTTGAGGGCTGGAATGAATTATTTGGGTTAAGGAGATATCCTCGACCCCTTTTTCCTTTGGGGTAACTCCAGCGACCGGACTTCCCTTTCCCGCTGTAGTTCTGTGAGGTAGGATCCCTCTGTTGGCGAAATCTTCCAAACTGAGGGGGTTTTTTTGGTTTCTCTTCAGGAAACCCCTTTTTTCTATCTGTTGCACTCTCCAGCATGTTATCAAGGAGAGGACCGAACATCAGAGACCCTGTAAATGGGATAGAACACAACTTGTTTTTGGACTTCGTATCTCCTGACTACATTTTGAGCCATAATGCTCTTCTAGCAGCATTTGAGAGAGCCCCATTCCTGGCAGCAAATCTAATCGATTCCGCTGAAGCGTCTACCAAGAATCCGGTTGCCATCTTTAGTAAGGGTAGAGATTCTAATAGATCTTGTCGTGATGTCTTCATCATCAAATGGGTCTCTAGCTGGTTTAGCCATATAAACATTGCTCTTGCTACTGATGTGGCCGCGATATTAGTTGAGATCAAGGCAGAGGAAGATTCCCACGCTCTTTTCAGTAGTCCGTCTGCCTTTCGGTCCATGGCGTCCCTCAACAGAGGAATCTTCAAATGGGATTGCGTTTTTTTTTAGCAACCCTGGCGACTGGGACATCTACTTTTGGAATCTCATCCCAAGGCTTAGTGTCCTCTGGATCAAAGAGAAGTCTGTTTTTAAATCTCTTGAATTAAGGTATCCGACATCTCGGAAGAGAAGAAAAAATTTTTCTCTTGAGTGGAAGAAGTTGAAGGCAAGAGTTCCTCTCTTTCTTCTAACTCATCCTCCGATAGGTAATAGCACTCCTGCTCAGAGTCCGACCCCTGAGAAGGAGGCCAATATTTTTGATCCACTTCAATCCGCGGTCTTTTTGCCCGGGAGTGTGAGGGAGTTTCTTGCGGAGGGGCGAGGGAGGCTACTGACTGACCCACTTCTTCACGAATCATAGTCTTAAGTTCGGACATGAACGTTGGTTGTTTCTCCTTTAGTATTTTTGCAATACAATAATGACACAATTGTTTTCTATGGGACTCTGGCAATTTTTTTGCACAAGTCGCACATTTTTTAACCTTCTTTTTATCAGTTTGTCTCTGAGAGGAATCTTTTTCCTAGAGAAAACAGAAGGTAGGTAAAGTATGGTGTACATACATAAGGGGTCATACCCTTCCCCAAGAGTGAGACTCACGTGACCCTGGGACATATCTGGAGTTCCATCAGGACGAGGAAGTTCCATACCGCGACAGGTAACAGGCAATGCAATATGCAATCCACAAAAAATGAATCCAAGTTAGAGTTATCAGCTCTAACTACATACCTGTGCGTGTCCCTTTAAATGCGGGCGTTTTGAATTTCCCGCCTTCCAAGATGGCCGCGGACCGGAAGTAGTGCAACGTCATTTCCGGTCGGCTATTCGTCCAGCGTGTACCTGGAGTGCAGCCGCCATAGCCGGCGACTGAGGCTTGCTATGCGGTGCAGCGAGGATCCCTGCCGGTGCGTCCATGCCTATGGAGCTGCCGGTCCCAGCCTAGTCCGCGGCCCGGCCAAAGCCTGCTTGGGAAACCCCAGCCCCCACACACTACCAGAACCCTGCCTAGGATTCCTCCGGTAGGTGTCTCAGGGAGGGAGCTAAAGGACCCGTCGTTTGAGGGGTGTTAGCCTGGGCTTTAGGGGGAAGAGAAGGGAGTGCACGGACCCCCCGATCTTGCCCCCTGCCCGAGTTTCTTTCCTGCACTAATACAGGAGCGACGCTCTCTGCTCCTGACCCTTGTGGGGATAGGAAGAACACTGGCAAGTGGGTGGTGGGAGGGGCCTTTTAACCTCTCTGTCTTCCAGTCCCTACAGAGGTCAAGAGGGCAACCTCCTGTAGTGCTGTCATGAGGGATGTACTGGAAAAGTGGGTTTTTCACCTTTTTTTTTTAAATTAAACTTTATTCAACTTTTTGTAACTTTTTTTACTAGTCCCACTAGTCCTCCGATCGCTATTATAATACACTGCAATACTTCTGTATTGCAGTGTATTACTGCCTGTCTGTGTAAAATGGACAGGCATCTGCTAGGACATGCCTCTGGCATGACCTAGCAGGCATTTACTACAGGCAGACCTGGGGGCCTTTATTAGGCTCCCGGCTGCCATCAGAGACACAGACACTCGGCGATTTTATCGCCGGGTGTCGGTGGGAGAGAGAGGGAGCTCCCCCCCTCCATCTCTCCAAAACCACTGAGATGCGGTGCACGCTATTGAGAACCGCATCTGAGGGGTTAAACGGGTGAGATCGATACTAATATCGATCTCACCCGGCAGAGCAGGGACGCCCCCAGCTACCTCTGGCAGCTGAGAGCAGGGAGATTTGACAGCTCCCTGCTCTGTCTACTTTATTCTAATGCAGCGCCGTGGAATGACTGTAGAATAAAGCCCATTAATGACTGCCGTGAAAAGGCTTATCGGCGGTCATTAAGGGGTTAAAACCTACCATCTGGAAGAGAACAGTCCTCAAACTACTGTAGATTGTCATGGATCCTGTCAAAATCATTATCATACCAGCAAATATCAATTTGCATACAATTTTGTGCATTGCTACATATTAGTTTAACCTATGGGACACTTCGGGTAGGAATACCCAGCGCATACATTCTGGATTTCATGGCGGAAGATCCGCAGAGTAATATAGTAGTAGCAGAAGTGTGGATGACATTTGAACAAATCTCATCAACACACAGTGGAGAAAATCAGCCGAGAATCCGTTTATAAATTGACCTGCGGTGCGTTTTATTAATCCGCAGCATGTCAATTTATACTGCGGAATCGCTGCTCTTCTGTTGCGGGTTTTCCCCACTGAATTCAATGGGAGGTAAAACTCACAAGAAAGAGTCATAGGTTGTGACTTTAGCAGCAGAAACGCAAAAATCACAAATGAGGAAAAACAAATCTTTTTTTGGATTTGAAATTAATAAAAAAAGCTTATACTTAAAGAGGCTGTCACCAGATTATCAAATCCCTATCTCCTATTGCATGTGATCGGCGCTGCAATGTAGATAACAGTAAAGTTTTTTGTTTTTTTTAAATTATCATTTTTGGCCAAGTTATGAGCAATTTTATATTTATGCAAATGAGCCTTTCTAATGGACAACTGGGCGTGTTTTCTCTTATTTCCAACTGGGCGTGTATTGTGTTTGTAACATCTGGGCGTGTTTACGTGTTTTACTAGCTGGGCGTTGTGAATAGAAGTGTTTGTCAGCATCATATGTCAGCATCATACACTTCTATTCACAACGCCCAGCTAGTAAAACACGTAAACACGCCCAGATGTTACAAACACAATACACGCCCAGTTGGAAATAAGAGAAAACACGCCCAGTTGTCCATTAGAAAGGCTCATTTGCATAAATATAAAATTGCTCATAACTTGGCCAAAAATGATAATTTTAAAAAAACAAAAAAAAACGTTACGGTTATTTACATTGCAGCGCCGATCACATGCAATAGGAGATAGGGATTTGATAATCTGGTGACAGAGCCTCTTTAACCCTCAGCCGTTTTCATAGCAATGCTATCCTCTGTTCTAAGGGGAGCCCGGCCTCCTGGGATGACATTTCATACTACGTGAGTGCTGAAGCGGTCACATGGACTACAGCGTCATCCCAGGAGGCCGGGCTGTACTCAGAACAGGAGGGAGAGGGCACCATAACAACACCCAGATGGTAAGTATAAACTTTTTTTATTTATTTTAAATCCAAAAAAAGATTTGTTTTTCCTCATTTGTGAAATCATAATTTGGTGCAGTTTTTCAGGCGGAATTCCCTGCGGTTTCCAATGACGGATACTTTTACACCCTGTGTGTCCCTACCCTTAACTCCTTAACGCCGAAGGACGGATATATCCGTCCTCAGCAGCTGCTAGTTCGCGCAGGACGACGGATATATCCGTCCTGTGATGGCGCGGGTACTGAGACTGTACCCACGCGATCAGCGGCAGGAGCACGGCTGTTATACACAGCCTGGCTCCTGCTGCAACTGCCGGAATCGAAGCGCGCGCCGATTCCGGCAGTTTAACCCATTAAATGCCGCTGTCAATAGTGACAGCGGCATTTAATGTGTTTGACAGAGGGGGGAGCTCCCTCTGTCACCCGATCGGCGCCCCCGCAAATAAAATCGCGGGTCGCCGTCGGGTTTCCATGACAGCCGGGGGTCTAACAAAGACCCCCAGGTCTGCCTTCAGCATCTGCCTGTTAGGCGATGCCGGAGGCATGGCCTAATAGATTGCCTGTCAGTTTTACACTGACAGGCAATAATGCTTTGGTATACTAAGTATACCAAAGCATTATATATGCGATCGACACATCGCATAGTGAAGTCCCCTGGTGGGACTAAAAAAAAAAATGTAAAACAGTTAAATAAAGTTTGTGAAAAAAAAATAAAAATAATTACAGTCAAAGTCAAATAAAACTACTTTTTTGGCCCAAAAAGTGGTTTTATTTAGTAAAACGGTCAAAACAAATCACACATACACATATATGGTATCCCCGCGTTCGTAACAACTTGACCAATAAAATGAACATATTAATTAAACCGCCGGATGAACGGCGTCCAAAGAAAACGCAAAAAACAACGTCAAAATTCTCTCTTTTCTCCCATTCCCCCCATAAAAAATAAAATAAAAGTTAATCTATAAGTCCTATGTACCACAAAATAGTACTAATAAAAACTACACATTGTCCCGCAAAAATCAAGCCCACATACGGCCACATCGACGGAAAAATAAAAACGTTACGGCTCTTGGAATGCGGCGAAGCAAAAACAAGTAATTTTTTTCTAAAAGGGTTTTTATTGTGCAAACGTAGGAAAAACATATAAAACCTTTACATATTTGGTATCCCCGTAATAGTGCCGACCCATAGAATAAAGTTAACATGTTATTTACGCTGCGTAGTAAACGGCGTAAACTTATAACGTGAAAATCAATGCTGGAATAGCTGCTTATTTTCAATTCTCTCCTAAAATAAAGTTAATAAAAGTTAATCAATATGTTATAAGCATCTAAAAATGGTCCAATTACAAAATACAGCTCGTCCCGCAAAAAAACAAGCCCTTATACGGCTATGTCGACGGAATAAAAAAAGAGTTCCGACTCTTGGAATGCGACCGTGAAAAAACAAAAAATAATCCTTGGTCATTAACGTGCAAAATGGCCCGGTCATTAAGGGGTTAATTTGAAACTTTCCTCAAAACATATACAACAGGTTTTATCACTTTCTGTCACAGTAGCAGAAAGAAAGATCGACGCGCCAGATCCATCACTTGACGGACACCAACAGCACCTGACGAAACCCTAAGGGTATGTGCACACACACTAACTACGTCCGTAATTGACGGACGTATTTCGGCCGCAAGTACCGGACCGAACACAGTGCAGGGAGCCGGGCTCCTAGCATCATACTTATGTACGACGCTAGGAGTCCCTGCCTCGCTGCAGGACAACTGTCCCGTACTGTAATCATGTTTTCAGTAGGGGACAGTTGTCCTGCAGCGAGGCAGGGACTCCTAGCATCGTACATAAGTATGATGCTATGAGCCCGGCTCCCTGCACTGTGTTCGGTCCGGGACTTGCGGCTGAAATACGTCCGTCAATTACGGACGTAATTAGTGTGTGTGCACATACCCTCAGACTTTAATGGGATCTCTCGGGGGGTTTTCCGTCATGGTGTCCGGCATCTTACCTAACAAATTAGCGCAGCGTGCTGCAATATTTAGCCTGGCATTTTGACCATATCTGTGATGGAGGCTCCTAAGAGTTTCCGACCAAGATGTGAACACAGCCATACCAGAGTATTTAGATAGAAACATGAGAGGATCTGTTTAAGCTAGATTCATACGAGATGAAAGTGCTGCAGATTTTGCGGTAACACGTGCAAATTTTACTGCAGCAACACTGAGAAAAATCCACAACAATTCTGTCCTGTGTGAATTCAGCCTTATGGGTATGTTTGACCAATTATCTAGCTCTCATTTTATGGCAGGTTTTGATGCTGTTTATTGAGCCAGCACCCCGGAGTGTGCTATCAAAACCACAAAAAAAAAAGTTTATACTTACCATTTAGGTATTGCCATGGCAATGCGTCCCTCTGCTCTGCTGGGATGATGCTACAGCCCATGTGACTATCACAGCCTGTGATTGGCGGCAGCAGTTACATGGTCTAAACCTCATCCCAGGAGGCCGGCATGGACGGAGAACAGAGGAACGCATTGCTATGACAACGCCCGGGGGGGTAAGTAGTAACCTTTTTATTTTAAACCAAAAACGGGATTTGTTATTTTTGCGGTGAAATCGCAACATTTGCTATTTGTTGCGGGTTTTACCTCCCCATTAAATTCAATGGCAAAAACCAGCACAGAAGTGCAGTAATTCCGCAGCATAAATTGACATGCTGCGGATTGGAAAAAACATCCACTCTGCTGCTACTAGAATACACTGTGGATTTTCCGTAATGAAATCCGTTGCGGAAAATTCAGTGTAAACCCTTAATCTAGCACTTGCAGGAACAAGACATGGCTAGTTTCATTCAAACGGTGCAATGCTGCATATATTACATAACAAGTACTGTATAGACTCTCATGTGACTTCAGTAGGCTAAAACCACAATTTACTGCGCTTTTCGATGCAATTGTAGTTTTCACTGCAGTCGCATCAAAAACCAAACAAAATCGTGGTAAAGCCACATGCAATTTTGGAATGAAGTTTTCTGGTGCAGTTATAACCACACCAGCGTCTGAGGTACATCCTTAGCTTAGACAAAACATATCAGGTTAAAAGTGAGGGTATGTTCACACGAGGGCGTCCGTAACGGCTGAAATTACGGGGATGTTTCAGCCTGAAAACATCCCCGTAATTTCAGCCGTAACGGCATGTGAAGGCGCTTGAACGCCGCGTTAATTACGGACGTAATTGGCGCTGCTATTCATTGAAGTCAATGAATAACGGCTCCAATTACGGCCAAAGAAGTGACAGGTCACTTCTTTGACGCGGGCGTCTATTTACGCGCCGTCATTTGACAGCGGCGCGTAAATTACGCCTCGTGTGAACAGACAAACGTCTGCCCATTGCTTTCAATGGGCAGATGTTTGTCAGCGCTATTGAGGCGCTATTTTCAGACGTAATTCGGGGCAAAAACGCCCGAATTACGTCCGTAAATAGGCCGTGTGAACATACCCTAAGGCCTCATTCACACGACAGGGTTTCCCGGCCGGGTGCCGGCCGTTCATAAATAATCCGGCACCCGGCTGCATTAGGAATAATAATTAGGGAATGGGGCTATTCACACGACCGATTTTTTGACGGCCGGGAAAACCGGCCGTCAAAAAATAGGACATGCTCTATTTTCGGCTGGGTACCCGGCCGCCCGGCTCCCATAGAAGTCTATGGGGCCGGGTAATACACGGCCATCACCGGAATGTGTCCCGAGTGATGGCCGGGTTTTCCGTCGCTTGCGCTCTATCTCCTCCTCCTCACAGCGCATGTGAGTAGGAGGAGTTGCTGCCATTCGGACGAATGGCTACGCTGGAGACTGTGTTGGAGGGCCGGGGTGTACAGCAGGTGGAGGGAGCGCTGCGCTGGCTCCCTTCCCCTGCTTGTTTTAAAAGTGCCCTGGCCCGGCGACACCTTCCATTGCGCCGCTAGCAGCTGCTGCGGCTGCTACTACTGTAGCGACGCCACTATAGCAGAGCAGGGAGGTATCTCCCCGCTCTGCTATGTGCTAGCCCCACTTTAGCACCTTCAAGGAGCGGAATCACCGTGTTTTCGGGGATTCCGCTCCTGGACAGAGCGCTTGATGTCTCTGTCCATATCTGGGCAGTGACATCAGGGGAAACTCCTGAGGCGGAATCCCCAAACACATGGGGATTCCCCTTCAGGAGTTGCCGCTGATGTCACTGTCCAGATCTGCCCGGCCCGGAACGGATGCAAAACCTTATGCAAACCGGCCGGGCAAAATGGCCGATTTTACCGGCCGACACTCGGGCGGGACCCTGTCGTGTGAATCCCGCCTAAGGTATGGTCTTCACAACAGAGCTGATTACTAACAAGATTCTACTGAAGTACACAGGGTAAAATTCAATTTTCCCTACTTGAAGATCGATAAATGACTTTCGTAATGTTTGTAATTAGTCAGTTTTCAAAACAAATGAAAAAAAAACAAACCGTTTTCATGGGTATATTACTTTATTTTAGGGTATCCATAAGATGCCCTGCAAAAGGGCAGATAAGTGGGTGCACCTACCAAAAGATTGACTGAGCTGCATGTAAGTGCAGGCATGGGAGTCTTCTTGGTGCATCCGTCTTCTTCACACATCAACCTTGCATAATACTGAACATAACAGGGGTGCAATATCGGAGAGATTCCAGAAACTTCTCATGGAAACCCAGGCACATGCTAAGCAACTATCGAGTTGCAGTGGCATTAAGCCGCACACATCGTACACCTCAGTGTTTTCAAATGGAGGCAGCCACTCAATTGCTCTGCCATTCTTCTTTATTCAAATACCAAAAAATTAGGGCTGGATGCCAGCTCCATGGTCTCCATGTGTCACTTATGCCATTCAAAAACAGTGCATTATTTGTTTAAAATGTCTATTTCTACTTTCTAGATGGTGGACAGTCAAATAGGAAGACAAGTAGAATGCCACTTTAATAACGTGTGTATGCGGTTACTGCAGTAGCTATATACTGTTGGTGTGCAGTGAAGCATTTTCATTTCTACATTTCATTTCTAGTCCTGGTTACACTTCCTGTTTGGCTTTCAATTGTTGCTGACTATGCAAATAAATAAAAAAAAATGAAAGAAAAAACCAAAACACATGACTGAAACAATGTTACCTT